>NW_027325092.1:312500-625000 GCF_028372415.1 Notamacropus eugenii
CCTTATTGTATTTCCACAATACTCAAACTGTTTCTTTCTAGCTGCCTGCAATATTTTCTCCTTGACCTGGGAATGCTGGAAATTGGCTACAATATTCCTAGGAGTTGATCTTTTTGAATCTCTTTCAGGAGGTGGTCGATGGATTCTTTCAATATTTTTTTGCCCTCTGGTTCTAGAATATCAGGACAATTTTCTTTGATAATTTCACCGAAGATGATGTTTAGGCTCTTTTTTATTTATTTATTTTTAGTGTTCTGCAGTCACTACCATATAACTTAGATTCCCCCTCCCCCCCACTTATCCCACACCTCCCGTCGGTCTCCCCAAGTTGGCATATAATTCTATATAGGATCTATACATACATTCTTATTAAATACATTTTCTCTGTAGTCATGCTGCGTAAAAGAACTAAAATGAATGGGAGAAATCATATAACAACCCAAAACTTAATACACACAAGCAGAAAAAAAAAATGGTCTGCTACATTTTACGATTGACTTCCATAGTTATTTCTCTGGATGTGGAAGGCATTTTGAGTTAGAAGACCATTGCAAATTTTTTTGTAAGTCCTTACATTGCTATGAAGTTCCAAATCTACCCGACAAAAAACTCTCACACACTTTTGTCGTTGCTATGCACAAAACTCTCCTGGTTCTGCTCCTTTCACTCAGCACCAGATCATAAAAGTCTTTCCAGGCCTCCCTGAAGTGTTCTAGTTCTTCATTTCTTATACTGCAATAGTATTCCATTACATTCATATACCATAATTTATTCAGCCATTCCCCAGTTGATGGGCATCCCTTTGATTTCCAGTTTTTGGCAAAAACAAAGAGTGCTGCTATAAATATTTGTGTACATGTGGGACCCTTTCCCATTTTTATGATCTCTTGGGGATGCAGTCCTAGTAGTGATATTGCTAGGCCAAAGGGTATGTACATTTTTGTAACCCTTTGGGCATAGTTCAAAACTGCTCTCCACAATAGTTGAAGGAGCTCACAGCTCCACCAACAATGAATTAGTGTTCCAACTCTCCCACAGCCTCTCCAACATTTGTCATCTACCTGTTGTGTCATGTTTGCCAATCTGATAGGTGTGATGTGGTACCTCAGAGTTGTTTTGATTTGCATCTCTCTAATCAAAAGTGATTTAGGGCATTTTTTAAAATGACTATAGATATCTTTAATTTCTTCTTCTGAAAATTGCCTGTTCATATTCTTAGACTATTTATCAATTGGGAAATGACTTGTATTGTAGCAATGGGTCCTTTATCCCCTAGATTAGTTGCAAAAATTTCTTCACAGCATACTACATCCCTCCACATTTTGGTTGCATTGGGTTTGGTTGTGTAAAAACTTCTCAGTTGAATGTAATGAAAATTATCTGCCTTGCACTTCGTAACGCTTTCTATCTCTTCTTTAGTCAAAAATTCATCCCTTCTCCATAAATCTGACAAATACACTATTCCTTGCTCCTCCAGCTTGTCCATAGTGTGAATCTTTATACCTAAATCATGTACCCATTTAGACTTTATTCTTGTGTACGGTGTCAGGCATTGGTCTATGCCTAGTTATTGCCACATTGTTATCCACGTTTCCCAGCAATTTTTGTCGAACAATGAGTTCTTATCCCAGAAGCTGGGGTCTGTGGGTTTATCAAACAGTAGATTGCTATATTCATTGCCTACTGTGTCTTAAGTACGGAGCATATTACACTTATCTTGTCTTCTGTTTCTTAGCCAGTACCTTATCCCCATCTTCTCTCTTTTCTGGTAGGTCAAGATACATTTCCCTACCCCTTTAACTGTATTTCTTATTTCCCAGTTATATGCAAAAACAGTTCTCAGCTTTCCTTCCTAAAATTTTGAGTTCTAATTTCCTTTCCTTCCTCCCTCTGCACTCATCCACACTGAGAAGGAAAGCAATTCAATATAGGCTATATATGTGTAGTTTTGCAAAATACTTCCAAAATATTCCTGCTGTGTAAGGTTAACTACATTTCCCTCCATGTATCCTGCCCCCCCATTTACTCTATTCTCTCTTTTGACCTTGTCCCTCCCCCAAAGTGTTTACTTCTAATTACTCTCTCCTCCCCTTTGCCCTCCCTTTTATCATCCCCCCCACATAAATCCCTCTTCTCCTTTGCCCTCCCTTCTATCACCACCCCACCCACCACTTATCCCCGTTTCCCTTACTTTCCTGTAGTGTAAAAAAGATTTTCATGTCAAATTACTGTTTCCCACCCAACCTGATGTCTTGCTTTTCTTGACCTGATTAAAGGGGCCATACCCTGGCTACTTCTTAGACAGGTCTATTCAATGAATGGGCATTGCCTCACCCTAAGTGAGTACCTGCAAAGACCTTGGCTTAAAGGGCCCAAGGCTTCCCACTGCATCCTAGGTCATCTCCAGTCATCCTGAGGAATATCCAGTCACTGGGTTCAGATGGTTCTGGAGGAGACGTGAGCCTGGGGACCTGCACAGCCCTCCCTCACTCACAACAAAGTCAAGTGCAAGTCATGTCATTATTTCTCTCCTGGCATGGTCTTCTTCAGCAATGAAGGATGAGCACAATCGTGGTTCTGCTCCTTTCACTCAGCATTAGTTCATATAAGTTTTTCCACACTTCTCTGAAGTCTTCCTGTTCATCATTTCTCATACCACAATAGTATTCCATTATATTCATATACTACAATTTATTCATTCATTCCTCAATTCATGGGCATCCCCTTGATTTCTGGATTTTAGTAACCACAAAGAGAGCTGCTATACATATTTTTGTACGTGTGGGACCTTTTGCCATTTTTATGATCTCTTTGGGATACATTCCAGGAAGGAGTATTGCTGGGTCAAAGGGTATGCACATTTTTGTAACCCTTTGGGCATAGTTCCAAAATACTCTCCAAAATGGTTGGATCAGCTCACAGCTCCACCAGCAACGGATTAGTGTTCCAGCTTTCCCATATCTTCTCCAATATTTATCATCTTCCTGTTTTGTCATGTTAACCAATATGATAGGTGTAATGTGGTATCTCAGACTTGTTTTGATTTGCATCTCTCTAATTAATTATGATTTAGAGCATTCTTTCGTATGAGTATAGATAGCTTTAATTTCTTCCTCTGAAGAGTGCCTGTTCATATCCTTTGACCATTTATCAGTTGGGGAATGAGTTGTATTCTTGTACATTTGACACAGTTCTCTATATATTTTAGAAATAAGACTTTTATCATAGACACTAGTTGCAAACATTCTTTTCCAGTTTTCTGCTTTCCTCTAGTCATGCTTGCATTGGGTTTGCATTGAAACAACTTTTCAATTTAATACAATGAAAATTATACATTTTGTAATTCATAATGTTCTCTATCTCGTTTTGTCATCAATTTCTTTACTCTTCTTAAATCTCACAAATACACTCTTCCTTGTTCCACTATTTTGTTTATAGCATAAACCTTCATTCCTTGATCATGTATCCATTTGGCCTTTATTTTTGTGTATGATGTCAGGCATTGGTCTATGTCCAGTTTCCACCGCACTGTTATCCAACTTTCCCAGTAGTTTTTATTGAACACTGAGTTCTTATCTCAGAAGCTAAGGTCCTTGGGTTTATCAAACAGGATAATTCATTCATTAATGTGTCTTGAGTACCTAAACTATTCCACTGGTCTGCTCCACTCTTTCTTAGCCAGCACCAAGTGGTTTTGATAATTGCTGCTTTATAATACAATGTGAGATGTGGTAGAGCTAGGCCACCTTCCCTAGCATTTCTTGTCATTAGATACTTTAATATTGTAGATAATTTGTTCTTCCAGATGAATTTCAATATTATTTTTCTAGATCTAGAAAATAATTATCTGATAGTTTGATTGGTCTGTCACTGAACAAGTAAATTAATTTAGGTAGAATTTTCATTTTATTACATTGACTTGGCCTACCCATAAGCAACTGATATGTTTCCACTTACTGAGATCTGACTTTATTTGTGCGAGAAGTGTTTTGTAATTGTGTTCATATACTTCCTGGATTTGTTTTGGCAGGTAGACTCCTAAATATTTTATAATGTCTAACTTAACTTTAAATGGGAATTTTCTTTCTATCTCTTGCTGTTGGGCTTTGTTAGTAATATACAGAAATGCAGATGAATTTTGTGGATTTGTTTTGTAAATGCAACTTTGCCAAATTTGTTTATTATTTCAAGTTGGTTTTTTACTTTATTCTCTGGGATTCTCTAAGTATAGCAACATATCATCTACAAAGAGTGATAAGAGTTTCATCTCTGCCTATTCTAATTCCTTCAATTACTTTTTCTTCTCTTATTGCTATAGCTCTCATTTCTAATACCATATTGAATAACAGTGGCGATAATGTAATCCTTGTTTCACCTCTGATTTTATTTGAAATGTATCTATCTTATCCCCATTGCTTATAATGCTTGCCAAAGTTTTAGGTAGATACTGCTTATTATTTTATGGAAAGTTTCATTCATTCACATACTCTCCAATGGAATGTGTGTCACATTTTGTCAAAAGTCTTTTCTGCGTCTATTGAAATAATCATGTTTTTTTCATTGATATTATCAATAACGTTAATAGTTTTCCTAATACTGAACCAGCCCTCTCTTCCTGGTATAAATCTTACCTGATCATAAAGTATTATTCTCATGATAAATTGTTATATTCTTTTTGCTAAAATCTCATTTAAATTTTTTGCTTCTGTATTTGTTAGAGAAATTGGTCTATAATTTTCTTTCTCTGTTTTGGATCTTCCTGGTTTAGGTATCAGAACCATATTTGTATCATAAAAATGTATTTGCGAGGACTCTTTCTTCCCCAGTTTTCCCAAATGGTCTACATAGAATTGAAAGTAACTGATCTTTAAATGTTTGATAGAATTTACTTGTAAATCCACCTGATCCTGGAGATTTTTTCGTAGGAAATTCATTGATGACTTCTTGAATTTCTTTTTCTAGATGGAGTTGTTTAAGTATTCCACCTCCTCTTCTGTTAAGGTGGGCAATTTATACTTTTTAAAGTAACCATCCATGTCATTGAGATTTTTGAATTTATGGGCATACAGGTGGGTAAATACTTTCTATTTATTCTTTTAATTTCTCCTCATTGGAGGTTCACACTTTTCATTTTTGATATTGGTTACTTGTTTTTTTTTTTCTTTCCTTTTTCTTTCAAATGGGCAAAAGGTTTATCAGTTTTTTATTTGTTTTTCCTAAAACCAACTCTTAGTTTTATTTATTAGTTCAATAGTTTTCTTAATTTCAATTCTATAATCTCTCCTTTGCTTCTAAGTATTTCCAATTTCGTATTTACTTGGGGATTTTCAATTTGTTCTTTTCCCAGCCTTTTCAGCTGTATCGCCAATGGATTGCTCTCCTCTTTCTCTATTTTATTCATGTTGGCATTCAAAGATGTCAAACTTCCCCTAAGAACTGCTTTTGCAGTGTCCCATAAGATTTGGTAGATTGTCTCATCGTTGTCATTCTCTTGAATGAAGGTGTTGATTGTTTCTGTGATTTGTTGTTTAACCCACTCATTCTTTAGTATTAGATTATTTAATTTCCAATGAATTTTTGGTTTAAATTTCCATAGCCATTTATTACACATAATTTTTTATTGTATTTTAATATGAGAAGGATGCATTCACTATCTCTGCCTTTCTGCAGTGGATTGTGAGATTTTTATGCCCTAGCATATGGTCAGTTTTTGTATATGTGTTATGTACCATTAAGAAAAAAGTACATTCTTTTCTATCTCCATTCAGTTTTCTTCAAAGATCGATCATATCTACCTTATCCAGTGTTTTATTCATCTCCTTAGTTTCTTTCTTGTTTATTTTGAGGTTAGATTTGTCAAGTTCAGAGAGGGTGTGGTTAAGGTCCCCCGCTAGTACAGTTTTGCTGTCTACTTCTTGCTGTAAGTCCCTTAATTTCTCCTCTAAGAATATGGATGCTATATCACTTGAAGCATATATGTTTACTAATGAAATTGTTTCATTGACTATTGTACCTTTTAGCAGGATATGGTTTCCTTCCTTATCTCTTTTGTTCAGATCTATTTCTGTTTTTGATTTTTCTGAGATTATGATTACTACACCTCCTTTTTTTTTTTTTTTACAACAGATGAAGTAAAAAATATTATGCTCCAACCTTTACCCTTTTTTTCCTGTGTGTATCCCACCGTTTCAAATGTATTTCTTTTAAGCAGCATATATTTGTACTATAGTTTTTAATCCATTCTGCTGTCTATCTCCATTTTATGGAAGAGTTCATCCCATTCATATCCACAATTATGATTTTTATCTGTGTTTCCCTCCTTCCTCTTTCCCCTCATTTGTGCTTTCATGTCTCCCTTTTCCCTTCTTCTCCACAATAGAGTTTTAATTTTTGACCACTGCCTCCCTCAGTCTTTCCTTCCTTCTTTCGGGCCCCCTCATTTTTATTCTCCTTTACCCTTACTATTTCTTCTCTCCATTTTTGCCTCCTTTTCCTTTTCTTTCCCCCTTCCCCTCCGACGGCCTTCAAAGCTAGTCAGATTTCTATAGAGAACTGATTTTGTTGTCCCCTCCTTGAACCAATCAGATGAGAGTAAATATGAAACAATGCTCATCTCCCTCTCTTCTTTACCTATACTGTAATATAATTTTGTGCCTCTTCCTGTGATGTAATTTACCGTTTTTCCCTCCTCCTTTTCACATCTCCTATTAGGAATCCTTTACACCCTTAAATCACATTTTTACCATCACATCTTTTTCTTTATACCTGCACCCTCTATCTAAGTAAATCCCTTTTATTTAGCATAATAAATGTACAATTCTCAACATAAAGAACTATCACCTACCCTTGTAGGGATGCAAATAATATGCCCATATTAAATAGGAAGTTCCTCCTCGCTCCCATTTTCCTTTGTATGCCTCTATTGAGACTTGTGTTTGAAGATCAAATTTTCTACTAAGCTCTGGTCTTTTTATTAGGGAGGTCTGGAAATTCCGTTTTTGAATGAATGTCCATCTCCTTGTCTGAAATATTATGCTCAACTTTGCTGAGTCATTGATCCTTGATTGTAGTTCCAGTTACTTTGCCTTATGGAATATGATGTTCCAGTTCCTCGATCTTTTAATGTAGAAGCTGCAAGGTCCTGTGTGATCCTGAGGGTAGCTTTTCGAGATTTGAATGTTTTCATTCTAGCTGCCTAAAGTATTTTCTCTTTCACTTGTTAGTTCTGGAATTTGGGGATGATATTCCTTGATGCTTTCAGTTTGGTATCCCTTTCAGCTCAAAATTCGATGACTATTTTGCCCTGTTTATCTAGGACTTACAGGGAGGTCTCCTTGATGATTTCTTTTAAGACATTGTCCAGGCTCTTTTTTCAGTACGGTTTGCTGGTAGATGAATAATTCTTACATTTTTCTTCCTGGATCTATTTTCCAGGTCAGTTGTTTTTCCAATTAGATATTGTTTCTCATTTTCTTCTATCTTTTCATTCTTTAGATTCTGTTTGTCTGATTCTTTATGTCTCATAAAGCCATTAGATTCTACTTCCCCAATTCTAATTTTTACCAAATTGTTTTCTTCAATTAACTTTTGCATGTCCATTTCCATCTGTCGAACTGTTCCTTTTATGGTTTTTTTTCTGCAGTTAGTTTTTGTACTTCCTTTTCTTTTTTTCCAGTTTTCCCAGTTAGGTTTTGTGCTTCCTTTTCCATTTGTCCAATTTTTCCTTTTAAGGAGCTGTTCTATTTAGTGAATTCTTTTTTCATATCTTTAAAATCATTAGCTATTTTTCCTTCTATTTCTGTTATTTGGTTTTTAAAATCCATCTTTAGTTCTTCCAGAAGTACTCTTTGTTCCTTTTGAAGATTCAGATGGGAGTACAGTCTCAATGCCGACCTCTTTCATATTCCTGATTAGGTCCTTCTTCCCACCGAAAGATTCCATGATCTTTTCTTTTCTACTTTTCTTCTTACCCGTGATGATCACACTTTTCCTGGCTTTTAAAGCATATCTCTGCTTCTGGGGCACAAAGGTCTCTGTCCCACGGTTCTTGTGCCTTGAACTTGAGATTTTTGTGTTGTGGCCTCTGGTTCTTTCAACTAGAAAGTAAAATGTTGCAGCTTACCTTGTGCTGAACTGGCTGGTGTGAGAAAGCAGAGGTCAGGTGAAGTCTTTCTGGGTTTCCCTGGAGTTGTCCTGGAACTACCTGTGTTAAGTGTGAGGGAGGGTGTTCTGGCTACAGGACGTCTGCTGGGCTAGGACATAGGGATACTCAGTGTTTTGTGATCCCATATCTGCTATTGTCTTCCCAATTCTGCTGGAGTGCTGAGGCATGCTTGGTGTCCTTGTGTTGGCGGTTGCAAACTCCATGCCTCTGGGGCTCAGGATCTCCTCCCAGTTCGCTGAGGTGGTGTTATCTGGGACAGTTCTGATTCTACACTGGTTGCTTTCACCCACCCACCCTCCCTAACTATGTTCCTAGCCTCACAAGCTAAGACACAGTTTGCCCCTTCAATTGACACCACTGTTGCCACATTTTTCTAGGGAAATATTTTATGGGTCTTTCAAGTTCACTGCTGGAGGGGAGAGCATTTACCAATAACTCCACCATCTTGGCTCCTGGAAGTTAAAATGTGCATCTTCTACAAAAAGCCATTCCCAATTCCTTTCAATTCTAATACATTTTATTTTATTATGTAATTTATTCATTTCTCAGTTTTCAATATTTACTTCTAGAAGAATTCGAATTCAAAATTGTCTCCCCATATCTCCCCAACCCAGGAGAGCACACACCCCATCTACTCCTTCCTTCAGTCTGTCCTCCCTTCTATTACTCACCCATTCCTTCCCCTCTATTTTCGTGTAGTGCAGAATAGATTTCCATATCCCATTGCTTGTACATCTCATTTAACAGTTGCATTCTAAGACAAATTTAACATTTCTTATTAGAGCTTTGAGATCCATATTCTCTCCCTTCCTCCCTCCCCACTTAGCCTATTGAGAAAACAAGCATTTGGATATAGGTCATACATATGTATCCATGCAAATCACTTCCATAATAGTTATGTTGTAAAACATTAGCCGGTTTTCCCCCATCCTCTCCTACCCTCTATGTATTCCATTCTCTCCCTTGACCTGGCCTCCCACAGTAGTGTTTGCATATAATTATCCCTTTCCCCAATTTGCTGTCCCTTCTTCTTTCTTCCCTCTCCTATTCCCTTTCGCCATATCTTCCTGCAGGTTAAAACAGATTTCCATATCCAATTGAGTGTGTGTTATTCTCTTCTTAAGCCAAATGTAATGAGAGTAAGGCTCACTTATTCTCTTTCATCTCCCCTTTCTTCCCTTCCACTCTGAAAGTTCTTTCTTATCTCTTTTGTGTGAGATGATTAGCTACATTCTACCTCTCCCTTTTTCCTGGTCCTAGTACATTACACTGTACAATAAATTTTATTTTTACATATTCTCCCTTCATATTCTGCTCACCCTGTACCCTCTGCCTATCTGTGTGTGTGTGTGTATACACACACACATACATCCATGTACATATACATACTGATACATGGGCTTTACTTTTTAAGTGTCCTATCTCTATGTGCTATTTTGTAGGATCTTAAATTCTGATACTCTATGCTTTGAGAATAATTTTGTCCCATTTATGTTTAGATTTATAATCATTAAATTTTATTTGTCCTCCACAATATTCTGCTATATCTGTATGCCAGTTTGATGTGACATCCTGCTTAATTCACTGATATGAATTGTTGTGAAAAAAGTATTTGTGGAAATCAATATAAGTTATTATTTTAGTGACATTTGCTACTATCAGTAGTTTAGGTATTTTGAATGTTTTAGGTGATATCTTTAAAGGAAATAAAAGTCCATTTGTAAAAGTATCTAAGGAGACATGTCCTAATACGTTGTGAAATGGACTTCGATCTAGGTTGAAGTCTATCTTTTACACGCACTGTGTATAAGACCCTGGACAAGTCATTTTACCTCTCAGTGACTCTACATAATTTATAAAACAGTGGCCAGTCTACACTGGTGGAGAAAGTTTCCTCACTAGAAGTTCCATACACCAGTGAAATCACAGGTTTGGATGAAAAAAAAGAAAATGCTCCTCAATGCTTATAATTTTTGAGGATGTAAGTGAAAGTAATATTCAACTTCTCCTTGACCATAATCATTCCTTCAGTTTTTGATAAGGTGATAATGTTCTATAGCAAAGTAAAAGATCATTATTTGTCCACAAAGACGAAGACAGAAGTCCCTGCTGCTTCTGTTTCATCAGAGGTATTTCTCCCAAGGTAGTATAAGGGAGTTCTTTCAGAGGGAGTCTCCAGAGGCCTTAGCAAAACAACCAAGACCTAAGGTTTTCATTGAGCAAATTTAAGTAGCAATTTACAGATATTTTAGTTTTTCTTTCCCATAGGCAACTGTTCATGTGCCTGTATTGTCACTGGAAATGTAACCAGAAGGTGTACAAGGGATCCATTTTTGTGTCCTGCCTACAGTAATTGCCGTTGGAGCTTTCCCAGGAAGGTAGATATAATGTGTCATTTTGATATTAAGAAGGATGAGAGAGTGAAATGAAACTGATTACTTGTAGAAGATGTTTTCAATGGTATTGATGCTTTAGATGAATATTGACTACCTCTCAATGTTCCTTTCCATATGTGAAATTCCATGTCTCCTGACTTCCAATATGAGATAAGTTCTGAGGGCAACATGAAGGAAGATCAAGTTGACTATTGCTCATTAAGTAGAAAAATCAGTTGTCCAGAGTACTCCAAAGGTGCATGCGTGCATGCGTGCATGTGTGTCTGTGTGTGTATACCTACAGTCAATGACACAGTCATCACTTTTATACAGCAGTGACTTTCCTTATTTATGCCTTCACTTGTATAGGCTCTTAATATATGCCCTCCCATTAACCATGATAAAAAGAAACAAAAGCCAAAATACTGAAACTTGGCAACCTTATTGACTAAGGTAGACTGAGACATTACTGACTTCAATATAGACAAAAACTAGGAATGATGGAATAAAGATATTTCAAAAGAGCATACTCCAAAAGAGGTCAATGCATGACTCACTTTGCCTCCAGGGAGAAGTACATGTGAATCTTTTCATGGACCAAACTGTCATGATTTAATGACCTAAAGTTGAACAGCTTTCCAGTTGTTATGCCATCAGGTACAACACACATAACAAGCTTATTCCATGAAGCCTAAACCACTTGCTAGTTATGTGAGAGCCTGCTGGACGAGTCAATTAGAACTTCAGTTTTCAGTGAGAGCTGAAGGAAATGACTGTGGGAGAGACGAATTCTAACGGAATGAAATGAACATTGTTGGAGTAATACATAAGAAAAGGTATCAACTGTTAGACTCAGCAAGAGTTTCCCACAGGCCTTGGATCCTAGATCCCTAATTACTAAGAGAAAGTACCAGTGCCTTAATGAACCTGCAATATGTTCCAGCAGTCAAGACTATCTAATGTCTACTGACTTGAGGGATAGGTTTTTCTTCTTCTTGGAGAATCGGTGAGAAAAATACAAAAATCAAAGTGTATCATTCAACAAGCATTTCAAAGTGACTATGATATGCAAGGCAGGGAAGCCAGATAGTGCCATGGATAATGCATGAGGTCTGTAATCAGGAAGATAATATCTGCCCTCAGACATTAGTTGTGTGACCCTGGGCTATTTGCCTCAGTTTCACATCTTTCAGATGGGGACACACTGGAGAAGGAAATTGCAAACTCCAGTAACTTTATCAAGAAAATCCTGTGGACAGTATCCATGAGGTCACAAAGAGTTGGGCACAGCTGAACAACTGAACAGCAATGTGTCAAGCACTGTGCTAAACCCTTGGGATACAAAAACAGCTCTCAAAAAGTTCATGGTTTAATGAGAGAGACAAGCCAATACAATTATGTATAAATGAGTTATAAACGGGATAAGTTGAACATAAGCGATAGAGGGAAGGCCTAACACTTAGGGGCAAATGGAAAAGATTTCTTATAGAAGAAGGGATTAGAAATGAGAGATTCCAAGCATGAGAGACATCTGGTGAAAATCAATGTAGTTATGAAATGGATGGTTTTGTTTTAGAAATCTCAAGGAGGCTAGTTTCATTGGATTACAGAGTTCACAGAGTTCAATGAGGCATAAGAAGGGCAGCTGGGTGGCACGGTGAGTAGAGCACAGGATCTAGAGTTAGGCAGATCTAAATTCAACTCTGGTGTCAAATACTTACTAGCTATTCGATCCTGGCCAAGTCAAATATTCTCTTTTTACCTCAGTTTCTCACCTGTAAAATGGGGACACAGTGGAGAAGGAAATGACAAATCACTTTCTGGCAAATTTTTGCCAAGAAAACTCCCTGAACAACATCCATTGGGTAACAAGGACTCGAGCATGACTGATTGACTGAGCGACACCAAAGGCATAAAAAGACTGAAAACATAGGAGGGAGTCACATTGCAAATGGTTCTGAATGTCAAACAGGATTTTATATTTGATCCTTGAAGTAATGGGAAGCCAGGGAAATTTAATGCATATGGCTAAGGGAGACATGGTTAGATATGCACTTCAGGAAGATCAGTTTGAAAACTGAGTAGAGCATAGGCTGAAGTAGGGAGAGACTTCTGTCAGGGAGACCAAACTGTAGACCATAATAACATTATAATAATTGGTAAAGTGGGCCTGTGGCATCACAACAACTACATGTATATGTGTTTTTTTACGGTCCGTTCTCACTGAGCTTTTTATAAGGGCTTGCATTTTATCACTGCTTTTTTTTTTTTTTGAGAAAATTCTCTTTAACTGGTTTTAAAGTGAAGTGAAAACTTCACAAGCTCAGAAGGAATACCTGTCTTATGCAATCAAACAATAATTTGAAACCATCACCCAAGTGATGATCCCTTTAAATTCTGAAATTCATTCTGTTCATCGCTGAGCCTTCTTTTATCAAGGATAAACATTCTGAGTTCTGTAAACCAATATTTGCATGATGTGGTCTCAGGGCCCTCTAACATTCTAGTTGTTATTCTCTGGTTGCTGTCTATATTAATGATATTCATTCTAAATTAGTGCCCAGAACCTAATGTGATACTCTTGATGTCATATGATCAGGACAAAATACAAGAGGAACACCAAATCATTTCTTTGTTTTCAGAAGCTATGCTTCTGATGCATCCTATGATTGTGTTGTTTGTTGTGTGACACTCCACACTCCTGACTCACTTATATGGACCTTCCCATCTACTACAGTGCTGACATTTTTTCAGCAAAGCTGTAATTAAAGAGTTGTTCCTCCATCTTGGATTTTATGACATTTCATTTTACATCAGTATACACTTGTTAAGTATCTTCTTTATGCAGAGTTCTGGAATAGGTTCCATAAGGGTTCTAAGAACTGGATGAAACCACTCCTTACTTTAATGAAGATGTAGTTTAGTATTGGTATTGCGATATAAAGGACAAGTAGAAATTTAAAGGTTAAAGGTAGAAGAAGGCACTTTCAAATTAGAAAACAGTGTAAACAGTGGTTTGGAGAAAGTAAAATATAAGGCATGTAGTGAGGTGGGAGAATAGCCTTGATTGGGTAAATTGCTGACCATAGAATTTTCAGAGGTACTTAAATGTTAAGGCAACACATAGAAACCTTTGCAAGTCTATTCTAAACTCTCTGACCATTCATTACAGTAGTTTAATGAGGTTACATCATTTCTTACCTGAGATTTTCAATAGAAGAGGGAAATTGCTGGATTTATGAGTCAAGATGTTTATTGTGGCAGTATATACAGGATGAATTGAAGATGGAGAGAGAAAATGCAAGACTACGTTAAATACTCTTAGTGATAGATCAAAAAGATAGCGTTAAACGCCTTCACTTTGGTTGAGGCTGTGAGAATATAAGAGAGATATGATAGATTTTATTGTGACGGAATGGATAAGACTTAGGAAATGACTTGGTATAAGAAGTGGAGAGGGAAGAGTCAGTATAAGAACAGAGTTTTATCCAGGAGAGTTACACTGAATATTTATAGTCCTGACAGAAATCGTGAAGGGAAAAGAAGGTTACACTGGATATATTGCAATCAAATGAGATATGGAACTGCAGATATTACATAATCGCTTTTGAATTCTGTTTCCTCATCTATAAAATGAGTAATATCTGAGATCTATTCCAGTTCAGAAATTCTTTGGATCTAGGACTCTTCGAAATTGTTTCTTGATAGAGAAGAGAGTTTGGGAGTTATGTATGGTTAAAGAGAAGAACACAGAGGGGAGAAGTAGCTCAGAACAGCGTGACTGATTATGTCTAATTTTCACTTCTTGCAGTTATTATGCTTCATAGAAAGTAACTTATTTTCAGATGATCAGATTAAGTTTGGCTTTTCATTCTTTCAATTTATTTTAAATAAATTCCATGTACATAAATGCATTTGTAAAGATAAAATGTTACATAAGTGTAAGCATCAGAATTATCAAATTTTGTCAACAAATTCATTTTATAAAATGTGGTCCCTTTCTCCTTTCTTTCTTCCCTCATTCTTTCCTTCATTCCCTCCTTCCTGTTCTTCCCTCATTATTTTCTTACGTCCTTTTGTCCTTTTCTCCCTCTTTTCCTTCCTTCCTTCCTTCCTTCCTTCCTTCCTTCCTTCCTTCCTTCCTTCCTTCCTTCCTTCCTTCCTTCCTTCTTTCCTGTCTTCCTTCCCACTACACTCTACCCTGTTCAGAACATTCCTAGAATGCTGAATTCAGTTCTAGGCTTACATTATAGGGAAGAAATTAATAGATTAATAGATGCCCAGAGAAAGCTGACTAGAGGGTAAGCAGAATCGAAATCATTTCATGAGAGAATAATTTGAGAAACAGTGGATTTTGGCTTAGAAAACTGATGCTAGGGGGCAGTGTAACTTCCTCCAGTATCAAGAGAGATGTCATTTAGAAGAGAGATAAGACTTAATCTTCCCAATCTAGAGAACTAAGAGCAATGAGAGGAAACTGCAAAGGTTTCCAAGAAGAAAAAAAAAAAAACTTGGAAGCAATTAGAATCATTCAGTAGTGGAATGACTAACCTCAGTGGGTTTCTCATTCCTCAGAGTTTTCAAGTGGATGTTGGGTGTATGTGTAAAGGATTTACTGGGTATATATTTGGAAGTTTCCTTTTTCACGTAGAAGTTATATTAAATTATTTCTATATATAGTCCACCCTTGAGAGACTGTGATTTTTGTAATAATAGTGATAATGATTGCAATGACTTTGTCTATGACCATCTTATTTTTCCCCTATTTCTCTCCATCTCTTTGTGACTCTATTTCTTTTTAATTTTTACACTAATTTCTTTCTTTAGCAATCCCTGCATAACTAATAATGAGTCTTGCTTTTTTCATGAATATATCTTGTGATAAACATGTCAATTTCCTGAGTTAGCTATGACTTACTAGATAGCCTAGCTTCAAAACCAGGAGGATTTAGTTTGATGTGCTGCTTCTGACACATATTGGTTCAGTGGTCAGTATCAAGTCAGTTAGTCTCTAAGGTTCTAGACTGCTTTTTAAGTTGTAAAGAACATGGTGACGTATACTGGTTGGGGGAATTTCTGTACTCTGGATTACCAAAGAAACGACAGGCTAAGTCTCTATCCCTAAGTATCTCACTGTAACTTTCATTTTGTATATGTTATGTGATTTCATCTAGCATTTCATGCTACAGTACTTTCCCTCCCTTGCTCCTCTCTTTCATCCTTCCTTCTTAAAGATATAGAAAGTGTTTAATGAAAAAAAGTTTCTTGAATTGAGTTGTTTCCTTTGCCTAGATAGCTCTTTCTATCCATCTCACTCTGCCTCACAGCTCTCTGCATTCTATCCATTTAGTGATCATTTAGTTTCGATCTCCTTTGGTGACTATGCACATAATCTTGATTTCTAATCACCTATCTCCTTATTTAGCTATTATTCCATTAACATAAGTGTGTACTTATTACCTATCACTGACGTTTTCTGGCATTCTTCCCACAGGATGACACATGGGAATACTGAATGGGAGGAAACTCACAGTTAAGAAACAATGGAAAGGACCAATGAGAGCAGTCCAACAGGCTTCATCCTCCTGGGTTTCTCTGACCAGCTCCAATTGGAAATGGTCCTCCTTTTTATCATCTCCGTCTTTTATATCTTGACTCTGGTGGGGAACACAACCATCATCCTGGTCTCTTACCTGGATTCTAAACTCCACACCCCCATGTATTTTTTCCTCTCCAACCTTTCCTTCCTGGATCTCTGTTTCACCACCAGCATTATCCCCCAGATGCTATGGAACTTTGCGGGTCCTGATAAGAGCATCACTTACACTGGTTGTGTGATTCAGTTGTTTATTTCTCTGGGGTTAGGTTCCACTGAGTGTGTTCTCCTGACTGTAATGGCTTATGATCGCTACCTTGCCATATGCCGGCCCCTTCACTATGCCATTATCATGCACCCAAGGCTTCTCAAACAACTGGCAGCTATGATTTGGGTCAGTGGCTTCATAGAGTCCTTGGTTCAGTCAATATTGATTTTCCAATTGCCTCTCTGCAGTCACCACAGGGTGGATGATTTTATGTGTGAGGAGCCAGCTTTGATTAAAATTGCTGCTGTTGACACCACCTTCTTGGAGACTGAGCTTTGCATAGCCAGTATCCTTTATGTTATGATGCCCCTGGGCTTTATCCTGGTCTCCTATGGATGCATAGCTAGAACCACAATGAGGATAAAGTCAACTGGAGGGCGGCGGAAGATTTGGGGGACTTGTGCTTCTCATTTGTTGGTAGTAACCTTGTTTTTTGGAGCCGTAATCATTGTCTACATCCAGCCCAAGAATAAATATACTCAGAATCAGAGCAAGTTCCTTACCCTTTTCTATACTGTGGTCACCCCCACTTTCAACCCCATAATATACACCTTGAGGAACAAAGACGTTAAGGGGGGTGTGAGAAGGTTGCTGTTTCAAAACCAATCTCCTTGACAAACATAAACCCTTTTGTCAGTACTTTGTATGTCTCTAGGGCTACCAAACAAAGGCACGTCTGTTCTGATTTTATTTCCATTCAATTGGGGAATTGCGTTGCTTCTTTAAGATAAACTTGAATGTTTACCTAAAAGGCACTGAATATGACATAAAACCTCAATTGCTAATAAGTATCCTTCCAATCTTTTGATTAAGAGACATCAAAGTGTCATCAACATGTGTAAAAGAGAGTTTTAAAATAAATTTAGTCACAGATGGAGAATTTGGTTTTCTCTGTAGTGACCAAGAAATAAATTTCTTTCTTTCCTGGGCTCCAGTAATTGATTCTTGGTGACTGATGTGCTATCTGAAGGCAAAAAAGGAAGAATTTAGCTTTTTAATCCAAGAAATTTGGATTTTTCTCCCAGATCTACCCATTCTGATAAGAGTTTCTTTGCCTAATCTTACAAGAGTTAGATACCCTTGTCATTGTCATTTTCTACAACGTCCTCAATGTGCCCTCTCCACAACCCCTGAGATAGATACCATCTTCTGTTTTTTCGGCATCCCATTATAATGTAAGCTCCTTAAAGGCAGGGATTATTTTTTTGGTAATTATACCTTCTCCTTCTGTCTCTCTCCCTCTCTTTTTCCCTCCTTTCCATTTTCCTTTCTCCTTTCTTCCCTTCCTTCTTCTTTCTTTTCCCATTTCTCACTTCTTTCATTCTTTCTCTCTTTCTTTCTTTTTTCTTCCTTTCTTCTTCCCTTCTTTCTTTTCTCTTTTTTGCTTTTCTTTCTTTCATATACAACCAACCCCAACATTTCTTTCCAATTATAGTATTCTTCATTCTAATCTATTCTTAGTAAAATGTTGATTGCATTGTATTTTAAGAAATATTCTCCATGATGAAAATTTTTCTGCTTTTCCGTTCCATTCAAGACAATTACATCCACTATAAAAATCAAAACATAGAATGACAAAAACTCAGAGTCAGGAGATTCCACTTGCTAGAATAATTAGCTGTGAAACTGCTCAAAATCAGAATCAAGTAGCTCAGTTTACTCATATGTAAAATTAGAAAAATAATATTTGTCATTTTGTTTTAAAACCCTTTTTGAAGACTAAATTTATTCACTTCTTCGGTCTTTTATTTTGATACAGATATTTGATTTTATGTTAGTAACATATTGTGTCGAAACCCCCTCCACCAATTCAGATTTGCAACTTTTTTGTTAACTTACAATATTAGACAGTTTCTTGAGGAACTAAGAGGTAAAGTACTAAACCCATGATTGCATTGATAGTCTGTGTCAGAAGCAGGATTTGGAGTTAGGTCTTTCTGTCTCCCACACCAGTCTTCTAACCATGATACCACTCTGCCTCTAACACAACGTCAAAAAAGTGAAAACGTCTTGGAAAACTTGCAAAACTATTTACGTAGAAGTGTTCATTTTCAACAAGGCAAAACAGTGTCACTAAATCACTCTGATACCACTTTTGCAGCAACTGCAAACTGGGAAACATAGTAATTTAAAGGATACTGTCTATCTTTTAGAATTAAGTGGGTCTTGGTAATATTGTGATCTCCAGAAAGAATAAAGGATTTGACTATTACTATGATGGTTGCCTTCCTTCCCCAGTTGGTTGTTATCCTTCATTCTCAAAGAGGATCAAAATGACACCACCATGCTAAGGTCAAATTACAATATCTGATTTTGGTGGATCAGACCAATTCAAGGTTGGAATGTTCTACCACAGGTCAGGCACAAATATAGCCCATGTGAACCTTTGGAATGGGTCCTCTAAATCTGCGTATCTTACGTTACTTTTCAGCTATGTTAATTCTGCTTAGCTCATAGAACACAGTTCCTTCTCTGATGTGGACACACTTGTGCTGAACAGAACTGTACCAGTATCTCCTGTGTCACAAAATCAATTTCAATATTCTTAAGAGAGACCTTGAGAGGGCCCTTGTATTGCTTCTTCTGACCGCCACGTGAACTGTAGGACTTTATGAAAAAAAGAGGGAGGGACAAGAATGCTTATCAGTAGAGTTGAGGAAAATAGGAGGCCCAACTAATATTTTACCATGACCGTGTTAATGGAGATCGGCCTAATGTATTATAAGGGAGACATCCCATTTCTTCTCTTGACTATAGTGTTAGTTAAGCAGTGTGATGTATTCAGTGATCCTGGAACTTAGGACACTTGGATTATTCACCTGGTTCATAAACTAGCTTTAGATTCTCAAGCAAATCATTCACTTCTTCATGTGTCAGTTTTACTCATCTTTGAACTATGGATATAAGGTGAATATTTCATATGCAATTTTAAGTCTCTTTTGTCTCTTGCATATCCCTTTTAGGTGGTAGATGCAATTGTGTCATGCAAATGTTTACATGATGCAAATATAAATTTCTGAAAGGCCATAATCTCTATGGATTATAGATACAATGGAGGGGACAGAATCATAATGACATGTGTAACACTAGATATCTACTGATATTGGGCACACAGGGAAGAGATGACTGATGGACAGAACAAGAACAATTTATATTAGAGCAACGTTATAAAAATGAACAATTTGGAAAGCTGTAAAACTCGAATGAACACAAAAGCCGCAATTCCAGAGAAAGAGTGATTTTGAATACGGCTCACCTTTTAACAGAGTGGTGATGGTCCAGCATAATTCTAGATATACAGAGTTCAACACTCATCCTTGGCCTCATGTTTCACTTGACTATGTATTTGTTTAAGGGAATAGTTTTCTTTTTCTTGTGAGGTGAGGGAAGAGGGGAAGGTGATAAGAGAAATGTTTGTCAAATGAAAAAATAATTTAAAAATTCAGAATGAGACATCCATATTTGGAAATGGTCAACACAGGTTTTTAATTTATTTTGCTACTATGCATGTTTGTTATAAGGGTTTTTTATTTTTGTGTGGGGAGGATAGCAGGGGGAGAGAGAAGTGTGTTGCAAAAAAACCATTTTAAGCCATCAAAAGGAGTTACACTTGAAAAAATATATGCAATTTTACATGAGAAATTATTCTGACTTACAAAAAAGTAAAATTAAATGATGAACATTTTTGTGAAACTGTTTAAATCTTATTAAGGGGCTTCAGAAAATCTCTAAAAATTTGACTAGATGACATCTCCAAAAGCATTTCTATTTTCATGCTCACATGTAATAATCACATAATCTAGAACTTTCCCCAGACAACCAGAGTAGTAATTGTATATATAGCCTGAAGCAACTTCTTATCTCTACTCACCGGGACATTGGGCACTCCAGGAAACAAGTCTACAATAAAAATATTGTAGGAGTAGGACTTTCAGAGAAGAGTGAAAGCAAAAAGTCTCAAAAATCCTTGGTCCTCCACTCAGTTGGACATAATTAATGAATGTCCCCCTGCCATTCTGGATTGGAACTTTTTGCAGTCTGTCTAATGGACCATGAGTCCTTGGACCTGGGTCACTTCTGGTGAAAATATATGCCCTGGTCTCTTGCTGAAGAGCACACATGACCAAAGACTTCTCGTTTATCTTTTGGTCTGAGTGATAAGGGTCAGATGGAGACACTATAAAATTGTATTATCCACTGAACAAAAAAGGTCATTCATTCAATACATTTAAAAAGAAAAACAACGGGTTTTTTTGTTTTTTGTTTTGTTTTTTTTTTTTTTGCTTTCTGTTCCCATCTGCCAAGCATGGAGATTCTTGAAATTCCTTCCTCAGACTTCAGTCAAATAGGGCTGGAGATTTTGATCCTTCCCTTTTCCTCAGTACCTGTGGTAGCTTTGCACATGTTTGCATACCTGAGCTCAACACTGGATCACAATGTCCAATTAGTTCTTTTGTGGCATTTTTGTTTCTTGAACTTGGCACAGTTGACTGAACAACGGTTCTGACTTGAATATTTCTAGTCTTGGTTATCATGGTGTCTACCTTGGAAATTTGACAAGTCAGGAATTCGTGGGTCTTCTATAGGTTGCTCAGGAGAAAAGGATCTCCACAACAGTTTCTCAGAGAGGAAAGTCATCTCTGCCAGGAAGATAATATAGATCAAAAGATGAAGAAAGCTCAAGTCATGGTGCGGCACAGAATAATATAGTGCTTGCTTTGAATAATATAATATGTTTGCATAATAGAGTGAAATTCCTGTTCCACATTTCCACATGTCTTGTGGGAAAGGAAAATAGGAATTAAAGGTTACTGTTTCATGATTTGTGTTTGTCAATATATTCCTATGAATCTTTTGTGTAGAAGAAAATAAATAGCTGTCTTATACCAGGCTATTTTGCATAGTGATGATATTTCTAGAAGGGTCTGTGGCAATTCCCTTTGGAAAAACCCTTAAATGCAACACTTTTAGTTTTTGCTCCTGATATTGCTCAGCGTTACTCTGTGGAAGGGCAGATAGAGCTAGAAAGCACAAAAAAATCCTAATCTCCTCCTGTTGGGGTCACATTCCCATGAGACTGAACTCAACTTGCCTGATTCCAGAGATGAGGGCCTTTTCTGATAAATGGGGTACTCACCCTCTGGGCCATACCTCCTGGCATTAGTTTATCAACCTCCTCAATTCCTGCGTTCCTCATCTTCCCTCCACATTGCCCCCTGCACATATTGTCATAGTCTTGCATTTATTGTCACTCACATAGCTTTCACCTCCAAAATCCCTAAGTCTGACGTTCATCCACATTATTTTCTTATCTTTCTTTCCATCTCTCTGTGTGATTTTATCCATTCTCAATCTTTTATCTTATCTTAATTGGAACGTCAGTTCACTAGAACACTTTCATGCTCTCTCAAGAGATGTCTTTGCTTCCTGCAACATCTCAGTCTTTTTCTTAAGTAGTTCAGCTTTATATTTTCCTCTACTCTTGATTTCCTTGTCATATTGTCTCTCAGTCGTTTCTAGACCCCAATTTCAATTACCACACATTATATCACAAATATCCTAAAACATACTCTCATCATCTCTTTTCTGGACTATTGCAGTGATCTATTCATTGCTTCCCTTAAATTCCATCTTTTTCCTTTTCAATTTTTTCTCAAAAAGGGTACCAAATTTATATTCCTAAAGATATTATATATGTATGTTACCATAGTATATATTTTATTATGTACATTATGTATAAAAACATATAATGTCTATTATATATAACGTGTGTTTGTATCTCTGTACACAGAAGTATATGTGTGTATATATGCCTACATATATGTATATATATATAGATATAGATATATACAAACAAGCACACATACACACATATGTACTGCCAATGTGATATTCATAGTGACTGTGGTTGCTATGAATATGTTGGTGTAGTTCTGTTTCAAAAACATAACAGACTCTCCACTTGGAAGACATTTATTCGAACACCAGAAAGCCAATTCCATCATAGCAACAAAAAAATCTATACACAATACGAGTGCAATGGACAGCTTTTTCGCAAGATGTCCTTCTCCTATGACCTTCCCAGAAACCAACACCCTTCCTCTTTGCTTTCTCTTTCTTCCTCAGCTCGGTTATAATCAATTTCCTCTCAGCTCTGCTCCATCCATCCTGATCCACCCATTTGGCTGATTCTTCCCACCACAAACTCATGTGACTCAAGCTTCCATGTGACTCAAGTAGGTCACATGGGTGTATTAATGAATGGGAAAGATCTTCCCATTCCAATACCAATACAACATACACACATATGTATACATACACACACATATATAAATATTGATACTTATACACATATGCATACATATCCTCACATACATTCATAAATACATAATATATATAAGCATATACTTTTCCTATGAGATTCTACTGTTAATCTTTATTTTTGTTTGTGCATATTTCCTTTTTCCTACCTCTCCTAACTCCTCTGCTTTACTTCTACCCATTACCTGATATTTCTAGTATAACCCCATCCAGCAATCTCTCCCTTATTCTCCCATTCCCACAAATCCAAATACCCTTTTATGTGCCCCTTTAACATATTGTTTTCTTTCTACCCACTACCTTGACCACCTATAACTTAACCTACTCCCCTGCAACATTCCCTCTCTTATCCTACCATCCCCACAAATCAAAGCACCATTTTGTGCACCCCTTTGAACTACTCCCTCACATTCCTCTCTAAAGATACCTCCCATCACCTCCCAAGCAATCCTGTTATCCTGTCATTTCAGTTGAACTAAACACTCTTCCATATTCCCCTTTTAACTTATTCCCTCACCCTCCCATCTAAAAATTCCTCCTTTATCCTCTGACCCCTTCTTATGTCCTTAGAGTTTCATTTCTTTCTAAATTTAAGAGACTTTTGTCTTTTACCTTTTTTTTTTAAAAAAGTGATATTTCATTTAGCCACCAGATGACGCTATTTTTAAGCCTCTATGAAAGTACCAGAGGATATTCTGTGAACATGTGCTGACTTCCCCAAAGACCCCCATCCTCGCTGGGTCTCAGCCTCCTAATTGACAGACTGAGCTCACACAACTTGGGCTGACTGTACTGAATCAATTCAAACTTTGACTGTGCTGAAAAGAAATGAGCTAACTTTCTGAAATATGAGAATTTTTAAAATCTGGATCTGACTGTCTCCAATTGCCTTTAGAAAACCTGCAATCCACTGTCTACCTCAATTTGCAGATTCAAAAAGCGACTTTTTACTGATAACATTGTTTACAAAAACACAGTAAAAATGTTTTTCCATAGCAAAACTATGAGGAAACTATATTATCTTTCCTGACAATCTTCCCAAAGCTTTTACTTTCATCACTTCCTAGTAGAAAGATTTGGGGATAGAGTTGCACTGTGCATTAAATAAAGTAGTATTTTTTGATGTTTTTTCTGAACTGTTTTAGCCTATATATATATGTATGTATATATAAAATATTTGTGATGTCAGTGCTCTGTTTGTTGACTTGTGTTAATTCCTCAGAGAGAAATTCTGTCAGTCTGTGTTAATTTCTCAGACAGAAGCCTTATCTCTTGGTTTTTATAAGTGAATTGAGATGATCACACTGGTAAAGTATATAAATGTTGTTATAGCTCTAAGATTTACTTTCCTAGAAACAGAAGCTATGGGCAGAAGCCCCTGGAGCCTGCTATCAGGTAGAAGCAGGAAGAGTTTGGAGTGGAACAGTACCCAGGAGCTGAGACAAGAAACAGGAGTGGAGAACTGTCTATTTGTGTATCCAGGAAAGAGTTGAGAGTAGTCAGCCCATGGAGGACAAGATGTGGGGTTTAAAGTCAGACTGGAGTCAAGGTGAGAGAGGATTTTACTTGGACATGGTGTACTGATTAAGGAGATTGTTCCTACAATGACCTAGGGGTGGATGGTATGGTATTTTCTGTAACCCCGTAAGAATGCACTGTAATAGAGAAGATGCTAGCCTGGGATCCCCTGACTTTGGACATGCAATAATACCTGCTATGCGCCAAATGACATGCTGAGTGTTATGAGAAACATAGATGTATTAGATATGTTTTGCTTAAGAATGTTGCCATCAATGTTATGCTTTATAGAACAATGTTTAGTTTATTGCTGAATAGAGTTCATTATGCGATGTAATTAAACCCTGAAAATTATTCATAGCAGCAGTCCTAAGGTGTGCTGCCATGATTTGCTTTACATATTTGTAAATATTTGCATTGCCTATGTAAACAATTGAAAAGAACTGGGGATGGACATGTGCCAGGAGTTAGAAAATTCTCCACTACAGACCTCAGCAGTGGCTCACAACCATCTCCAGTCATCTGACCTATATCTGCCTGCTGGACCCAGATGGCTGGAGAGGAGAAAGTGAAACTGACTTTGCACAGTCCTCTCTCACTTAAATCTACTTTATTTGCATATCATGGCATCACCTAACTTATGTCATGGTCCTCTTTAAGAATGAAAGGCAAACAACATTTAGGCCTTTGTAAGTGCTGTCCCTCATTCCTGGAATACTCTCTCTATTTTTGCTTATATTTGAATTTGTTATATTCTATTAGGATGTAACCTGCTTGAGGAAAAAGAAAGGTTATCTCACTTGTCTCTTTGTATTCTCAGTACACACTGATGGAAATATATAAATAAAGAATTGCTGATTGAAATGTAATAGAGATAAGTTGCTATCACTTCTTCCCCTTTCTCCCCATTTTTTTCAAAAATATGCAGTTTTCCACTCCAGAAACTGAAAAAACACCTTAATATTCATTGATTTCTGGCAGTCTAGATGCACTGATCTTTGACAAGTATTGAGTTCTGTAATATAGCTACAAGGATTTCCTTATGAAAATAAACCTAACTGTAGTCAGAAGATGGTATCTATCTATAGATGTATCTATAGACATATCCAGAAATATAAATATATATATTATATATATATATATATATATATATATATATATATATATATATATATATATATATATATATATATATATATATATATATATATATATATATATATATATATATATATATATATATATATATGGATGTATCTAGCCTGTTATCAGGCAGAAGCAGGAAGATATGGAGAGAGAGATTTTTTTTTTCTGATGTATCTCATTGGAATTTTCTGGATGATTTTCTCCTTTCTAGACCTCAGACTGGCACCTAATTGCCTGCTTGTCCCCAAGGATTTTTTTAAAAAGAGACTTTTTTTTTCCTATTCAGTGAGTTAGATTGCAATTTTAATTACAGGAAAGTCTAACTTTTTATTCTGTATGGGCCAATCGGTTTCATTCTATCTACAGGCACACATACAATTCCGAGTCCTGGTCAAATAAGTTTTTAACTGCATTCTACCCTTCACAAACTAGGAGTATAAACATTTCAGTGTCATGCATCAGTCCATCAGTCAACCAGTATTTATTAAGTGCTTTCTATCTCCACTACAAGACTGCATAGTAAAATGAGTTGTTTCTGTTACCTTCATCTGTATGAGGGAAAACAAATTTTGACTCTTTAGAAAATATAGAACATTTTCCAAACTCTTCAGTTTTACCTTCCAGTTTGGACAATCTCTCTCTTGATTATGTCTCCCAACAGTGTCCTAGAGTTATAAGCTATCCAGTAAACTGTAAGCTCCTTGAGAGCAGGGAGACTCATTTCCTTTCTTGTCATCTGAGTACTTAGCACAGTACTGGCACAGAGTAAGCCTTTAATAAATGCTTATTGCCTCAGTAACATCTAATTTAGTTTCTTTGACAATATTATTATTATTGTTGTCTACCTTTTTTTAAAGATGCCCTCTCCAAAGTTTCTTTAATTTTATATTTGAAAATCCAAACAAAGATATTCTAGGGAACTGAAAGCCAGCACTGAGAGGATAGAGTGAAATGGGAGGAAATATTAACTTAGAAATATTCTGCATTTAGCAATTAGTAAATCTCAGGTTGGGAAAGTAAGGCCATGCTGATGTAATAAACCACCAAACTTGGATAGAGTAATATGAAGCAGTTCATCTTCCCCTCAGTTACAGAATAAAGCATGAGATGATTGCCCTTAGGCGTGCTGTCATTTGTCCCTTGTTTTCAAAGGGGACAATGACATGAGGAAAGTGACGCCATCATTTGCTAGAGAATTGAATTTAAGTGGGATAGGGCTATGCAAAGTCACCATGTTCTCTTTCTCCTCTGAAGTCATCTAGGTCCATCGGCAAGATATATATTAGGTGAATGGAGATAGTTTGGGATGCAGTGGAACACTTTTGTCTATTTAAGCTAAAGTTTTTCCTAGTCTCAGTTTGACTGAGGCAACTCCCATTCAGTGATTAAGGCTAAGTAAAAAATGAGGCAAAGAATGACCCCTTTTACCTAGCTAAAAAAAAAAAAAAATCAACATGGAAAGGAAAGCCCCTTTGTGTTTCTTGCCAAAGCAGAAACAATTGCTATTGGTGACCTGGAAGCTTTGTTAAAAAAAGACAAACAGACTAAGTGGATATTGCTTATTCCCTTAAAGCTAGGGGTTACATGGCCATGGAGCCAAAAGCGCCTGATACAAGAATGACCAATCTTAAATACTTTTTACCATGAGAAAGGGTTTTTCTTAGTTGCATAAGTTGTATATTTGGTGAGATAAGACAATTACCCAGATAGGGTCAGTTGGAAATTAAGATCCTAGGATGTCTGTTTTCCTCTGTCTCTGCATATCATGATAAGAAAAATTTCACCATTCTGGTAGTAAACATCCTGTCATAAACAGATTTTTGAGGTTGCTGACACAGGAAAGGGCATTTTTAGGGAAAAACAAAGCAGTCTGATTGATTAGTTCAGACTTTGGCCCTTATTAAAAGTCAAAAATGATATTTAATGTTATCACTATTTACATTCACTCTGAGCCATCAGGGCCCAAACAGTGACAAAGTGAAGCTTGCCATAAGATCTAGTGTAGGGAAATCAATGAGAGCCAGAGTGATTTGGGTTTAAGGCATGGTCCTTAAGAAAGAAATCTAAGACCTGACCTCCAGGGGTAAAAGTTCTGCCTGAGTGAACTGCAAACACCTCCAGGATAATTCCGAGGAAGCAAAAATCTGCAAGCCCTGGAGGCAATTGGGATTAGGGGGCAGCCTCAGCCTTAGAAACTTTCACCTCACTGATTGTGTGTGTATGTGTATGTGTATATGCATATATAAATATGTATGTCTGCATATGTGCATACATATATGTATGTATGTACATATATATATATATATATATATATAGAGAGAGAGAGAGAGAGAAAGAGAGAGAGAGAGAGAGAGAGAGAGAGAGAGAGAGAGAGAGAGAGAGGAGCACAGGGTGAGCTGAATATGAGGAGATACTATCTAAAAAAGAAAATTAGGGGTTGAGAAAAATGAGTGCGGATGAAGAAGAAGGGAGAATGTAGTTTAAATCCTTTCCCATAAAAGAAACAAGATAAAATTTTCAGGGTGGAGGGGAAGAAGAGGGAGGTAAGTGAGAATCAATGAATCTTCCTATCATAGGATTTGACTTCAGGAAGGAAAAATCATATACATTCAATTGGGTATGAAAGTTTATCTTAACTTACAGGAAAGCAGGGGAAGGGGATAAGTAAGGGGGAGGGGGAATAATAGAAGTGGCAGCTGATTGAGGGAAGGGGTACTCAGAAGAAAATACTTTGGTGGAAAGACAGAGTTAAAGGGGAGAACAGAATAAATGCTGGGCAGGACAGAATAGAGGAAAATATAATCTTTCACAAGATGACTGTTATGGAAGTGTTTTGCATGACCACACACATGTATAACCTTTATCAAATTGCTTGCCTTCTCAATGAAGGTGGGTGGTGAGGGGGGATGGGAGGGAATGCAGAACTGAAAGTTTTAAAAATGAATATTAAATGCTGTTTTTACACACAACTAAAAAATATGCTAATATAGGCAATTAGGCATAGAAATCTCGCTTACCCTATAGGAAAATAGAAGAAAGAGCATGGGTGGGGGTCATGAAAGGGAGGACAGAATGGAGGAAAGGGCAATGAGACTACATGCTGTCCTGGGGTGGGGGTAGGGGGAATATTGGGAGAAAATTTGAAATTAAAAATTTTGAGGAAGTGAATGTTGAAAACTGAAAATAAATAAATTTATATATATATGTATATATACATATATATATATAGATATATATGTAAAAGGAAATGCTTCCACCAACAATGAATACTTTGAATTGACTTCTACATTTCTTTCACTTATTTTTTCCATCTCCATTCACAAGTCTAGGGTGTTATGTTCTTTCCTTGTTCTCTCCTTTAACCTGTTCTCATTTCTTTCACTTATACTAAGTGTAAAGGTTTAAAATTTTTTTAATGTATTATCCATCCCCTTTTACTGAGGAATGAAGATTTCATTTCACAGGCATTTTTTTTCCTGTCTCACACATTCCAGTTCTATCCTTTCTCCTTTATGGCAGTATTTAACACAGTTCTAGAAACATTGTAGATGCTTAATAAATGTTATTGATTTATTGATTCTCTTTCTCTAATCAATGACCCAATCTGTGTTGAAAGATCTTTTAAAAATTGCATGTTTACTCTGATTCAAAAGGAAAAATGTCTGCAGTGAGGGAAAAGAAGATGATTAGTAGAATCATGGAATTTGAGAGTTGGAAGAGATCTTAGTGGCCATTTTGTCAAACTATACATGTAACAGAACTCAACTATAACACACCTGACAAGTAGTAGTTTGGTTTTTGCTTGATGATCTCAGATAGGGAGGGTAAAACCTCTCCAATGGGGAGGGTAACATCTATCCTGTCTTAGGAAGTCTACTCCAGAATAAACATGTGTTGAGGGCCAGGATGAAGTGTGGTTGACAAGTTCAGGATAGACCTTCGGCGAAACTGTTCTTTGAGACTGTGCTCATTATCAACTGGAGTGGCTCTCCATGCCCCCCAGATGTTGCTGTCTAGGTGAGACCAACAAGAGAATTACATAATACAAGGGATATGTAAAGTAGATGCCCTCTAGGCTAACAAACGTTAAGACAATAAGACTAATTAAATCACTAGGACCAGAGAGGAGCAGAATGTCACGTAGGTTTGCAGTTTCTGTCTATAAATACCCTGACCCTCAGATCAATAAATGGAGTTGATACGTCTTCCCCCACCTCCCGTATCTTTCTTCTTCACCACATCACCAAGCCGCATGTGGACGCAGGCCATCCACTACAAATGGTGCCTCAACAGGGACCTGATCCAGGAAAGGATCATTCGGTGAAAGGGGCCCCCTTGGAAAGGAATTCCGACTTGTGGCAAAGCAACTAAGGTAAGGGGAAGCCTCGAAGAACCCCTGTGGGGGCACTTCACGTTGTCTGAGGTTCTCGCAGGCACAGTAAAATCTAAGCAATTACATGCTTATGGGGAGAGCTTACTGTGTTAATAGAATCAAAAAGGAGATTCTGTTCATAGGAAATCAGCACTGACAGGTAAATTTCAAAAGTAAGGTTAACAATGGGTCAGTTTCTTTTTAAGGGAAGAAACACTCCGGTAGAGGCGGTTGCGAAGAAGGAGGAAGGGGGAGAATAGGTGGACTCCTTGTCAGAGGAAGCTTCAGCACCCCCGGAACTCTCAACTCCCACAGTAGGTCCTTTATCCAAGGCTCATCTTCCACCTATTCTGCTGCAGCCTCCTAAAAGTCAGCAATCACTTTTAGAAAAAACTTTTCAAGATGCTAAGGAAAAAGGAGAAGAAATACCTTTGGAAATGAGGCTAGCATTGCCAGTGACAGAAATCCCAGATCCTAATAACCTAGGAGGAATTGCAAGAAAATTCACCTCTCTGGATTTTAAACTTTTAGAGGACTTTAAACAAGGGGCAATAAATTATGGACCACATAATCCTTACATTCAGTCTCTTCTCGACAGCATTTCTCGGACAGTCCTATGCCCCACTGATTGGTGTAATTTAGATAAAACACTCTTTGAGGAGATTACTTATTGTGGAAATTTGAATTTCACAAAGTATGTTTGGAACAAAGTAAAAGAAATCAAGCTATAGGTCTAATTTGTGCAGAGGATTTCTGACAATCTTTTCTCAGTTTTTGAATTCTTTTTTATTATCTATGTATATATTCTGTCTCTATGTTCTGTGTGAGTGTGTTTGTGTGTCAATCTCTTTCTCATGTTTTCTCTTTTTCCTTCCCCCTTGTCCCTTCTCTCTGATGACTGCAGCATCAGGGAAGAGTATGGCCCTGGCCAGGTTGTGAAGGTGGAGAGAAAGAGAAGAAGAAATCAGGGAAGTTTTTTTTTCTTATATCAGAGAGGCAGGCTGACTAGCATTTTAATTATCTCATGCCTCATGTAAAAAAGAAGCTTTTCTATAATGGCAAATAACCAAAAAGTAGTTGCTCTGGTCATAATTTAAGTGAAACATGTCACTCCTAATTGGATGTTTAAGACAGGTCAGAATTTGTTATATTATTTGGCACTAAGGCAAATTGGAAAAATGCATAGATCTGAAAAAGACGCCTCAGCAGAGATAAAGTTTTTGAACTCTCCAGTAGAATGGAGGGGGCTTGGCACCACTGGATAGTTGTCCAGAAGTCTCCCTCACTTCAGCTGATAGATTCAAAAGCCCTCTCTTTCAAAGAACTTCTTAAGGAGTGGACACAGAAGTAAAATTTACTTGAGTAAAGGTTAGAACCCTTAAGATTTTTTTTGCCCTGCAGTCCCAACTTATCATCCAGCTAGGACTACAGTGAATTGTAACTCTTATCATCCCAGATCAGATCAAGGGAAAAGAATGCTAAAGAATAGTAGGGAATTTAATTTGCCCTCCCAAGAGTAGGGGTTGGGCCACAGCAGTACGAGATCACAAGCCAACCGGTCCCTACATTTAGTAAGCCAAGTCTTCTATTAATATTTATGTGATGGTTTGGAAATGTAATTAAGGACACCTAAGGTTCACTATTTGTGTTACTGCTGTGCTTCTAAATTATGATGGTCTTGAGTAACCCCTGTAATCCAGAAACAGTGTTAGAGAAACTAATTTCTAATCTGAATTTTGTTGAAACTAAAAGATGTTAGGAAAAATGTGTAAAACTGGTTATGTTATATTAAATTTTATCAGTCCTGTTGACCTTGTCTTATAATGTTTGCTTATTTTGTAATTGTCATTTAGAAAACCAAGTATTTTCACCTTTGCCTGTTAAAAAAGTTTCAGTTAAAACAATTTGGCTATCATTTTAAAAGTTGTAAGATTGTTAACTTATTTAGAATTACTGTTTTAATGCTAAACCTAAAATTGTTAATTGATTACTGTGTGTAGAAAGAAAGGAATTAAATGAAAACTTTATTTAGATTAGTTCTGCCCATTCGGAACAAGTCCTGTATGCTTGGGGGTTGGCAGGCTTAGGTGCGGTGTGGTACCAATCTCCTTTATTTTGTAAAATTGCTAAGGCCCCTAGGAAACCATCCCTATAGGTACAGTCATCCACCCTGAGAAAGAAACTTGATTGGCTTATGCAAACTATAAACAATGAATAGAACTTGTTCAGAGGTTGTAATATGTAGAGTGGATTTTTGGCAATTGGCTTCTACATCTGGACAAGTTTTAAACTTGGAAAGGAAAGATCTTAATGGAATTCCCTTATGCATATGAGTCCTGGTAAATCTTAATTGCTTACTGTAGTTCCATGAGAATAGAAATGACTGTCTGGCTCTAAGCTGATTAGTGAATTTTTCTGTTTAAGACAAAAGACATTTGAGACTACAAATATTTTTGTTTTGAGTCTGAATTTGGGTGTGGTTGTTTGCAATCATTATCTGAGAGAAATGCCACAAGCTACTCAAAGGGAATATTTCCCACATGACTATTCTTGAGTCTGGCTATGAAACAGATATTATGTAATTGGAGAATTTTACTCTTATCTGAATTCAAATAAAGTCAAGGATGTTTTATTCTGTCGTATTTGCTATGTCACATGTCCCTGTTTTCTCTTTCTATAGCAAATTTCTACGATTAATAGCAAGTGATCAGCAAAACATGTGAGCCCCTTTTGTGTAATCTTACTGGGAAATCTAATATTATTTTTATCTGAAATTAGAACATGTTCAGCAATTTAAGTAAACTACTTATGACTCACCTAGGACGTCCCCATTGTTTAAAAGGATTTTGTAAGCTGTAGTGTTTTTCTGTAATCATTCTCTTACTGTTGCGAGATTATATTGCACCTTTTTGACTGAAGCATTTTGTTATCTAGGAATTCTGTGATAGTTAAGAATTTGGTTTGTTCTAATACTTTGGGCACTCATATCACTTAAGGACATTTTCATACCAACTAAGCTTTAATGGATTTTAATTTTAAAGATTTATTTTTGTTTCAAAGTAAAAAGAGCACTATCATTTTAAAGGCTCTCAACTAATTTTCTTTATAAAAGTTTAGTGACTGTTAACATCAGGACAAATTTTAAACAGTTTTAAAACAGAAGAAAACACTTTTAGAAGAAATATTTTAAAACAATCTCTTGTAAAGCCTACTAAATTTTCATTTTCAAGACAACGTATTGATAAATTAATATGTAATGATCTATAAAGCACAAAAGATCTTGCTCTTTTAATCTGAACTTAGAGCCATTCCATGGCTTAAGCAAAAGTTAAATTTAGTGTTAGAACTTATTAACAACTTTTCTAAAGTTTTTCTTCCAGAGTAAATGTAATCAGAGAAGGAGAAACTAGACTGTGAAATAACGATGTATATCTATTGAGTTGTAAGGTTCAAGCCTGAAATCTCTTGTTTAAGACAATACAGTTATGCTAGTGAGGAGAGATAACTTGTGAGCTATCTTTTCTATGGTAGAAATATAAAGGAGAGCGAAGCAGTCTGAATGATGGGGTTCAGACTCTGGCAACGTTCCAGGACTCTCCTTGAATCTTACCACTTAACCTGGCCTTTCATATTCAAATCTGTTGCCCTTGGCTTAGCCTGGCCTTCCTTTGTCTGTTATGCCAGGGGAATTGTCTTTTATTTATATTCTTTTTGTGCCTGTTTGGTCTTTGTCTAACCTCCATGCCAGGTTATTCTTTTCCAGAGTGCAAGCCATCAACTTCCAGATAACTGCTCAGACTATGTATCTCTTGAATAGGACCCATCAAGGCAAGGGCAGCTCTACATTCAACCTCAGCAGGAAGCAACTTCAGAAGTTGAGACTTTCATTCCTTACCCCAAAAGATCTTGGGTCCCATCTCATACACAACTGCCAGGGCCTATTTTTAGAAGGAAATAGACAAGCAGACAGCTTGCTCACACTGACAGTTTTAGAAGCACAGCATTCTCACAACCAATTTCATCAGTCAGCTCCATGCTTCTCAGGAAATTTCATATTACTAGAGAGCAAGCAAGAAGCATTGTACTAAAGTCTTGTCCACATTGTATTCTGTTCTTGCCAGCTTCATCAAATACATCCATCAATCCTCGAGGATGCAATCCTCTTGAAATATGGCAAATGGGAGTCACACAAATCCCAGAATTTGGAAGGAATAAATACCTTCATGTGACTAGACACATATTCAGGTTATACTATTGCCACCCCACTGACTAGGGAATCAACACAATTTGTTATTGATTATCTGTTTAGGTGTTTTGCAACTCTAGGTATTCCACAAATTATAAAAACAGATAATGGTCAAGCTTAAATTAGTCAAGCCTTTACTAAGTTCTGTCTGTCATACAGAATACAGTGTAGAACTGGCATCCCATATAATCCTACTGGTCAGGCCATTGTAGAACGTCCCAATCATGACATAAAAACTCTCCTCCAAAAGCAAAAGAAAGGGGGAGAAGAAGGCAAAAGAATAAGAAGAAGAGTTGACATAGTGTTGTATTCCAGATAGAGAGGGGCTTGCACCTGCTCAAAAACAGTTTCAAAAGGGCAAAACACACCTCACTGATTGGAAAAAAGTGAAGATGAAACAGAGGGACACGAAAGCAGGCTTGTGGCATGGACCCTCTGAACTCGTAATGTGGGGGTGAGGGTATGCTTGTATTTCCACAGGAAATGGTGAAGAAATGATCTGGATACCAGAAAGAAACATCTGACCTCTGCCATATATTGGAGAAGATATGGATCAAGAAAAAAGAAACTATGATCATTGGATTGACAGGAAAATGAAGACACTCATTCTGCTTCTGGGCACCCTCCAGCTGACCACTGCACGAGAAGGAAATGATCAAGAGGGAGTTAGATGGACTTTTTGTACATAATCCACCTTGGCTTATAGGTCAAAAACTCTTGGAGTCTTGCTTCTTTTTTTAAGTTGAATTATTTTATTTGTTTTCACTGTTCGACAATCACTTCCATATATCTTAGATTTTTTCCTACTCCCTCCCTCTTATTCCCACCCTCCCCAAACCCTCCCTGAGATGGCATACAGTCTTTTACAGGTTCTACACGTACATTCCTATTAAATGCATATTGCATAGAAGAATTAAAATGAATGGGGGAAATCATAAAACAAAATAAAACTTGTCATAATACAAAAGAAAATGGTCTGTTTCTGTCTGTGATCCAATTCCATAGCTTTCGCTGGATGTGGAAGGTGTTTTGCATCAAGAATCCTTTGGAAACTTTTTAAGTCCACCCATGTCTTTTTTTAATGTTTATTTATTTATTTTTAGTTTTCGACATTCATTTCCACAAAATTGTGAGTGCCAAATTTTCTTTCCATCTCTCACCTCCCCCACCCCATAATGCCTTGCATTCTGATTATCCTTTCCCTCAATATGCCCTCCCTTCTATCAAACTCCACCCTTCCTTTATCCCCATCTTCTCCCATTTCTTGTAGGGCAAGTTAGATTTCTATACCCCATTACCTGTATTTCTTATTTCCCAGTTATATGCAAAAACAATTCTCAAAATTCCTTTCTAATACTTTGAATTTCACACTTTTCTGCTTTCTTCCCTCCCCACTCATCCCCACTGAAAAGGCAAGCAATTCAATATAGGTTATATATGTGTAGTTTTGCAAATGACTTCCATAATACTCATTTTGTGAAAGACTAACTCTATTTTCCTCCATCCTATTCTACCTCACATATGTTCTGTTCTCTCATTTGACTTTGTCCCTCCCCAAAAGTGCTTTCTTCTAATTATTCCCTACTCGCATTTGACTTCCCTTCTGTCAGGTCCCTCACACCACTTGTCCCCTTCTCCCCTACTTTCCTGCGTTGTAAGATAGATTTTCATACCAAATTGAGTGAGCATGTTATGACCTCCTTAAACCAAATGTGAAGAGATAGTAAGTTTCATTTTTCCCTCTCTCCTTCTCCCTTTTCTCCTTCTTTAAAAAAACTTTTTCTTGCCTATTTTATGAGTGATAATTTACCCCATTCCATTTCTCCCTTTCTCCTCCCAATATATTCCACTCTCACTCTTTAATTTTATGTTTTACATATCTTCCCTTCTTATTGATCTGTACTTGTGCTCTCTGTCTATGTGTGTGTGTGTGTGTGTGTGTGTGTGTGTGTTTGTATGTGCATAATCCTTTCAACTACCCAAATACAGAGAAAAGTCTCAAAAGTTACAAATGTTATCTTTCCATGTAGAAATGTATAGTTTAACTTTACAGAGTCGTTTACGATTTATCTTTCCTATTTACCTTTTCATGCTTCTCTTGATTCTCATGTTGCAAAGTCAAATTTCCTATTCAGTTCTGTTCTTTTCATCAATAATGCTTGAAAGTCCTCTATATCATAGAATGACCATTTTTTCCCCTGAAGTATTATTCTCACTTTTACTGGGTAGGTGATTCTTGATTTTAAACCCAGTTTCTTTGACTTCTGGAATATCCTATTCAAGCCCTTCGTTTCTTTAATGTAGAAGTTGCCAGATGCTATACTATGCTGGTTGTATTTCCACAATACTCGAATTGTTTCTTTCTTTTTGATTGCAATATTTTCTCCTTGACGTGAGAACTCCAAAATTTGGCCACAATATACCTAGAAGTTTCTGTTTCCGTGTCTCTTTCAGGAGGTGATCAGTGGATTCTTTCAATATTTATTTTGCCCTCTGGTTCTAGAATATCAGGAAAGATGATGTTTAGGCTCTTTTTTGATCATGGCATTCAGATAGTCCCATAATTTTTAAATTATCTGTCCTGGATCTATTTTCTAGGTCAGTTGATTTTCCAGTGTGATATTTCACATTATCTTCCATTTTTTCATACTTTTGGTTTTGGTTTGTAATTTATTGGTTTCTCATAAAGTCATTAGCTTCCATCTGCTCCATTCTAATTTTTAAAGAACTTTTATCTTCAGCTTTTGAACCTCCTTTTCCATTTGACTAATTCGGCTTTTTAAAGCATTTTTCTCTTCATTGGCTTTTTGGGACTCTTTTACCATTTGAGTTAGTCTATTTTTTAAGGTGTTTATTTATTTATTTATTTATTTATTTATTCATTCATTCATTCATCTGTTTATTTATTTATTTATTTATTTATTTATTTATTTATTTATTATTATTTTTTAATGTTTAACAATCACTGCCATACAATTGAGATTTTATCCCCCCCACACCTACCCCCCACTATCCCCCTCCCTCCCCACGACTGCATACAATTCTGTATAGGTTCTACATATACTTTCCTATTGAGTAAATTTTCACTATAGTCATGCTATGTAGTCAGACTAAAATAAATGAAACAAATCATATAACAAATCAAAACATGATACACAAACACATACACATACACAAACATGATCTCCTACATTTTGCGAATGACTTCCATATTTCCTTCTCTGAGTGTGGAAGGCATTTTGCCTTGAGAACCACCTTTGGGATTTTTTTTTTTTTATAAGAAGTTTTTGCGTTATTACAAAATTCCAAGTCTACCAGAAAAAAACTCTCGCACACTGTGGTCGTTGCTGTGCACAAAGTTCTCCTGGTTCTGCTCCTTTCACTCAGCATCAGGTCATATAAGTCATTCCAGGCCTCTCTGAAGTATTCTTGTTCATCATTTCTTATGGCACAATAGTCCTCCATTACATTCATATACCATAATTTATTCAGCCATTCCCCAATTGATGGGCATCCCCTTGACTTCCAGTTTTTGGCAACTACATAGAGTGCTGCTATAAATATTTTTGTACATGTGGGACCCTTTCCCATTTTTATGATCTCTTGGGGATATAGTCCTAGTAACGATATTGCTGGGTCAAAGGGTATGCACATTTTTGTAGCCCTTTGGGCATAGTTCCAAATTGCTCTCCAGAATGGTTGGATGCGCTCGCAGCTCCACCAACAATGAATTAGTGTTCCAACTCTCCCACATCCTCTCCAGCATTTATCATTTTCTTGTTCTGTCATGTTTGCCAATCTTATAGGTGTGATGTGGTACCTCAGAGTTGTTTTGATTTGCATCTCTCTAACCAATAGTGATTTAGAGCATTTTTTCATATGATTATAGATATCTTTAATTTCTTCCTCTGAAAATTGCCTGTTCATATCCTTTGACCATTTATCAATTGGGGAATGACTTGTATGATTATACATATGAGTCAGTTCTCTATATATTCTAGAAATGAGGCCTTTATCCCCGAGCTTAGCTGTAAAAATTCTTTCCCAATTTACTACTTCCCTCCGAATTTTGGTTGCATTGGGCTTGGTTGTGCAAAAACTTCTCAGTTTAATGTAATCAAAGTTATCCATTTTGCATTTCATAATGCTTTCTATCTCTCCTTTAGTAAAGAATTCTTCCCTTCTCCATAGATCTGATAAATACACTATTCCTTGCTTCTCCAGTTTATTCATGGTATCAATATTTATACCTAAATCATGTACCCATTTGGACTTTATTCTTGTGTACGGTGTCAGGTATGGGTCTATGCCTAATTTCCGCCACACTGTTATCCAGTTTTCCCAGCAATTTTTGTCAAACAATGAGTTCTTATCCCAGAAGCTGGGGTCGTTGGGTTTATCAAACAGAAGGTTGCTATATTCCTTGCCTACAGCATCTTGAGTGCCAAGTCTATTCCACTTGTCTACCTCTCTGTTTCTTAGCCAATACCAAGTGGTTTTGATAATTGTTGCTTTATAGTACAGTTTGAGGTCTGGTAGCGCTAGGCCACCTTCCCAAGCATTTCTTTTCATTAGTCCCTTTGATATTCTGGACCTTTTGTTTTTCCAAATGAATTTTGATATTATTTTATCCAGCTCTAGAAGATAATTGTCTGATAGTTTAATTGGTATGGCACTAAATAAGTATATTAATTTAGGTAGAATTGTCATTTTTATTATATTAGCATGGCCTACCCATGAGCAACTAATGTTTTTCCACTTACTTAAATCTGACTTTATTTGTGCAAAAAGTGTCTTGCAATTGTGTTCATATAATCCCTGGGTTTGTTTTGGCAGGTAGACTCCTAAGTATTTTATCCTGTCTACCCTAGCTTTAAATGGGATTTCTCTTTCTATCTCTTGCTGTTGGACTTTGTTGCTAACATGTAGGAATGCAGAAGATTTGTGTGGGTTTATTTTGTAATCTGCAATTTTGCCAAAGTTGTTTATTAATTCAAGTAATTTTTTACTTGAATCTCTGGGATTCTCTAGGTAAATCTTCATATCATTGCAAAGAGTGATAACTTAGTTTCTTCTTTGGCTATTCTTATTCCTTGAATATCTTTATCTTGCCTAATTTCTACAGCTAACATTTCTAGTACCATATTGAATAATAGTGGTGATAATGGACAACCTTGTTTCACCCCTGATCTTATTGGGAATGTATCTAGCTTATCCCCATTGCATATAATGCTTGCTGAAGGTTTTAGATAGATACTGCTTATTATTTTATGGAAAGTTCCCTTTATTCCTATGTTCTCCAGTGTTTTTAGTAGGAATGGGTGTTGTATTTTGTCAAAAGCTTTTTCTGCATCTATTGAGATAATCATGTGGTTTTTGTTAGCTTTGTTGTTGATGCGATCGATAATGCTAATAGTTTTCCTAATATTGAACCAGCCCTGTAACCCTGGTATAAATCCTACCTGATCATAATGTATTAATCTCGTGATAAGATGCTGTATTCGTTTTGCTAGAATCTTATTTAAAAGTTTTGCATCTATATTCATTAGGGAAATTGGTCTATAATTTTCTTTCTCTGTTTTGTCTCTTCCTGGTTTGGGTATCAAAACCATATTTGTATCATAGAAAGGGAGGACTCCTTCTTCCCCAATTTTCAAAAATAGTCTATATAGCATTGGAATTAACTGTTCTTTAAATGTTTAATAGAATTCACTTGTGAATCCATCTGTCCCTGGAGATTTTTTCCTAGTTAGTTCATTGATGGCTTGTTCAATTTCTTTTTCTGAGATGGGAATGTTTAAGTCTTCAACTTCCTCTTCTGTTAATCAGGGCAATTTGTATTTTTTAAAATATTCATCTATCTCGTTTAGATTATCGAATTTGTGGGCATAAAGTTGGGCAAAGTAGTTTCTAATTATTGTTTTAATTTCTTCCTCATTGGAGGTGAGTTCACCCCTTTCATTTTTAATATTAGTAATTTGATTTTCTTCTTTTTTTTAAATCAGATTGACCAAAGGTTTATGAATTTTATTAGTTTTTTCATAAAAGCAACTATTGGTTTTATTTATTAATTCAATAGTTTTCTTAATTTCAATTTTATTAATCTCTCCTTTGGTTTTCAGTATTTCTAATTTGGTATTTCCTTGGGGATTTTCAATTTGTTCTTTTTCTACCTTTTTCAACTGCAAGCCTGTCATTGATCTCCTCTTTCTCTATTTTATTTATGTAAGCATTCAAAGATATAAAACTTCCCCTAATAACTGCTTTTGCAGTATCCCATAAGTTTTGGTATGGTGTCTCACTATTGTCATTCTCTTGAATGAAATTGTTGATTGTTTCTATGATTTCTTCTCTAATCCAACCCTTCTTTAGAATTACATTATTTAGTTTCCAATTGATTTTTGGTTTCTCTTTCCATGGCCTTTTATTATATGTAATTTTTAATGCATTATGATCTGAAAAGGATGCATTGATTATCTCTACCTTTCTGCACTGGATTGTGAGATTTTTATGTCCTAGTACATGGTAACTTTTTGTAAATGTTCCATGTACCACTGAGAAAAAGGTATATTCCTTTCTATTCCCATTTAATTTTCTCCAAAGATCTATCATATCTACCTTATCCAGAGTTTTATTTACCTCCTTAACCTCTTTCTTGTTTATTTTGAGGTTAGATTTACCGAGTTCAGAGAGGGGGAAGTTGATGTCCCCCACTAGTATAGTTTTGCTATCAATTTCTTCCTTCAACTCCCCCAACCTCTCCTCTAAGAATTTGGATGCTATACGACTTGGAGCATACATGTTTAGTAATGATATTGCTTCATTGTCTATGGTACCTTTTAGCAGGATATAGTTTCCATCCTTATCCCTTTTGATTAGATCTATTTCTGCTTTTGCTTTGTCTGAGATTAGGATTGCTACTCCTGCCTTTCTTACATGAGCTGAAGCACAATATATTCTGCTCCATCCTTTGACCTTTATCCTATGTGTATCCCCCCGTTTCAAATGTGTTTCTTGTAAGCAGCATATTGTTGGATTATGGCTTTTAATCCATTCTGCTATCCGTCTCCGTTTTATGGGAGAGTTCATTCCATTCACATTCACAGTTATGATTACAATCTGTGTATTTCCCTCCAACCTCTTTCCCACCATTTGTGCTTTTAGCTCTCCCGTCTCCCTTCCCCTCCTCAATAGTATTCACTTTTCTCCCCCTCCTCCTGCAGCCTTCCCCTCCTTCTTTTAGCCCCCCTCCCTTTTACTCCCCTTTACTCTTATTGCTTCTTTCCTCCCTTTTAGCCACCCTCCCCTTTCTTCCCATTTCCCCTCCTACTACGTATAGAGCTAGTTAGGATTATCTACTTAAGATTATTGTTCCCTCCTTTGAACAAATCAGATGAGAGTACCTTTCAAACAATGCTCATCTCCCTCCCCTCCTTCCCTCTACTAGAGTTTTGTACTTCTTCCTGTGATATAATTTGCCATTTTCTGCTTCCCCCTTTTTGCACCTCCTATTACAATCCCTTCTCATACTTAAATCATATTTTTGACATGACATCATTTACTTTATACCCGTTCCCTCTACATATATCCCTTTTATCATAATAGCTGCACAGTTCTCAAGATTAACAGGTATCATCTTCCCTTATAGGGAGGTAAACAGTTTGCCCTAATTGAGTAGCAAATTTTTGTTTTTGTTTTCCCCCCATGTTTACCTTTTTATGATTCTCTTGAGACTTGCATTTGAAGATCAAATTGTCTATTGAGTTCTGGTGTTTTGGTCAGGAAGCTCTGGAAATCCCTTATTTCGTTGAATGACTTTCTCCTTACCTGAAATGTTATGCTGAACTTTGCTGGGTAGTTGATCCTTGGTTGAAGTCCCAACTCCTTTGCCTTACAGAATATTGGGTTCCAATTCTTTCGATCTTTTAATGTAGAAGCTCCAAGGTTCTGTGTGATCCTGACTGTGTGTCCTTGATATTTGAATTGTTTCTTTCTGGCTGCTTGTAGTATTTTCTCCTTCACTTGATAGCTCTGGAATTTGGCAACGATATTTCTTGGGGTTTTGAGTTTGGGATCCCTTTCGGGAGGGGAACGGTGGATTCTTTCGATGACTATTTTGCCCTCTGAGTCTAGTACTTCTGGGCAGTTTTCCTTGATGATTTCCTGGAAGATATTGTCCAGACTCTGTTCTTCATCATGGGTTTCTGGCAGGCCAATAATTCTTAGATTTTCTCTCCTGGATCTATTTTCCAGGTCAGTTGTTTTTCCAATTAAATATTTTATATTTTCTTCTATCTTTTCATTCTTTAGATTTTGTTTGACTGATTCTTGTTGCCTCATTGGGTCATTAGTTTCTACTTGCCCAATTCTAATCTTCATCGTATTGTTTTCTTCAGTTAACTTTTGCATCTCCTTTTCCATCTGACCAATTTTTCCCTTTAAGGAGCTATTTTCTCCATTTAATTTTTGTACTTCTTTTTCCATTCGACCAATTTTCCCAGTTAGGTTTTGTGTTTCCTTTTCCATCTGATCAATTTTCCCAGTTAGGTTTTGGGTTTCCTTTTCCGTTTGATTAACTCTTCCTTTTAGGGAATTATTCTCTCCAGTTAATTTTTGAACTTCCTTTTCCATTTGTTCAATTTTCCTTTACAGAGCGATGTTCTCATCAGTGAATTCTTTTTTTATAGTTTTAAAATCATTGGCCAGTTTTTCTTTTATTTCCTTCTTCAGCTGTTCCAGGTAATCTAGCTGAGCTTCCGAGAAATTCATAGACCCTTCTGAGGTTTCAGATGGAAGTACAGTCTCAGCTCTGACCTCTTTGGTGTTTGTGTTTTGGTCCTTATCCCCATAGAAAGATTCTATGGTTTTTTCACTTTTCTTCTGCTTTTTCCGATTCATGATGTTGGCTGAGTGTTGTAGCTTCTGGTTCTTTCAGTCAGAAGGTACAGATCTTTTAAATTGAGCTGATGTGTGTCGAGGCTAAAAGCAGGTTTTTGTTTTTTGTTTCCCAGATCAACCCTGGGGTTAGCTTCTTAGGTGTGTGGGAGGGGTGGTCTGGTCTCAGGAGATCTCCTCAGCTGACCTGAGGCAAAGGCAAGGTCAGGGGATGGTGATCCCAGCTTCCCTATAGTCTTCCCTTTTCCCCTGAAGGGCTGGGGTACGCCTAGATGGTAATAAGTGTTCCCACCCCTCCTGGGGCTCGTCTCCCAGTGCTGAGGCTTGCCTCGGTCTCAGTGCGAATTTTCTCTGCCCTGGGTTGTCTGTCCTTCCAGATCGCCTCCTCCACAGTAGGAAGAATCCCCCTTTGCTATTTTTCTAGCCTCTGGTGTTATGAGACTATTTGCCCCCTTCTGCTGTTCCCGCTGATCCAGGATTTATCTGGGGAAATATTTTATGCTTCTTTCACGGTCATCGGGGGGAGGAGAGAGCATTTACTGATCACTCCACCATCCTGGCTCCCGGAAGTTCAAGTAGGTGACTTACCGAAGTTTAGTCTTCAGGCTGAAGGTTTCAAGCGCTGCCGCGCTGATTTCTGGTGCTCAGCGGCTCTCACCGGCTCGGTTTGGCTTGTCTCCTGCTCCGCTGGTTTCGCCCGCCACTCTCGGGCTTCTCAGGTCCCTTTTGCCCTGCTGCGCTGACCACGCTGAGCTGTGCGCTGGGGGCTTACTCCCGCGGAACAGATCCTTCCCGTGGACCTTCCAGTCTAACCTGGGCTCCGAATCTGTCAAAGTCTGTCACCCACTGGATTCCACACCTCCAAAGTTTGGTCAGATTCTCCTTTCAGAGATATCCAGAGGAGTTTGTCCAGGAGCTTAGGCGAGTCGTTGCTTTCACTCCGCCATCTTGGTTCCGCCCCAAGGTGTTAATTTCTTCAGCATTTTTTGGGGTCCCTTTAGAAAGGTGCTGATCAGCTTTCCACGATTTTTTTTTTGCATTGTTCTCATTTCTCTTCCCAATTTTTCTTCCACCTCTCTTACTTGATTTTCCAAATCCCTTTGGAGCTCTTCCACGACCTGGAAACATTGCAAATCTATTTTGGAGCCCTCTGATGTTAAGAATTGTTCTTCCTCATCTGAAAGATTGGAAGAAAATACCTGTTCACCAAGAAAATAATCTTCTTTAGTCTTATTTTTTCCCTTTTTTGGGCATTTTTTTAAGCCAGTTATTTGACTCTTGAGTTGTTTGGCAAGAGGGAGGTATAATCTGGGGACCTGTAAGTTCAGTTCCTCCGAGGTGGAACAATCAAGGGAGAGAACTTTACTCCTCTCCTCGCCTCTGCACTGGTCTGGGAGCAACAAAAACTTTTCTGCCCAGAAGCTGGGAGTAGTAGAGTTCCCACTCCACATCCACCTCCATTTCTGCCACACCCCAGGACCATGGTTAAGTCTGAGATTCAGATGAGCTCCTCAATTCCCCCAGAGGCTTTAAGCACAGAACAGGTTCTCCACTTAGGGCTGGAGTTCAGATCAGCTGCTCAATTTCTCCAGGGACTTTAGACTGAGGGTTCTACCAATGGATGTTGCTGCTACTACTGCCATGACTACCACAGCTGCTGGCTCGCTCTGGTACTAGAGGTGGACCATGGTCCCTTCTCGCCCATTGAGAAAATCCTTTAACTCAGTTTGGAAGTTTGCTTTGGTGTTTGTGGATTGAGGCATATGAGAACCTCTGCTGCTGACGGGGATACTGCCCAGGAGGTCTGTTCTGGTCCTGTCCATCTTTGTGCTGTGTGGCAAAAGCTGGACTTTGCTCTGCTCCACATCCAGTGAGATAGACTTTTCCTATCCACTTTCCAGGTCACCTTGAACTGGAAATCTCTTTCACTGTGGTATCTGTTGTTCTAGAATTTGTTGAGAGTCATTTTTTACAGATATTTTACATGCTGTGGGGGAGGAACCAGAGTCTGTGTATCTTTCTACTCTGCCATCTTGATTCTCCCCCATGCATTTCAATGGGATACTAAGTCTGCTAGAAAAATTCCTCACACACTGTGGTTGCTATTGTGTACAAAGTTCTCCTGGTTCTGCTCCTTTCACTCAGCATCAGTTCATATAAGTCTTTTCAGGCTTCTCTGAAGTCTTCCTGTTCATCGTTTTTCACAGCACAATAGAATTCCATTACATTCATATATGACAACTTGTTCAGCCATTTCCCAATTGATGGGTATCCCCTTGATTTCCAGTTTTTGGTCACCACAAAGAGAGTTGCTATAGATATTTTTGTTCATGTGGGACTTTTTCCATTTCTATGACCTCTTTGGGATAGAGTACCAGAAGTGATATTTCTGGATCAAGGCTATGCACATTTTTGTAGCTCTTTGGGCATAGATCCAAATTGCTCTCCAGAATGGTTGGATCGGCTCACGGCTACACCAACAATGATCTAGCGTTCCAAGTCTCCAACATCTTCTCCAACATTTATCATTTTCCTATTTTGTCATGTTACCCAATCTGATAGGTATGATGTGGTACCTCAGAGTTGTTTTGATTTGCATCTCTCAAATCAATAGCCATTTAGAGTATCTTTTTTCATATGATTATAGATAGCTTTAATTTCTTCCTCTGAAAACTGCCTGGTCATATCCTTTGACCATTTATCAAATGGGGAATTACTTGTATTCCTGTACATTTGACTCAGTTGTCTATATATTTTAGAAATGATGACTTTATCACAGCCACAATTTGCAAAAATTATTGCCCAGTTATCTGTTTCCCTCGTAATCTTTGTTGCACTGGATTTGGTTGTGCAAAAACTTTTAAATTTAATGCAATCAAAATAATCCATGTTGCACTTCATAATGTTCTATATCTCTTTTTGGGTCGTAAATTTTTCCATTATTCATAAATCTGACAAGTGCACTATTCCTTGCTCCCCTAATTTGTTTACTGTATTAATCTTTATACCTGGATTATATATTCGTTTGGACTTTATTCTTGGGTATGATGTCAGACATTAGTCTATGTCCAGTTTCCATACTGTTACCCAATTGTCCTAGCAATTTTTGTCAAACATGGAGTTCTTATCTCAGAAGCCGGGGTCTTTGGGTTTATGAAACAGTAGATTGCTGTATTTATTAACACCTGTGTATTGAGTACCTACCCTGTTCCACTGATCTACCCCTGTGTTTCTTAGCCAGTAGGTTTTGATGATGGCTGCTTCATAATACAATTTGAGATGTGGTAGGGCTAGGTCACCTTCCCTAGTATTTCTTTTCATTACTTCCCTTCATATTCTGGAACTTTGATTCTTGTAGATGAATTTTGATATCAGTTTTTCTGGGTCTAGAAAATAATTATCTGGTGGTCTCATTGGTATGACACTGAATAGGTTAATTAATTTAGATAGAATTTTCGTTTCTGTTATATTACCTCAGCCTACCCACGCACAAGTGATGTTTTCCCACTTACATAGATCTGACTATATTTGAGTAAAGAGTGTTTTGTAATTGTGTTCATATAGACTTTGGGTTTGTTTTGGCAGGTAAACTCCCAGATATTTTACAGTGTCTACCATAGCTTTAAACAAGGTTTATCTTTCTGTCCTTGCTGTTGGGCTTTGTTAGTAATATATAAAAACGCAGATGATTTATGTGAGTTTCTGTTGTACTTTGCAAATTTGCCAAAGTTGTTTATTATTTCAAGAAGTTTTTTACTTGATTATTTGGGATTCCCTAAGGATACCATCTTATCATGTGCAAAGAGTGATAACTTGGTTTCTTCTTTGCCTATTCTAATTCTTTCAATTTCTTTTTCTTCTCTTATTGATACAGCTAACACTTATGATACCATCTAGAATAACAGTGGTGATAATGGACATCCATGTTTCAGCCTTTATCTTATTGGAAATTCATCTAGCTTGTCCTCACTGCTTATAATGCATGCTGATGGTTTTAGGTAGATACTGCCTTTTATTTTATGAAAAGTTCCATTTATTCGTATGATTTCCAGTGTTTTCAATAGAAATGGGTGTTGTATTTCGTCAAGAGCTTTTTCTGCATCTATTTAGATAATCATGTGGTTTCTGGTAGTTTTTTTGTTCATATAATCAATAATGACTAATAATCGTTCTTTTAACATTGAAGCAGCCCTGCATTCCTGGCATAGATCCTACCTGATTATTCTCAGAATAAGTTGCTGTCCCTTTTTTGCTAATATCTTATTTAAAATTTTTGGGTCTACATTCATTAGAGAAATTGGCCTGAAATTTTTTTCAAATTTATTTTTAGATTTCAACATTCATTTCCACAAAATTTTTACTTCCAATTTTTCTCCCCCCACCCGATAATATATTGCATTCTGATTACCCCTTTCCTCAATGTACTCTCCTTCTATCGCACCCCACCCTTCTCTTATCCCCATCTTCTCTCATTTCTTGTATGGCAACATAAATTTCTATACCACATTACCTGTATTTCTTGTTTCCCAGTTATATGCAGTAATAATTTTCAACATTCCTTTCTAATACTTTGAATTCCAACTTCTCTCCCTCCTTACCCATACCCACCAAGAAGACAAGCTACTCAATACAGGCTATATATGTGTCGTTTTGCAAAAGACTTCCATAATAGTCATGTTGTGTAAGGCTAACGATATTGCCCTCCATTCTATAATGTCCTCCCATTTTTTTTCTTATTCTCTCATTTGACCTTGTCCCTTCTGAAAAGTGTTTACTTCTAGTTACTCCTTTCTCCCATTTGCCCTCCCTTCTATCATTCCCCTCATCCCACTTGTCCCCTTCTCCCTTACTTTCCAGTAGTGTAAGATAGATTTTCATACCAAATTTATTGAGCATGTTATTCCCTCCTTAAGCCATATGTGAAGAGAGTAAGCTTCACTTTTCCACCTCACCTCCTCCCTTTTCTCTTTCATTGGACAAGATTTTTCTTATCTCTTTTCTGAGTGATAGCCTGACCCATTCCATTTCTCACTTTCTCCTCTCAATATTTTCGTCTCTCAACCCTTAATTTAATTTTATTTTTTTATGGATATCATTTCTTCTGATTCAAACCCACCTGTACTCTCTGCCTATGTGTGCGTATATGTGTGTGTGTGTGTGCGTGTGTGTGTGTGTGTGTGTGTAAAACCCTCCACCTACCCAAATACTGAGAAAAGTCTCAAGAGTTACACACATTACCTTTCCATATAGGAAAGCAAATAGATCAGGGTTAGAGAGTTTTTATGATTTCTCTTTCTTGTTTTCTTTTCATACTTCTCTTGATTCTTGTGTTTGAAAGTCACATTTTCTATTCAGTTCTGATCTTTTCATCATGAATGCTTGAAAGTCCTCTATATCGTTGAATGACCATTTATTCCCTTGAAGTATTATACTCAGTTTTGCTGGGGAGGTGATTCTTGGTTGTAATCCCAGTTCCTTTGATTTCTGGAATATCCTAATCCAAGCCCGTCGATTCTTTAATGTTGAAGCTGCCAGATCCTGTGTTATCCTTATTTCATTTCCACAATATTCGAATTGTTTCTTTCTAGCTGTTTGCAATATTTTTCCTTGACCTGAGAGCTCTGAAATTTGGCCACAATATTCCTAGGTGTTTCTCTTTTCAGGTCTCTTTCAATAAGTGATCAGTAGATTCTTCCAATATTTATTTTGCCCTCTGGTTCTAGAATACGAGGGCAATTTTCCTTGATAATTTCATGAAAGATGATGTCTAGGCTCTTTTTTTTTATCATGGCTTTCAGGTAGTCCCCTAATTTTCCAGTTGTCTCTCCTGCATCTATTTTCCAGGTCAGTTGTTTTTCCAATGAGATGTTTCACATTATCTCCTACTTTTTCAATCCTTTGGTTTTCTTTTGTAACTTCTCCATTTATCGCATACTCATTAGCTTCCCTGAACTCCACTCTCATTTTTTAAAGAACTATTTCTTTCAGTGAGCTTTTGAACCTCCTTTTCCCTTTGGTTAATTCTCCTTTTTAAGGCCTTCTTCTCCTCATTGACTTTTTGGACCACTTTTTCCAATTGAGTTAGCCTTTTTTTAAAGATATTATTTCCTCAGTATTATTTTGGTTCTGCTTTAGCAAGCTGCTGACCCGCTTTTCAAGTTCTTCTATGGCCTGAGCCCATTTCATATTCATTTTGGAGGTACTGGAGGCAGAAGCCTTGATTTCTTGTGAGAGTAGGCATTGTTCTTCCTCATCCAAATGGATTGAAGGAGACACCTGTTCACCAAGAAAGTAATCTTCTGTGGTCTCATTTTTTCCCTTTTTGGGCATTTTCCCAGCCAGTTACTTGACTTCTGAATCCTTTGTCAATAGGATGGTCCTCGTGCTCCTGCTCCCCATAGTACAGTACTCAAGGCTGAGATTCAGATCAACTGCTCAATTGCCCCCGGGGCTTTGGGTAGGGGCAGGTTGCCACTGAGGACTGAGGTTCAGATCAACATCTTAATTCCCCCAGAGGCTTTAAGCTGAGCTTCCTGAACAATGTACCCAGGCTGCTTCCATGGTCATCATAACTGCCTGCTCCCCACTACTGCTGCTCCCTGGGAACAGTACTTCAGGGACCCCACTCCCCTCTCACCAAGCTGGGAAAGTCCCCCCACACTGACCTTTGGAGGTTTATTTTTTGCTTGTGGGTTGAGGGATCTGGGACCCCCCTGCTGGGAATTCTGCCCTGGAGATCTGTTCAGGTCCTCTTACTCCTAGAGACACAGCCTGAACCGGGCTCCACTCTGCTGAGTGTCCAGTGAGATAGACTGTTCCTGTCGACATTCCAAGTTACCTTTGTTGAAAACCTATGTCACTCTGTAGTTCTGTGTCTTCTACTGCTCTAGAATTTGTTGAGAGTCATTTTTTACAGGCATTTTGTGGGCTGTGGGTGAAATGCTAGAGTATATGCATATTTCTACTCCATCATTTGGCTCGGCTCCTACAATTTTTTTTTTCTGTGTTAGCTCTTTCTGGTTTAAGTATCAGAACAATGTACGCATCATAAAAAAAAAATTGATGGGATTCTTTCTTTGGCAATTTTTTGAAATAATCTATATAGTATTGGAATTATCAATTCTTTAAATATTTGACAGAATTCATTTGTAAATGCATGTGACCCTAGAGATTTTTCCTAGGCTTATTCAACTTCTCTTTCAGAGGTGGGGTTATTTAAGCACTCAGCATCCTCTCCTATTAATCTGGGCAATTTATATATATATATATACATATATATATATATATATATATATATATATTTTAAAAATTATCCATCTCGTTTAGATTGTAGAATTTGTGGGCATATAGTCGAGCAAAATAATTTCCAGTTATTGTTTAATTTCCTCTTCACTGGAGGTGAGTTCACCCTTTTCATTTTTGATATTGGTAATATGGTTTTCTTCTTCCTTTTTTTAAATCACATTGACCAAAGGGTTATAAATTTTATTGTTTTTTTCATAACAGTAACTCTTAGTTTTTTCTATTACTTCAATAATTTTCTTAATTTCAGTTTCATTAATCTTTCCTTTGGTTTTCAATATATCTAATTTGGTATTTACTTGGAGATTTCCAATTTGTTCTTTTTCTAGTTTACTCAACTACATGCCCCATTAATTGATCTCCTCTTTCTCCACTTTATTCATGTAGGCCTTCAAAGATTTGAAACTTACTCTAAAAACTGCTTTTGTAGTATCCCATTAGATTTGGTAGGTGGACCCGTTATAGTCATTCTCTTGAATGAAAGTGTTGATTGATTCTGTAATTTGTTTTTCAATCCACTCATTCTTTGGTATTAGATTGTTTAGTTTCCTTTTAGTTTTTCCTTCATATTTCCATGGCCTTTGATTACACATAATCTTTACTGCATTATGAAATGAAAAGGAGGCATCTCCACCTTTCTACACTTGATTGTGAGGTTTTTATGGCCTAGTACTTTGAGAATTTTTGTTTATGTGCCGTGAATCCCTGAGAAAAAGGTATAATCCTGTTTATCCCCATTTAATTTTCTCCAGAGATATATCATATCTACATTATCTAGCATTCCACTCACCTCCTTAACTTATTTCTTGTTTATTTTGAAGTTAGTTATCAAGTTCACAGAGTAAAAGGATGAGATCCCCCACTAGTATAGTTTTGCTCTCTACTTCTTCCTTTAACTCCCTTAACTTCTCCTCTAAGAATTTGGATGCTATACCTTAGAAGATGTTATTCCAGTTGGAGGTTGCTATACAACTTGGAAAATGAGTTTAAAAGTATGAAAAAATAATACATTGAAGAGAACAGCCCTTAAAAACGAAAACTGGACAAATGGAATAAGAAGCAAAAAGTCTAACTGGGACAATTGGACTAATGGAAAAGGAAACACAAAATCCAACTGGGAAAATTGGACAAATGAAAAAGTACAAAAACTAACTGGAGAAAATAACTCGTTTAAAGTAATAATTGGACTGATGGAAAAGGAAATGCAAAGGTTGACTGAAGAAAACCATCTGATAAAAATTATAATTGGACAAGTAGAAGCTAATGATTCTATGAGACATCAAGAGTCAGTCAAACCAAATCTAAATTATGAAAAGGTAGAAGAAAATATAAAATGTCTAATTGGAAAAACAACTGACCTGGAAAATAGATCCAGGAGAGCAAATGTGAGAATTATTGGTCTACTGGAAAGCTATGATGAAAAAAGATCCTGGACAATATCTTTCACAAAATCATCAAAGAAAACTGCTCAGAAGTCCTAAATCCTAAGAGCAAAATAATCATCAAAAAAATTCACCGTTCACCTCACAAAAGGGATCCCAAACAAAAACACCAAAGAATATCGTTGTCAAATTCCAGAACTATCAAGTGAAAGAAAATACTACAGGCAGCCAGAAAGAAACCATTAAAATGTCGAGGAGCTACAGTCAGGATCACACAGCACCTTGCAGCTTCTTCATTAAAAGGTGTAAGAAATTATAATACTACATTCTATAAGAGAAAAGAACTGGGAGTAGAACAAAGGATCAATTACTCAGCAAAGTTCAACATAATATTTCAGACAAGGAGATTGACATTCAATGAAATAAGGGATTTCTAGACCTTCCTGACAGAAAGACCAGAATTCAATAGAAAATTCGATCCTCAGACGCAGATCTCAAGAGAGGCATAAAAATTTCAACAAGGAAAAAAACATAAAAACAAACTTGTTCCTCAATAGGGGAAAAATATTTACTTTTCATTAAGGGAAGATGATACTTTATAACCTTGAATACTGTGTATTTATTATGAAATGTAATAGGGGTATACATCAATAGAGGAAGTAGGTATAAAGTACATAAAGTGATGGTAAAAAATGTGATTTAAAGGTACAAAGGGACTGCAACAGGAGATGTGAAAAGGAAGAGGCAGAAAGTGGTAAACTGCATCACAGAAAGAGGCATAAAATTATATTACAGTAAAAGGAAAGAGAGGAGGGTGATGAGTATTGTTTGAGAGATACTCTCATTTGATTTGGTTCAAGAAGAGAACAGCAAACGTAATTAAGTATATAACTAACTGGCTCTATATGCAGTAGGAGGGGAAGTGGGAAAGAAAATGGAGGTGAGACTAAAAGGTAGAGAAGAAATTGTAAGGATAAATGGGAGTAAAAGGAAGGGGGGCTGAAAGAAGAAAGGAAACACTGTGGGAAGTGGTGGTCAAAAATTAAAACTCTATTGTGGAGGGGAAGGGAGAAGGGAGAACTAAAAGCACAAATGGGGGGAAAGAGGATGGAGGGAAAGACACAGATAGTAATCATAACTGTGAATGTGAATAGGATGAACTCTCCCACAAAATGGAGACAGATACCAGAATGGATTAACAACCATGATCCAATATAGGTTGCATATAAGAAACATGTTTATTATTGGGGAACACACACAGGGTAAAGGTAAAAGACTGTAGCAGAATGTATTGTGCTTCATGTGATGTAAAAAAAAAGCAGGAATAGCAATTCTAATCTCAGGCAAAACCATAGCAGAAATAGATCTAAGATCTAAGATCGAAGATCTTATCAAAGAGATAAGGAAGAAAACCATATCTTGCTGAAGGGCACCATAGACAATGAAGCAATATACTAAACATATAAGCTCCAAGTGATATAGCATCCAACTTCTTAGAGGAGAAGTTCAGGGAGTTACGGGAAGAAATAGACAGCAAAACTATACCAGTGGGGGGACCTCAACTTCCCCCTATCTGAACGTGATAAATCTAACCTCAGAATAAACAAGAAAGAAGTTAAGGAGGTGAATGAAATTCTGGATAAGGCAGATATGATAGATCTGTTGAAAAAACTGAATGAGGATGGAAAGAAATATACTTTTTTCTCGGCGAAACATGGCACATATACAAAAATTGACCATGTACTAGAGCATAAAATCCTCACAACCCAGTGCAGAAAGACAGAGATAGGCAATGCATCCTTCTCAGATCATAAAAATTATATGTCATAAAAGGCCCTGGAAAGATAGACCAAAAATTGATTGAAAACTAAATCATCTAATCCTAAAGAAAGGGTGGGTTACATTTATTTTAACTCTTCTGTGCAACATGACTAAGGTGAAAATATATTTAACAGGAGTGTATGTGTAGAACCTGTATAAAATTGTATACCATCTCAGAAAGGAAGTGGGGAAGGAGGAGAGAGGTAGGGGGAAGGAGGGGAAACATCTAAGTTATATGAAAGTGATTGTAGAACACTGAAAAAAAATAAATTAGAAATAAAAAAACAATGAGCAAGTTAAACAACAAATCACAGAAACAATCAATAACTTCACTGAAAAGAGTGACAATAATGAGATACACTCTTACGGGATACTGCAAAAGTAGCTCTTATGGGTAGTTTTATATCCTTGAATGCCCTCGTGAATAAAATAGAGAAAGAGGAGGTCAGTGAATTGGGCATGTGGCTTTAAAAGCTAGAAAAGTACAAATTGAAAATCTCTAAGTAAATACCATATTTGAAATATTGAAAACCAAAGAGAGATTATTAAAACTGAAATTAAGAAAACTATTGAACTAATGAATAAAACTGAATTGATTTTATGAAAATCCAATAAAAATGATAAAGCTTTGGTCGATTTGATTAAAAAAAGAAAGAAGAAAAGCAAATTACCAATATCAAAACTGAAAAGGGTAAAGTCACCTCCAACGAGGAGGAAATTAAAACAATAATTAGAAATTACTTTTCCCAACTATGTGCCCATAAATTAGACAATCTAGATGAGATGGATGATTATTTCAAAAAATATAAATTACCCAAATTAACAAAAGAGGAATACTTAAATAACCCCACCACAGAAAAAGAAATTGAACAAGCCATCAATGAACTCCCTAGGAAAAAATCTCCAGGGCCAGATGGATTTAGAAGTGAATTGTATCAAACATTTAAAGAACTGTTAATTTCAATGCTACTTAGAATATTGGGGAAAATTGGTGAAGAAGGAGTCCTAACAAATTTATTTTATCATACCAATATACTTCTGATACTTAAATCAGTAAGAGCCAAAACAGGGAAAGGAAACCGTACACCAATTTCTCTAATGAATATAGGTGCAAAAATTTTAAATAAGATATTAACAAAAAGAGTGCAGTATCTTATCTTGAGAATAATATATTACGATCAGGTAGGATTTATACCAGGAATACAGGGCTGATTTAGTATTGTACAAACTTTAGCATTATTTATCATATCAACAAGAAAACTAACACAAACCACATGCTTATCTGAATAGTTGGAGAAAACCTTTTGACAAAATACAACACCCATTCCTATTGGAAACGTTGGAAATCATAGGAATAAATGGAAATTTCCATTAAATATAAGCTGGATGAAGAACAGGAGTGAAACAAGGATGTCCATTATCACCACTATTTTTCAATATGGTACTGCAAATATTAGCTGTAGCAGTAAGAGAAGAAAAAGAAATGGAAGGAATTAGAATAGGCAAAGAAGAAACTAAGTTATCACTCTTTGCAGATGATGTGATGACATAGTTAAAGAATCCCAGAGATTAAAGTAAAAAACTACTTGAAATAAAAAAACAACTTTGGCAATGTTGTGGATTACAAAATAAAACCGCACAAATCTTCCTCATTTCTATATGTTACTAACAAAGCCCAACAGCAAGAGATAGAAAGAGAAATCCCATTTAAATCTAGAGTAGACATTATAAAATATTTAGAAATCTACCTGGGACAGCAAATTCTGGGAACATATGATCACAATTACAAAACACTCTTTGCACAAATAAAGCCAGATGTAAGTGCAAAAACATCAGTTGCTCGTGGGTAGGCCGAGCTAATACCACAAAAATTACAATTTTGCCTAAATTAATTTCTTTGTTCAGTAACATACCAATCAAACGATTAGATAATTATTTTTTTATTTCATTTTTAACACAGTTTATAACAGATAAAGCAATTCAAACTTTTAGTCAGGTGCCACTTCTTTTTAAAGCATTTACAATATGAACCACAAAAGAATTTTTTTTAAGCGTAAACCAACTGAGACACAGATAATATTAATGTTGCTAACTTCACTAGCTCTTGACCCAATTGTCTCCACAGTATTACTAAGAATTAAAGGACCCTAACTTGTTGTTGTTGGTCTAAAGTCCTCTGCCAAATAGCTTAATTTTAGACAGCCTCGGATGTTCCTCTCCCCATAATCTATAATTGAATACATCTGGTATTAAGCTTACAAACCTTTTGAGTATAGGAAATTGTCACCAAGAGTAGGGACATTGCAAATAAACAATATCTCCCCAACTTCATGTCAGTTCCAGGCAGGAGTAGATTGTCCACTTGCATTCAGTCAGGCTTAAAGTTTACCGGGTGTCAGTGGAGAAATTGAGTCAGGAGAATCCCACCTCAGCCCATGCTGAACAGCCACCCTCCCACCCTTCCCTTGAGATCACCTGTGCAGTTCATAGCAGCATCTCATGAGTTTACTGGCAATCATGTAATGGAGGCTCAGATCACCGTTCTTGCTTCTCATACCTGGAGTTAGACTCAGAAGAACAGTCACTTAATAGTCCCATAGCATCTAAAAATGGCAAGTTCCTATAACCAGGTTTAAAATAGGATCATAGTTTCACTTTGGCTAAGGAATATCTTTGGAGGCAAGTCTTCAGTGGCTTGAATGTCTTTCTATACATGGTCTAGTTCTTGATTAAATGGCAATCATAAAATCTAATTTACCATTAAGACATTGACTTTTCCATCAATGCCAAATTTTATCTGAGGTTACCTTCCTCTTGGAAAGTTAGACTGAAATTCCTTTCTCCAAACTAAAGATGTCATGGATTTATTCTTAGTAATTAATTCAGTCTATTATTTTAATGCTAATTGCTTCTACCTCACTTTGTAACACGAACAATTTTTCTCTCCATCACCCCCCTCCCCTCTCTTCCTAATACCTTGCATTCTGATTACTATTTCCTTCAATGTACCCTCCCCTCCATTACACTCCACCCATGTCCTATCCCCATCTTCTCCCTTTTCTTGCTGGGCAAGATGAATTTCCATACCCCTTCCCTGTAGTTCTTATTTCCCGATGATATGCAATAAAAATTCTCAACGTTCCTTTCTACTACTTTGAATTCCAACTTCTCTCCCTCCCCCGCTCCCTCCCCAGCCCCACTAAGAAGGGAAGCAATTCAATACAGACTAAATATGTCTTGTTTTGCAAAAGACTTCCATAGTAATCATGTTGTGTAATACTAATTATATTGCCCTCTGACCTACTCTATCCCTCCTTATTTTCCCCCCTACAATTGACCTTGTCCCTTCTTGAAAGTGTTTATTTCTAGTGACTCCCTTCTCCCATTTGCCTTCCCTTCTAACATTCCCTTCTCTTCATTTGTTGCCTCCTCTCCTACTTTCCTGTGGTGTATATAAATTTTCATATCAAATTTAGTGAGCATGTTATTCCTTCCTTCAGCCACATGTGGGGAGATTAGCTTCCCCCTCCTTCACTTCTCCCTTATCTCCTCCATTGAATAAGATTTTTCTTATCTCTTTCATGAGTTATAGCCTACCCCATTCCGTTACTCCCTTTCTCTTCCCGGAATTTTCCTCTTTCACCCCTTAATTTTTATTTTATTTTAGTGTGTGTGTGTGTGTGTGTGTGTGTGTGTGTGTGTGTGTGTGTGGATAACATCTCTTCTGATATAACACACCCTGTACTGTCTATCTATCTATGCGTAGGTGTGTGTGTGTGTGTGTGTGTGTGTGTGTGTGTACAATCTCTCCAACTACCCAAATACTGAGAAAAGATTCAAGAGTTAAAAAAAGTTTCTTTCCATGTAGTAATGTAAACAGTTCCGCTTTAGAGAGTCTTTTATGATTTTTCTTTTTTTCCCTGTTTACCTTTTCATGCTTCTCTTGATTCTTATCATGGGAAGCCAAATTTTTAAATATAGATCTGATTTTTTCCTCAACATGAAATCTTCAAATTTGTCTATATCACTGAATGACCATTTTATCCCTTGTAGTATTATATTCAGATTTGCTGAGTATGTGATTCTTGGCTTCAATCTCAGTTCCTTTGACTTCTGAAATATTCTACTCCAAGGCCTTCGATCACTTAATGTTGAAGCTGCCAGATCCTGTGTTATCCTGATTGTATTTCCACAGTACTCAAATTGTTTCTTTCTAGCTTCTTGCAGTATTTTCTCCTTGATCTGGGAACTCTGAAATTTGGCCACAATATTCCTAGGAGTTTCTTCGTTCGGGTTTCTTTCAGGGGGTAAACAATGAATTCTTTCAATATCCATTTTGCCCTCTGATTCTAGAACATCAGGGCAGTTTTCCTTGATAATTTCATGGAAGATAGTGTCTAGGCTATATTTTTGATCATGGCTTTCAGGTAGTCCAATAATTTTAAAATTATTTCTCCTGGATCTACTTTCCAGGTCAGTTGTTTTTCCAATGAGTTCTTTCACCTCATCTTTTATTTTTTCAGATTTTTGGTTTTGTTTACTAACTTCTTGGTTTAACTCATAGTCATTCTTTTCCCTGGACTCAATTCTCTTTCAACGAATTATTTTGTTCAGTGAGCTTTTGAACCTTCTCCTCCATTTGACTAATTCTGCTTTTTAAAACCTCCTTCTCCTTATTGGCTCTTTGGACCTCTTTTTCCAATTGAGTTAGCCTGTTTTTAAAGCTGCTATTTTCCTCAGTGTTTTATTCGTTCTCCTTTAGCAAGCTGCTAGCTTGTTTGTTAAGATCTTCTATTTCCTGAGCCAAGTTGAAGTCCCCTTTGGAGGGAGGGGCCTTGATTTTCTCTGATGGTATGCCTTGCTCTTCCTCATCCGAAGGGATAGGGGAAGACACCTGTTCCCCAAAAAAGTAACCTTCTTTGGTCTTATTTTTCCCCTTTTCTGGGCATTATCCCAGACAGTTATTTGACTTCTGAGTTTCCTCTCCACACCAACCTGGCCTCCAGATCAGCCCAGCCAGAGCATGGGGTCTGAGATTCAAATGCTGCTTCCCAGCCTCAGGGCTGTTGTCGGGGGCAGTTCTGCTATTCAGTGTGAGATAAAGTTCAGCTGCTCAGGTGGGGGCAGGGCCGCCACAGGAGACTCATTTCCCTCAGGGGGTTTATGTGGAGACCTTCAACAATGGATCCAAGCTCCTCCCTGCTTTGGGAGGCCCTGTCTGCTGCTGCCTATGCTGCTGCTTCCCGAAGGGGGCCGAAGTTATGGGCACACCAGCTCCCCTGTCAGCAAACTGAAAAGACCCTCCCACTCACCCCCGTGATCGTGGGTGGAGGGACCTGGGCAGCCGCTGGAGATTCTGTCCCTGAATCCTTCTTGGATCTGCTCCTTTCGGTGCTGCGTGGCCAAGGCAAGGCTGGGTTCTGCTTTGGGTGCAGTGCACAACAGACCCTTGGTGCGGGTTCTGCTCTGGGTCCGGTGCACAACAGAACCTTGGTGCTGGTTTTTCATGTCTCTCTGGAACAGAAATCTCCTCCACTCCGTTGTTCTGTGGCTTCTGCTGCTCCAGAATTTGTTGGGAGTTCTTCTTTACAGATATTTTATGGGCTGTGGGTTTGGAGCTAGCATATGTGTATCTTTCTACTCCACTATCTTGGCTCCTTCCCCTCGACTACTGTGTCTTGTGTACCTAACCTATTTCAGTGATCCACCACTCTATTTCTTAGCCAGTGCCAAGAAGTTTTGATGATTGCTGCCTTGTTATACAATTAAGGTCTGGTATGGTTAGGCCACTTTCCCTAGCATTTTTTCATTAATTTCCTTCATATTCTGGTTCTGTCATTCTCCCAGGTGAATTTTGCTATTACATTTTCTATCTCTATAAATAACTTTTCAGTAGTTTGATTTTTATGTCATTAGAACTGTCATTTTTTAAAATATATGTCAACCTACCTGTGAGCATCTGATGCTTTTCCACTTACTTAGATCTGACTTTATTTGTGTGAAAGGTGTTTTATAACTGTGTTCATATAGATCATGGGTTTGTTTTGGCAGGAAGACTCCCAAATATTTTACCGTAGTCTACCATAACTTTAAACGAATTTTTTCTTTCTGTCTCTTGCTGTTGGACTTTGTTAGTAATATACAGAAATGACAATGATTGTGTGGATTTATTATGTGGATTTATTACCTACCCAGGAACTCTGTCTAAGCCCTTTATCATTTCAAGTAGATTTTTTATTATTTGATTCACAACAATTTTCTAAGTATATCATCATATCAACTGCAATGAGTCATAGTTTTGTTTCTTCTCTGCTTAGTCTAATTCTTTCAATTTATGTTTCTTATCTTATTGCTAAGGCTGAAATTTCTACTACCATATTGAATAGCAGTGGTGACAATGGATATCCTTGTTTCACTCCTGTTCTTATTGGAAATGCATCTACTTGTCCCCATTACCTGTAATGCTTGTTCATGGTTTTAGGTAGAAACTACTTATAATTTTAAGCAAGTCTCCATTTATTGCTATGCTTTCTAGTTTTGTTTTGTTTTTTTCAAATAGGAATGAGTGTTGTGTTTTTGTCAAAAGCTTTTTCTCTATCTATTGAGATAATAATACGATTTCTGTTAGTTTTGTTGTGGATATGATCAATTGTGCTGAGAGTTTTCCTAATATTGTGCCAGTCCTGCATTCCTGGTATGAATTCTACCCTGTCATAATGTATTATTCTCATGATAAGTTGCAGTAATCTTTTTGATAATATTTTATTTAAAATTTTGAACCTATATACATTAGGGAAATTGGTCAGTTATTTTCTTTTTCTGTTTTGATTCTTCTCAGTTTAGGTGTCAGTGTCATAATTATAAAATAAAAAGAATTTGATAAGACTCCTTCTTTGCTTATTTTCCCAAATTGTCCATTTAAATATTGAAATTAATTGTGCTTTAAATGTTTGATAGAATTCACCTGTAAATCCCTCAGACTCTGGAGAATTTTTCCTAATGAGTTCATTGATGGCTTATTCTATTTCTTTTTTCTGAGATGGGATAATTTAAGTGTTTTTATTCTTCTTCTCTTAATCTGGGCAGTTTATATTTCTATAAATATTCAACTATTTCACTAAGATTGTCAAGTTTTTTGGCATGTAGATGGGCAAAATAGTTCTTAATTATTGTTTTAATATCCTCTTCATTGGTGGTAAATTCATCCTTTTTATTTTTGATATTGATAATTTTGTTTTCTTCTTTCTTTTTTAAAATTCATTAACCAAAGATTTATTTATTTTATTGAAATTTACTTCTGCTCCTACTTGCATGTGATTAAGTCCTCCATGACTTGATAAATTTCCAAAAACAAACTCAGTCACCTAACCTTCACACTGAAAGTAAATGTACCTATTTGAAGTTTGAGGGTTGTCAAGGAAGAAGAGAATGAGATCAGGGAAAAAGAATAGAATGGAGTTCTCCTATTGGTAGAAAAATAGAGTACCACTATGTTGTTATTACTTGTCTGAGGAGAAGGATCATTCCTGTCTTGAGTAAAGTTCTTGACAGAACTTCTCTGCGAAATAAATATTTTTCTATACAGTCAGCTAAACATATTAGATCCTCCATGGTGGAATTCCTGGGTCCAATTCAAGTGGCTGAGATTCACAGTAATTCACATTTGGATCAATAAAGATGACTTACTCTCACAGTTAGCTCTGTGAAGACATTAAATTTCCAAAAACTAATGTTTTTGCTAGAATAAGTTTATGTTCCCCTTTCTAATCCTGCCCACGACCTGTTCTATCATGTCACCCATTTGCCAAAGGGAAAATTAAATCCAGGGATGCACTGGCAAATGTTTATCAACAGGCTTTCTAAAAACTTATGAGAATTCCACAACTAATCTACATCTTTTCCATTTTCTCTATCACTATACATATATATATATAAAATACATACGTATATATGTACATATATAATCTATATACACATGTATACATACACATATATATTTGTATATGTATATATATGCACATATATGCATATATTATTTCTTTTGTTCCATATTTCCCTATAATAAGCAAATTTTTAATATAGATTTAAAATTTTTTGAGTTTCAAATATGTATTCTGATTATACATGTGAGATCAAGTGAAACATATTTCCATGGTAACAATGTTATAAAGGCACAGGCACATAAAACCAAGAACAATGAGGAAGTAAGGAAAGTGTACTTTGATCTGCACTCAGACTTCACCAATTCTGTCTTGGGAAGAGGAGAGCATTTTTTATCATGGATACTTAAAGATGGTCTTGGATAATTGTCTGGATCAAAGGAGTTAAGTCTTTCAGAACTGATCATTCTTATAATATTCCTGGTACTTACACGATATATAGGAAGTGATATTAAAATTATGCAGGGATATTCAGCAGCAGGTTATTAGTGACTCTTTAGATTTACTTTGGTTGGGTAGAGCCAAGATGGTTGAGTAAAGTCAAGGACTCATGAGTCCCCTCCCAGTACTTCAAAATGCTTACACAATGAGTCTAAGGAAAATCTAATTTGATAGAAACCGTATTGGAACAATTTTTTCACTGAAGACAATTTACAACACTGGCAGGAAAATCCTGCTCCCTTGTGTGAGAGAGGATCATAGTCCAGTATGTACATAACTGGAACACACAAGAAACAGGTCTGGGACAACTGAACCAGTGGCAACAATGGCAGTTACCAGACCACTCAACCCACAGACAGTAAAGGGAGAGGACAATTGGTCAGAAGAAGATTTACAGTTGATCCTTTTACTGCTACCATGGTCAGGATGATTTTTCTTTTTTTTTCTTTTTTAAATTTAAATTTATTTATTTAAGTTTTCAACATTTATTTCCACAAAATTTTGGGTTCCAAATTTCCTCCCCTCCCCCTCCCCCAAATTGCCGAGCATTCTAATTCCCCCTGTCACCAATCTGCCCTCCCTTCTAACATCCCTCCCTTCCCTTATCCCAATCTTCTCTTTTGTCCTATAGGGCAAGACAACTTTCTATACCCCGTTACCTGCACTTCTTATTTCCTAGTTGCAAGAACAATACTCAACAGTTGTTCCTAAAACTTTGAGTTCCAATTTCTCTTCATCCCTCCCTCCCCACCCATTCCCTTTGGGAAGGCAAGCAATTCAATATAGGCCATGTCTGCGTAGTTATGCAATTGATATTTGTGTTGTGAAAGATTAACTGTATTTTCCTCCATCCTATCCTGCCCCCTTTGCTCCTATTCTCTCTTTTGATCCTTTCTCTCCCCAAGAGTGTTGACTTCAAATTGCTCCTTTCTCCCACTGCCCTCCCTTCCATCATCCCCCCACCCTGCTTATCCCCTTCTACCCCACTTTCCTATATTGTAAGATAGGTTTTCATACCAAAATGAGTGTGCATTTTATTCCTTTCTTTAGTCGAATGTAATGACAGTAAGCTTCATATTTTTTCTCTCACCTCACCCTCTTTTCTCTCCACTGAAAAATCTTTTACTTGCATCTTTTATGACAGATAATTTGCCCCATTCCATTGCTCCCTTTCTCCTGTCAATATATTTCTCTCACCACTTAATTTCATCTTTTTAAGATATGGTCCCAGCTTATGCAATTCACCCTGCGCTCTTTGTCTCGGTGTGTGTGTGTGTGTGTGTGTGTGTGTGTGTGTCTGTGTGTGTCTGTGTCTGTGTGTGTCTGTCTGTGTGTGTGTGTGTGTGTGTGTGTGTGTAATCCCACCAACTACCCAGATACTGAAAAGAGTTTCCTGAGTTACAAATAATATCTTTCCATGTAGGATTTTAAATAGTTCAACCTTAGTAAGTCCTTTTTGATTTCTCTTTCTTGTTTACCTTTTCATGCTTCTCTTGATTCTTCTGTTTGAAAGTGAAATTTTCTTTTTAGCTCTTGTCTTTTCATCAGGAATGCTTGAAAGTCCTCTGTTTCATTGAAAGACCGTTTTTTTCCACTGAAGTATTATACTCAGTTTTGCTGGGTAGGTGATTCTTGGTTTTATTCCTGGTTCATTTGACTTCTGTAATACCATATTCCACACCCTTCTATCCCTTATTGTAGAAGCTTCTAGATCTTGTGTTATCCTGATCATATTTCTACAATACTTGAATTATTTCTTCCTAGCTGCTTACAATATTTTCTCCTTGACCTGGGAACTCTGGAATTTGGCCACACGGTTCCTAGGAGTTTCTCTTTTTGGATCTCTTTCAGGAGGTGATTGGTGGATCCTTCCAATATTTATTTTGCCCTCTGATTCTAGAATCTCAGGACAGTTTTGCTTGATAATTTCATGAAAGATGATGTCTAGGCTCTTTTTTTTGATCGTGACTTTCAGGTAGTCACAGATTTTTTAAATTGTCCCTCCTGGATTTATTTTCCAGGTCAGGTGTTTTTCCATGAGATATCTCACATTATCTCCCATTTTCTTTCTTTTGGTTTTGTTTTGTGATTTCTTGGCTTCTCATAAAGTCATTATCTATCTGCTTCATTCTCATTTTTAAAGAACTATTTTCTAATGTGAGATTTTGTACCTTCTTTTCCATTTGGCTAATTCTGCTTTTTAAAGCATTCTTCTCCTCACTGGCTTTTTGAACCTCTTTTGCCAATGGAGTTAGCCTATTTTTAAAGGTGCTATTTTCTTCAGCATTTTTGGGTCTCCTTTAGCAAGATGTTGACCCATTTTTCATGCTTTTCTTGCATGTCTCTCATTTCTCTTCTCAGTTGTTCCTCCACCTCTCTTACCTGATTTTCAAAATCCTTTTTGAGCTCTTCCGTGGCCTCAAACCACTGAATATTTATTTTGGATGTTTGTAATGCAGAAGCCTTGACTTCTATGTCTTTCCCTGATGGTAAGCATTGTTCTTCCTCATCTGAAAGGATGGGAGGAGGTATTTGTTCTCCAAGAAAGTAACCTTCTATGGTCTTATTTTTTTTCTTCCTTTTTCCAGCATTTTCCCAACCAGCTACTTGACTTTTGGGTGCTTTGTCAAGAGTAGGGTATACTTTGGATATGGGTCAGATCTCAGCTCTTCCAAGGTGGCACAATCAAGCATGTGCACTGGTCTGGGAGGAAGTAGAGATTTTTGTGCTCACAATTTTAGCAGTTTCCTCCCCACAGCCACCTGGCCTCTAGTTCTGCCAAGCCAACGCTGGGAGGCTGGGATTCAGTCAAGCTGTGGGGGCAGGTCCGCCATTCAGTGTGAGGGAAAACCAGCTCCCTCAGGGGCTCTACAAAGGGCAGAGAGAATAATTAGCGCCTCAGTGCCCCCAGGGGTTTTACGGTGCATCAGTGGATCAGGGCTGCTGTAGGTGTGGAGGTAGGAACTGCTGCTGCCTGCCCAAAGTGGCCTCTGTGGGCTGCTGCCTGAGGCTGGAGCTATGGAAAGGCCCTTCTCCCTTCCCTCCCAGCTGTCAGTGGCCTTTGGTTCCTGAGGGTTGAGGGATCTGCGAACCTGCTGCTACTGGGACTGGGAATTGCGTGACTGGAGATTCTGCCCCAAGGGCCGATTGGGAGCCGTGTGATGCTTGGCCAAGGGTGGGCTGGGCTCTGCTCCGTGTCTGGTGCAACAGACATTTCCCGTTGGCCTTTCAGGTCATCCTGGGCTAGAAATCTCCACTTTGTTGTTCTCCACTTCTACTGCTCCGAAATTTGTTGAGTCCCTCTCTACAGTATCTTCTGGTCTGTGTGGGGAGAGCTTGCATTTCAGTGTCTTTCTACTCCACCAACTTCGCTCCGCCCACCCAGGATGATTTTTCATTGCCTATAGTTGAGTGTGATTCACAGTCCTAGGTCTCAGTTCAAGTGTGAGGAGGAGCAGTAGCATAGCAGAGCATGTTGTAGGAGGGAGAAGGCACCCTGGTAATAATCTCAGGGCTGGAAAGAGTTCTTCTGTTTACTCAGAAACCACTGTACAGTACAAGCGAGTAGTAAAGAAACCTGTACCTAGAGCACACCACCTTGAAAAATCCAAAAACTTATACGTCCCCAAAGAATAAACTTTGAAAATAGTTACAGAACAAACCTGAATTTTTTTATAGTCTAGATTGCACTTGGCATACAGAGTCTCTTTGGTATAGGGATAAAAATCAAGAAACAGTGTGAAAAAGTAGCAAACAGTAGAAAAAATTCTGATCATAGAAAGTTACTACAGTGTAAAAGAAGACAAAACATACACTCAGAAGAAGATAACAAAGCTAACATTCTTGCATTAATACCTTCAAAAAGTACATGAATGGTATCAGACCATGGAGAAGCTTAGTAAGGATTTCAAAAATCAAGTAAGAGATGTAGGCAAAATACTGGGAAGAGAAATGAGAGATATGTCAGATAATCATGAATAAAGAGTCAATAGCTTGGTAAAGGAGATACAAAAATAGTGAAGAAAATAACACCCTGAAAAAGACAATAGAGCAAATTGAAAAAGAGGCACAAAAATCCAATGAATGAAAGAAAGCCTTATAAAACAGAATTGTACAAAGAAAAAAATATATGCAAAAATTCGATGAAGAGAACTCCATAAAAAGTAGAACTGCCCAAATGAAAAAGGAGATACAAAAATTCAGTGAAGAAAATAACTACTTAAAAGTTAGAACTGGGCAAGCTGAAGTTTATCACTTTATGAGATATCAAGAAACAATCAAACAAAATCAAAAAGAGGAAAAAAATAGAAGAGAATGTGAAAAACCTCACTAAAAAAAACAACTGACCTGGAAAACACATCCCAGGGAGATAAATGTAGAACTAATGAAATATCAGGAAGCTGTAATCCAAAAAAGAACCTAAATATCACTTATCAAGAAATTATTGGGGGTGGAGCCAAGATGGTGGAGTGGAAAGACCCATGTACACTAGCTTGTCCCCACAGCCCATAAAATACCTGTGAAGAAAGACTCTCGACAAATTCTAAAGCAGCAGAAGCCACACAACAATGGGGTGGAGAAGATTTCCAGTCTAGTGTGACGTGAAAGGGTAATGGAAAAGATCTGTTTCACTAGACGCGGAGCACAGCCCAGTCTAGCCTGGGCCACTCAGAGGAGTCCATGAGCAGAGCTCGGGGGCATAATCCCTAGCAGCAGTAGCGAAGGTTTGCAGATCCCTCAACCCACAGGCGCCAAAGGCCAGCGACAGGGCTTTTTCAGCTGACCGAGAAGGGGGAAGGGTCTTCCCATAGGAAGGTCTGAGGTGGCAGCTACAGAGGCTGCATCTGGTGGCAGAGACTCTCGTAGCAGCCCAGACTCATTGTTGTATCATAAAACTCCTGGGGAATTTGAGCAGCTGATTTGAATCTCAGCCCCCAGGGCTGGCTTGATGGAACTGGAGGCAAGGTGGACATCCAAAAAGAGAAACTTCCAGGAACATTGTAGCCAAATTCCAGAGTTACCAGGTCAAGGAGAAAATATTGCAAGCAGCTAGAAAGAAACAATTTGAGCACTGTGAAAATACATTCAGGATAACATAAGATCTAGCAACTTCTACATGAAAGGATCAAAGGGTGTGGAATATGATATTCCAGAAGTCAAATGAATTAAGGTTATAACCAAGAATCACCTACCCAGCAAAACTGAGTATAATACTTCAGGGGAACAAAAATGGTCTTTCAATGAAATAGAGGACTTTCAACCATTCTTGATGAAAAGACCAGAACTGAAAAGAAATTTTGACTTTCAAACACAAGAATCAAGAGACGCATGAAAAGCTAAACAGGAAGTGAAATCATAAGGGACTTACTAAAGCTGAACTGTGTACATTCCTACACGGAAAGACAATATTTGTAACTTTTGAAACTTTTTTCAGTATCTGGGTAGTTGGTGGGATTGAACACACACAAACAAACACACACACACACATACACATACACACACACACATATATATATATATATATATATATACATATATATATATATGTATATATATATATATATATAGAGAGAGAGAGAGAGAGAGAGAGACAGACAGACAGACAGAGACAGAGAGAGACAGAGAGCACAGAGTGAGTTGACTAGGATGGCATCATATCTAAAAAAATAACATTAAGGGGTGAGAGAGGAATATGTTGGGAGGAATAAGGGAGAAATGAAATGGGATAAATTGTCTCTCATAAAAGAGGCAAGAAAAAGACCTTTCAATGGAGGGAAAAGGGGAGGAGGTGAGAGAGAAAACGTGAAGCTTACTGTCGTCACATGTGACTCAAGAAGGAATCAAATACACACTCATTTTGGTATGTAAACCAATTTTGCCACACAGGAAAGTAGGGGAGAAGGGGATCCACATGGTGAGGGGGATGATAGAAAAGAGAGCAATGGGAGGAGGGAGCAATTAGAAATCAACACTCTTGGGGAGGGACAAGGTCAAAAGAGAGACTAGAAGCAATGTGGGGCAGGACAGGATGGAGGAAAATATAGTTAGTCTTACACAATATGACTATTATGGAAGTCATTTGCAAAACTACACGTATATGGGCTATATTGAATTGCTTGCCTTCCAAATGGGGATGAGTGGGGAGAGAGAAAGGAAGAGAAGTGGAAACTAAAAGTTTTAAGAACAACTGTTGAGTATTGTTATTGAATATAACTGGTAAATAAAAAATACAGGTAATGGGGTATAGAAATTTATCTTGCCCTTCAGGACAAAAGAGAAATGGGGATAAGGTAAGGGAGGGATGTTAGAAGGGAGGGCAGACTGGTGTTAGGGGTAATTAGAATGCTCAGAATTTTGGGGTGGGGGAGAGGAGAGATGGAGAGAAAATTTGAACTGAAAATTTTGTGAAAATGAATGTTGAAAACCTAAAAGAAATAAATATTTTTCAAAAAGGAATTGTCGAGGAAAATTGTGCTAGTATTCTAGAACCAGAGGGTAAAATGGAAATTCAAAGAATTCACTGATCACCTCCTTGAAACACATCCTAAAATGATAATTCCAAGGAATACTATAGCCAAATTCCAGACTTCCCAGATCAAGGAGAAAATACTTCAAGCATCCCAGAAGAAACCAATCACATATTGTGGATACACTGCCAGGATTAGCCAAGATCTACCAGCATCTGCTTTAAAGTATCAGAGGGCTTGGAGTATATTATTCTGGAAGGCAAAAGCATTGGATTACAACCAAGAATGATTACCCATCAAAACTGAGCAAAGTTTTTCAGGGGGAAAATGAATGTTCAATGAAATAGATATTTTCAAGTATTCTCAAAGAGTAAACCAGAGTCAAACAAAAAATTTGACTGCAAATACAAGACACAAAAGAAGTATAGAAAGATAACAGAAAAGAAGGAAAAAACCTAAGATATTCAATACGGTTAAACTGTTGATATTTATACATGGAAAAAATTACATTTACAACTCCTAAAATCTTTTTCATTATTAATGTTTTTAGAAGGAGTCCTTTTAAACAGAAGACAGAAAACAGATGTATGCGTTGGATGTGATGGCATGATTACCTAAAATATAAAATTAAGGGATGAGAAAGAAAGTGCTAGAAAAAGAGAGGTAAAATGAGAGAACTTATCTGTCATAAAAGCTGCCTGAAAGAGTGTTTACAGTGCAGGGGAAAATGGGGAAAGCAGGGTGGGGAGCACATGAATCTTACTCTCTTAGTAAGTGACATAAAGAGCGAATGACATACACACTCAGTTTTGGTGTGGAAATCTTATTGTATTGGAAAGTAGGAGGTGAAAAGAATAAGTGAAAGGTTGGGGGAGCTGATAAAAGGGAAGGCAGTTTGTGAAAAGTAAATGTCAGAAGAGAAATATTTTGGAGAATAGACATGGTAAAAAGAGAGAAAGAGTAGGAGAAGCAGGGGGAAAATGGGATGGAGGAAATACACAGTTGTGAACTATTACTATGAAAAAAATTTATAGTGACATTTCACTATTCTTTTTCCGAGGGGAAAAGGCAAGGTGATTGCGGTTATGTGAGTTGCTCAAGTCACACAGCGAGTAAGGGTCAAATATGTAAGTTCAGGTTTGAACTCAGGTCCTCCTGACTCAAGGGATGGCGGTGTATTCACTGCACCAGTTAGCTGCCCAGTCATTTTTCAAACTTAGAGAAAACTAGAACAAATTTATTGAAATAAGGGCCATTCCTCAACTGATGCGTGATCAAACATAAGAACAGACAATTTTCAGACAAAGTAATCAAAGCTAGCTCTAATCATATAAAAATATGGTATAAATCACAATTAATGAGAGAAATTCAAGTTAAAACAACTCTGAACTACAACCTCTCATTTGTCAGAAAGGCTAATATGATAGAAAAGGAAAATGGCAAATGTTGGAGGGGTTGTGGGAAATTCAAAACTCTGTTGAACTGTAGGCCAAGTTGTGTACTGATTCAACCATTCTGTAGTGCAATTTGTCAGTATGTCCAAATGACTACAAACACATGCATGCCCTTTGAACAAGCAATAGCAGTATCAGGTCTGTATCCTGGGGATGATAAAGAAGTGAAAAGGACCTACATGTAAAAATACTTATAGCAGCTCTTTCTGTGGTGGCAAAGAATTGGAAATTGAAGAAATGTCCATCAATTGGCGATTGGCTGAATAAGTTTAGATATGATGGTGATGCAATACTAGTATGCTTTAAATAGTGATGAACTGGATATTCTCAGAAAACCATGGAGAGATGAACAGACACTAAGTGAATTGAACAGAACCAGGAGAACTTGATAATAGTAACAACAATATTGTATGATAATCTATGGTCATGAATAACTTAGATGTTCTTGGCAATACACTGATCTAAGACAATTTTTGTATGACTTATGATGAAAGGTGCTATGTCTCTCCCAAGAAAGAGCTGGAAGAGCGTGTATGCACATGAAAGACACCTTTTCTTTAATAAATTTTTCTTGTCCATGTTTTCTTTTGGAGAATACTTCAATTGAAATGGGTTTTGCATGACTACACATGTATAATCTATGCCCAGTTACTTACCTTTTTAATAGGGGGATAGGAGAGGGAGGAAAGAATTCGGAACTGAACATCTGCAAAAAATTTCAAAACTGTTTTTATATTGTAATTGCGAAAAATAAAATATTAAATAAGAACTACCTAAATAAATGTCTTGAGGTCTCCTGTAAAGCCCAGGGGCTTTTAATGCTAACAAGATTAAAGATTTTCTCCACCCATTGTTGGGCCTGTCCATTACAGGGAGTTTGATTAGGGTAAATTTGTAGGGAGGTCCACACATTTTGTTAATGAGGCACCGGTAATCTAGGGCTATGATACCCTCTGGCTCTGAAAAATGGATAAATCCTCTGAGGCGCAGTTTTACCTTTGGGGCTTACTCATTGGAGATGTTTGTTTGGCCTGATGAGATTCTGGGCAGCTATTAAGGAGGCCTCCAGCCTTGAAAATCCAAATGTTGGTGCTTCTCTCTCTGGTAGCTATGTATGTATAGTCAGACGGTAGTGTTTGTCTGTTCATTTCTGATATATGTATTGCTTATGGTGAGGTAACCAGAAGCCCTGTCTGTTGGTTGATCTTTGTTTCTCTTTTTGTATTTGTTCTGAAATTCAGGGTGCTGAGTTTTTTCCCCTGAGTTAAGTGAATGATACATGTGTCACATTAAAATGATTTTTGATCCCTCAAAATTACTTTCCTTTTAGAAAAACAGATAAAAAACTTGTAATAGCAGGCCCTCCTCTGTATGTTGGGGTCTTTTACAGGGCTTTATGGATCATTCATGGAAAGTTATAGAGGCAGACTGTAAAGAGGATTCTTCCAGATCAGTGTCTGCTTGGGATGCATGTTACTGCATGTAGAGCCCATTAGAGATCATGTGAGTTATCCAAACCTTTCCATGCACACACCTAGCAGTACTGAGTCTTTAGGAGTTATATGAAATATATTTCTTTTCTAGGGATAAAAGTGAAGGATGATGGAGCAACTCATCACATGAAATCCTCTTGCAAAATTCCGTGTATTTTCTGTGAAGAAGGCCAGTGGCATCCATTAATTTATGATAGCCAACTGTGAACTAAACATCATCATTATCATAATTATCATCATCATCAACAATAAACATTTATCCTTGGGTATATAATGGTATTATATCCCAGATAAGGGGATATAACATTTATATATGCTTATTGTTTTTACCTATTTTATTACGACCTTGCAGAGGCTCATTTCTTTCACCAAGAGAACAGATGCCAGGGGAGTTCTGTAACTAGGGAGTCTACAAGAAGGAAGGAAGCAAGGAAGGGAATAAGGAAATAACAGTAGAAAGGAAGGAAACGAATTATTACGTGCCTCTTATGTGATGGGCATTGTGTTAAGTGCTTTAAAAATATCTCATTTGCTGATCACAACAAACCTGGAGGGCAGGAAATATTATCATTCCTATTGAACAAATGAGGAAAGTGAGGCTTAAGACACTTCTTTAATGACACATAGCTAGTGTCCAACACCAGATTTCAACTCAGGTCTTCTTGACTCTAGGCCCAATGCTTTAGTCACTGAACCACCTGGGTACCCTTAGGCCCATGTCTATAACTATTCTGACTTCATCAGTGTTGTAGTACGTGGAGCACGGATCAAAAATAAGAGCACAATGGCAGAAGCACTAGATTAGAAGGGAGCTCATATTAGTGTACAAAGATGGGGAATCACTCCTAAAATAAACCATGGTCCACTTGGCTCAGTCAGTCTGTGGAGACACGGTGAGTTGGCCAGGCACAGACTAGAACAAACTCTTGATACTCACTCCACAAGTGGCCCAGAAATAAGAGAACATAGATTGAAATCCTATCTGTTATGCTTCTTACTGGTGTGCCCTAGGGCAAATCTCTTAATCTCATTCATTCTCACTTTCTTCATGTTTCAAATGAAGTAGTTTGACTTAAATAGCTTTTACATATCTTACAGCTTTTCTTTTCTGGGATCGTAGCTATAATATTATAGGGATAATAAAGTACATACATTCAGCAGAAATACCAGACCTGGAAATACAGGTCTTTTGAGTCATTCTAATTAGAAATAAAATTTTCATTTTGGTTCTGTTCACTATTTCTCGGGAGAAACAGAGTTGACGGTTGTGCTTCTTACTTCCTATGACCTTCACTTTCCTTATTTGCTCAGTTGCAGTAATTACGTTTCAAATGACTTACCTCCCAGAGAGCCACTTTTCATTTGCAATGAGTTATTTCAGTGACTTGATGTTGTAGACATTTTGCACATATTACATGATACTTAATTTTGGCAACAGGCTAGAGATTCCCACTTCAGATGGTGTCAAAGCCCTTGCAGGTGACATAATAATCTCAACCCTGTTGAGAGATGAGCTCATATAGTTTTTTTCTCTATAATTTGACCCCAGTCATTGTTTTTGAGGTCTAGGTTTTCAGGGACCTCAATATGACAATCCCCAGGTTGTTCTAACTTGAATCCTAGGAGTTCCTCTAAGCCCCTTGGATGTCAGTCTTCACCTGTTCGGCGAGGAGACGGTAAAGATTCAGTAAGTGACTCTTTATTCCTCAGGTTTTGAGATAGGAAAGATTAGGAAAGAGAGGTATAAGAAACTCCTTTTGTGTCTCATACTTTATTACTACAAATATGTGTCTCTATATGATATGTATATGCTTTTTTATTTTCCTTTTATGGTTTTTCTTCATATTTTACTACATAATATATATGTGGGAGTGACTATTAAAAATGGAAATATATTATATAAACTTCATTTATTTTTCTTGGCATATACCTTCCATTTGTATATAACATATCCAGGTATCAATAGGTATATTTACGTTTCTCTGCATGTTCTCTCATATTCTATGCATTTTCTAATTTTTCTTCTCATTTAGAAGTGGTTTTTCTTTTTTATTCTCTCTATATTGGGTGTACCTTATTTTTTTTTCTTTTTCCTACATAATAAATATTTTTTCTTCTATCTCTAATTCTCATTCAGGAAAAACAAGAGGCATTTAATTTTTTTCCTCTTTTAACTGTCTGTAAATCTTTAATTATTTGTCATGGGGTTTTTTATATATATTTTTTTCTTTCCTCTGCTTTGAATTATTTTTTTTTGCAATTTTCCTTCAGTTTATTTGACTCCTTTATGTCATTTCTCTCATTTCCCTGATGCTCTCACTCCTCTAAGTTATAAAGCCAGTACCATGCCCACTTTCTCAACTTTTTTCTCCCTTTTTATTTGTATTTCTTGTTTAATATTTTTTCTTTTCTTATTCTAATTTTCAGTGATTTATTATTAGATTAATCCTCCCCACCCTTTCCCCTCTCCCTGAAGTATATGGAGTAATCACATTGGTTCTTTCCAGTTCTAAATGGTGCATTTCTAAATTCAGTGCATATGAGCTCTGCTCAATTTGGCCTACCTCTTAAGACTCTTCCTAGAGCAAAATGAAATTTTATTCGCAATTTGAAAAACTGTCCGTTCCTTTTTGTAGCATAGGTCAAACTTTGCTTTCTCTTTAGACATCATGTCTAAAGAAAAAAATCAAATAATAACTGCTCTTTCCATTTAATATGTGAGAAAATCAGACTCCAATAAGACAGGAAAATAACTAGCTCAGGATTACACAGCAAGTTTTTAGTTATGAAAAGGATTAGTTTCTTTACTCTTAGTGTAGTTCTCTTATTCAAACCCTTATTTGTAATAAGTTTAGATTTTTAAAAAACTCTTACTAGACAGTTCACCATATCTAAGGCATTCCGAAATATGTTCTTCCATCTTTCCATGCTTCAAACAAGAAATGAATATGAACCAGAAATACAGTGTACTGTGAGTTTCGTTAAGCTCCTTTCCCAGTTTACCCCTTTGGTTTTCAGGCTGCATTAAAGATTGCTTGAAAAGGAAGTAGGGTGTCTCATATTAACTGTACAGCATTTCTTGGGAAATTGTGCCTGTCAAATGTGGTGCTTCTGATAGAAACCCCCTCCCCCCCACGCACATGCTCCTGCCCATTATAGTGCCTTTCTTTCCTGAAAGGTAATAGTTTGTGTAAATTTTACTTTCTATTGAAAGTCAATATAGGCTCTCTATATTTTCCTTGTTCATGATAGTTTTAATACTCCATTTTTGTGTATTATTGCCCTTTTTTGTTTTTACTTTTCCTTTTTCCTGTTATTCTTTTTTCTTCCCTGATAGTTCTCGCAACATAGTAAATGTTTTAACTAATTAATTCTATTTACCAATAGATTTTCATAATGATATTGATATTTTTGTACTGATTTTAGGCAACGTTTTACACTCAACAAAGAAAAATAACCTCATTCCCTAAAAAGTCATGTTTTAGCATTTCTCTTCTCCATTTACCCTACAGTTCTTCTTACCTACTGTTTTTCTGATCATTACTTCACTTTCTTCATTCCTTTCCTGACCATTTCTTTTTACATTTTCTTGAATTACTTTTCCTCTTGCCACTGTTAATTCTTTTACACTACATTCCTCTATCCTTCTCTTCACTCCTTTCATTCACGAACTGTGATCCTCTCCTTTCTCCCCCTCCTTCTTTCTTCCTTTCTTCTATCCACTCCACTCACAGGAGATGCTTTATTCATCAGAATATTTTCAAAATAAAATCTTATTTTGTGTTAAATAATCTAATCCTTGTTTCATAGCTTGAATTTTTTTCCATTTTTAGCTTAGGGGATAGGAACTTTGAATTTGAGACATAAAGATTTGGGAAGAAGTCTTAGTACTGTCACATATTGCCTGTGTAAATTTAAACAAATCACTCATCCTCTAAATACACCAAGCAGCTCCCTTCAAAAGTCTAGTTGTTCTGATTTACAAGTGTAGAAGGGGTTCTCTTATTCATGAAATTGGCAGTTTACACTCATCCTTATTATAATGTATTTTATGGGAAAGGTATAGTTCCTCATTCACACTATGATTCTAGGCCCTTGATCCCTAGATTCTTTCCTAGAGAATCACCCCTGGTCTAATGACAGTATCCTCCCTTTACCATGCTAACCCTTGAACAAACAATTTAACTTCATGTTGTGCTTTTCTCTAGAATCTCTTGCCCCTTGGTTAACCTCTAATATTTCTGTTCCAAACCTTTGCTGTGCGTTGTTCCCAAAATCTGCAGCCTCCCTCCCTACTCACATGCTCCTAAAGGAAACTGTGAAAAACAAAACAAAATATGGGGAAGCTATATTTATTGGACACTTTATACATTTGACCAGTGGCCTCAATTGGTCAATAACTTCAACTAGGCCATGATTGCTACATGCTAATTCTTTTCATCATCCCTAATTAACACACTATCTCACTCATTCTAGTAGATATTTTAAACCTTTGTTTTCTTTTTCAGTTTTCTTATCTTGTCCCACACCCCTCCCCTCTTGAGAAAATCTTTTCCTACTTTAATGAAAAATTTGAATCCATTCCCTCATACCTCCCTCTTCTCTCATCCTAATTTCATTTCACTCACATGCTCTCTGTCACTTCGCTATTACCTCACTTAGTGAGGTGACCCTTTTCAATCTTATCTCTCCTGCAGATTTCTCCCAGTCACTACAGTTTCTCATTAGGTTTCTCCTTATCCACTGTCTCTTTCCCCAAGTTCCTTTCCTTTCCTTTCCCTCAATTTCCTTCCTTCCCCTTCCCTGCCTTTCCTTTTTTTTCCTTTCCACTTAAACCTACTGCACTCTGAAGCACATAGACTGTACAGCAACAGACCCCTGCCCAAGCTTGACTTAAGTGCTGCTTTCTAGAACCTCCTGGATTTAGACTAATTATCCATAGTAACTGTTACTGTTTCCCTCCGAGCTTTATTTAGTTATTTTTCTCTGCCTCGTTACAAGGACCATCCCCTGACTACTTCTTAAACAGGCCTATTCACTGAGTGGGTATTACCTCACCCTAAGTGAGCACCTGTAAAGACCAACCTAAAAAGACCAAGGTCTCCCATTACATTCGGGGCCTTCTCCAGTCATCCTGATCACTAGATCCAGATGATTTCGGAGGAGAAATTGAGACTGGTGATCTTGCACAGCCTTCTCTCACTCAAAACAAGGTCAAGTGCAAGTTATGTCATCATTTCTCTGATGGCATGGTCTTCATTGGAAACAAAAGACAAACAAATTTATGTCTATCCAATGTCCCCAAAACCCTTACTCTGCATCCAAAGACTCTATACATCGTTCTCTTATGTGTCTTTTTTCATTTTCTTTAAATCTCTCATTAAGCCACTAGTCTTGCTTCTTACTTCATAATCCAATGAAATGTGCTCTCCCCAAAGTAATTAACAATTTCTTAACTAGAAAAATGAACGGTCTTTTCTCAGTCCTTATCTTTCTTTACTTCTCTGAAGTTTTGACACTGCTGATCCCTTCCCTGATACACTGTTTTCTTTAAGTTTTCAGGAAGCTGCTTCTGCCCTGAACTATATAATCACTTCTTCTTGGTGTTTTTTGCTAGGTCCTCATTGAAATCATGCCCACTCATCCTAGACAACTCTGTCTCTGACTCACATTCTCTGCTCCCTCTATATTGCTTCACTTGATTTTCTCATCACCTTGAAGTGACTGAAGATTTTCACATCTGCTTATGCAACCCTATCCTCTCTCTTGACCTGCAGTTTTCCATCGCCTCTTGCTTATTAATAATTTCAAATCGATTGTTCCAAAGTCATTAAACTCAACATATCCAACACTGAACTTACTATTTTACACAAAACATACACCTCTTCATAAATTGGCTTTAACTTTTGGAGCCAACACCATTCTTGTAGGCACCCAGGATAGTTAGTTAAGTGTGACCCTCATTTGCTTTCTTTCACACCTCATGTGTAATCTGTAGTGAAATCATTTAGATTTTACATTCATAATATCAATCACACACACATATATATATATGCATATATATATATATATATATATATATATATATATATATATATATATATATATATATATATATATATATATATATATGGCTTTTATCACCTTATGCCTGGACTATGACAATAGCTTAGTATTTTATTTCTCTATTTTAAATGTCTCCCACCTACAACCTATACTCTACTTAGTTGTCAAAATAAACTTTCAAAGTATATATTTGACTATGTCATTTCCCCCTCCCTCCATAAAACGCACTGGCTTTCTATCACAACCACATTAAGTGCTTTTTATAACTTATTCCATTTTATCTTTTCAATTTTCTTAAATTTAAACTTATACTTAACTTCCTCAGGCACTCTGTGGTCCCGTGACATTGGCCCTCTTGCTATTTCTTGAATAAAACATTGCATCTTCCAACTCTGGGCATTGTTTGATACAGAGCTTGCTTACACATCAGTTTTCATTTATAGTTTCCTTTTAGGTTTTAAAATTCTTGACAGCAAGGATTAACTCTTGACTTTTTTTTTAATACCGAGCACTTAGCACATTGAAACACAGTAGGCATTTGTAAAGCTTTATTGACATACTAACAAAAATTAACAAGGTGATTTCAACAGTTTTATTGTTCCAATGACCACTCAACACAAGTAAGAATTTTAAAAATCTGCAAGGAAGGTGCATCATCACAGCGTTATTGGAAACGTTTTGTAGTAGTATAAAAATCAAACATAAATGTGAGTTTTACACAACGTACCAAAATAAGGGGAAGTTTTTGTAGATTAATCAGATTATACACATCAGGACTATCCTTTGATCCTGAAATTTTACAAAACAGAGTCAGGAAGTGGTTGAGAATAGGTCAGTAATTATATATATATATATATATATATATATATATATATATATATATATATATATATATATATATATATATATATATATATATATATATATATATATATATATAAAATTTAAGTGAAAAAAATGCGTCACAAAAAATAAAATCAAACTTGTCCTGTGTAGCTTAATAAACCATCCTATTTGATTCAGTACCACTAACACCACCTTCCTCAATTCCCACAAGAGAAAACTAGAATGATATAGATCAAACCAATAATACCTCAAACACATTACTGACATTGAATGATTTCAGGAGAGAATGGTGGAAAGAAAAATCCAGACAAAAACATTGCAAATGGTAAACAATAATTCAGCAATTATGATCCCTGCAAGGATAGACTGCTTTAGGCAGAAGGCCTCAGGTAGAGAAAGAAGCAGAGAGGAAATCATAGGCAAAGTGAATACCTTGTAAGAGAGGAACACCCAGTAACATTTTTTTCTCCAATCAGCTCTATGTGCTGTGAAATTCAGCAACTACTACTACCGTGGTCTTTTATATTTTTGTCACAATAATTTTTTTCAGCCTTTTTCAACTCTAAAATAAATATATATCTCTTCCTTGATTAATCCATCGAAGTCCAATGGATATGGAATAAAAGTGAAATAGCATAGTGTATTGCAGAAACAATCTAAGTACTCTTTTTTCCTGGTGATAGTTGTCAACTCCTTCTTTACCCTTTACCTCAAATTCCTCACCCAAGAAGTGACGGTAATGGAGTATATGATCACTGTGGTAATGTCCAGTTTAAGATATATAGTTCTATGAACTTAGAACATAGGGCACCATTGATTCTCAATATTTCACCAGCTGGAAAAAGTAGGACATTATTTTAACATTTGTATACTTCACACAATTCTAACAATTTGCTGTTGAGATTATTTACCACTTCCTTTTCTAGGCTCTTCCGTTAATTTTGGCATCATATCTCCTGAATCTCTGAAGAAAAATGGTATCTAGCGAGTTGATCTTTGGTGTGGCATTCTTCTTTCAATGTGCCATTGGCTTTGTAGGGAATTCACTGCTGTTCATGCTCTATGTTTTTATCTCCTTCAAAAAACCTCAACAGAAGAAGCCAATGGATTTGATTCTTGCTCACTTGACTTTCGCCAATATGGTAACACTTTTTACCAGAGGCCTCCCAGAAATCATGTTTTCTTTTGGAATGAGACATTTTTTAGATGATTTAGCGTGTAAGGCACTCATGTACATTTACAGAGTTGCCCGGGGACTTTCTGTCTGCACAACAAGTCTTCTAAGTATGTTCCAGGGCCTCATTGTCAGTCCCTACAACTCTGTGTGGGCAAGCATCAAAGTTAGAGCCCCCAAATATATTTTACATTATTTCCTGTTTTTCTGGGTCACCAATGCATTGATCTACATCAGGGTCATTGAAGCCACCGAAGCAACAAAAAATGACACAGTTTCTACTTATCGTTACATTTCAAGTATTTACATAGTAAGATTAAAAGAAAATGATAGCCAATTTATGCCTGCATTCACGTTTGGTATGATTTTTCATGACCTTATCTTTCACTTCCTTATGGGCTTGTCTAGTACCCACATGGTGTTTCTCCTCTATAGACATAGAAAACAAGTGCAACACATTTACAGCAGTAGTCATTCTGCTAAAACCTTCCCTGAGGTCAAGGCCGCAAAAACTATCCTCTTGCTTGTGACCTGTTTTGTGTTATTTTACTGGCTCAACAACTCTATCATCTTACATCAGATTTTTACTTTGGCAAAAGACGCTCAATTTGACACAATCTCAAGTTTTTTTGTGCATGTTTCCCAGCCCTCTGTCCACTCTTACTCATGGGGAGTGAGAATCGTATCCCAAAGCCTCATTGTATACCTGGAAAGACACAAAGATCTCATAAAGCTTTTAGGGATGCATTAGTCAACCCATGAATCTAATCTTCCCTCTACAATTTTATGAATTTCAGTCTTCCAATTCCGAAACTAATGTATAGTTTGACAACTAGGAATTTTAGAAATACACATAGAAATCAGGTAAAACAACATAGTTAATACAAAAAAGTTAGAATCCTGTAACGAAATTTGAAAGGAAATTTCTTTCTCACCCCTGATTATGAGAATGATAATCAGGAAGACTCAGGCACATTTTTAATGCTCATATTAGATAACTGCTTTATCTAGGGTAAGTCATGTTACAGTTATAGGCCACATTATACATTTTGTAAAATGAAAGGCTTGTATGAAATGCATTTTGCTACTTATATGGAGTGTCCATGGATATTAAATTAAGGACATTGGAATTAATGTCATCAGTGTTGAGTTTCATTCCTTGATCTGAGGAACATCACTAATAATAAGACTTTGAATGGCTTAGTAAATGTCTGGTCCTGCAGTATGTGCAAAGGATATGAATAAAGGCAAAAATATCATTAAAAAAGTCATAAGCAGAAAAAAAATTAGAGAACTATTGAATCATATAAAATAAATATTCAACGTAAATAAGTGCAATCTTAGATGGAACTTATTGGCAATATGGCAGATTTGGAATGGTCTCTTATAGAGAAGGTGAGATTGAAGCTGAATCCTGAGGGAGATCAGAGTAGTCAGATGGTAGAGGCAAGGAAGGAAAAAATTCAACAATCATGGGAGAACCAGAGGAAAGGACAGCCATCTGAAAATGTAGTGTTTTGAGAAAGGAACAGTAAGATGTCTAGTGTTACTTTTAAGTTCATTGGAGTAAAGATTTTTTTTAAAATCTGGAATGACAGGAAGTGCCCAGATTTTGAAGAACTTTGAATGTCAATAAAAGGATTTTGTGGCTGATCCTGAAGCTGATAGGGAGGCAGTGGAGTTTATTGCATAGAAGGATTACATGATCAATCTGTACTTTTGGAAAACGAATTTGATAGCTGAGTGGATGATAGACTAGTATAGGGATAGACTTGGGATAAGGAGACTAAATAGTAAGCTACTGCAGTAGTACAGAAATGAGGTGATTCATACCTACATCAGGTAGCTTTTCTGAGGGGAGAAGGGGAAACATTCATGAGATATCAAAATAAAACCTAAAGGATTTGTCAATATATTTTATATGAGAGATGAGAGAGAATGAGGAGTCATGGATAATATCTAACGCTGGCTTAAAGGACTGGCTAACTGGAAGGAATGGGGTGTCCTTGATAGTAATAGGGAGTAAGAGGAAAGTTTTGGAAGACAGTTTAGGACATGTTGGGATTAAGATATAAATTTTCACTCCCAGTTTAAGATGTCTAATGAGCAATTGAAGACTTGAGTCTGGATGTCACAAGAAAGGTTATCGCTGAATAAGTCAAAATGAGAAATATCAGCATTATATATACTAAGTGAATCATTGGGAATTGAGATCATCTAATAAATCAAATACAGAGTGAAGAGAAGAGTTTCCAGGACAGAGTCTTCTCAGATGGCTAAGGTGTTTGTAAATAACTTGGATGAGGATTCTGGAAGGGAGGTTAAGAAGAAATGGTCAGATTAGTGAGGTGAGGACCAGGGAGAAGGTCATGAAAACCTAGATAGAACAGAGTGTCAAGGAAGGGAAGGTGACTGACAATGTCAAAAGCTGAAGAGAGATCCAGAATGAGTATTGAGAAAACGACAGAGGATTTAGAAATTGAATGCTTCATAGACAACACTTATGTTTGAATAATGAGGTCAGCAACAAGAATTGTAGCGATATAAAAACAGAGAGGGGGGACAGAATGGAAGGGGAGAATGACTTTTCTAATGTAGAATGATTTCTTTCTTTTTTTATGATTATTTTTAATGGTTTACAATCACTTCCACAAAATTAAGATTTTATCCCCCCCACCTACCCTCCACCACCCCCTCCCCCGCCAAGACCGCATACAATTTTGTATAGGTTCTACATATACTTTCCTATTGAGTACATTTTCACTATAGTCATGCTATGTAGTCGAACTAAAAAAAAATGGAAGAAATCATATAACAAATCAAAACATGATACACAAAAACACATACACACAAACATGATCTGCTACATTCTACAAATGACTTCCATATTTCTTTCTCTGAGTGTGGAAGACATTTTCCCTTAGAAATCCACCATTGGCATTTTTTTTTAAATAAGTTATTACATTATTACAGAATTCCAAGTCTACAGAAAAAACTCTCGCACGCTGTGGTCGTTGCTGTGCACAAAGTTCTCCTGGTTCTGCTCCTTTCACTCAGCATCAAATCATATAAGTCCTTCCAGGCCTCTCTGAAATCTTCTTGTTCATCATTTCTTATGGCAAAATAGTAATCCATTACATTCATATACCATAATTTATTCAGCCATTCCCCAATTGACGGACATCCCCTTGACTTCCAGTTTTTGGCAACTGCAAAGAGTGCTGCTATAAATATTTTTGTACATGTGGGACCCTTTCCCATTTTTATGATCTCTTGGGGATACAGTCCTAGTAGTGATATTGCTGGGTCAAAGAGTATGCACATTTTTGTAGCCTTTGGGCATAGTTCCAAATTGCTCTCCAGAATGGTTGGATGAGCTCACAGCTCCACCATCAATGAATTAGTGTTCCAACTCTCCCACATCCTCTCCAGGATTTATCACTTTCTTGTTCTGTCATGTTTGCCAATCTTATAGGTGTGATGTGGTACCTCAGAGTTGTTTTGATTTGCGTCTCTCTAATCAAAAGTGATTTAGAGCATTTTTTCATATGATTATAGATATCTTTAATTTCTTCCTCTGACAATTGCCTGTTCATATCCTTTGACCATTTATCAATTGGGGAATGACTTGTATGATTATACATTTGAGTCAGTTCTCTATATATTCTAGAAATGAAGCCTTTATCCCCGAGCTTAGCTCTAAAAATTATTTCCCAATTTACTACATCCCTCCGAATTTTGGGTGCATTGGGTTTGGTTGTGCAAAAACTTCTCAGTTTCATATAATCGATATTATCCATTTTGCATTTCATAATGCTTTCTATCTCATCTTTAGTAAAAAATTCTTCCCTTCTCCATAAATCTGATAAATATACTATTCCTTGCTTCTCCAGTTTATTCATGGTATCAATCTTTATACCTAAATCATGTACCCATTTGGACTTTATTCTTGTGTACGGTGTCAGGTGTGGGTCTATGCCTAATTTCCGCCACATTTTTATCCAGTTTTCCCAGCAATTTTTGTCAAACAATGAGTTCTTATCCCAGAAGCTGGGGTCCTTGGGTTTATCAAACAGGAGGCTGCTATATTCCTTGCCTACTGTGTCTTGAGTGCCAAGTCTATTCCACCTGTCTACCTCTCTGTTTCTTAGCCAGTACCAAGTGGTTTTGATAATTGCTGCTTTATAGTACAATTTGAGGTCTGATAGCACTAGTCCACCTTCCCAAGCATTTCTTTTCATTTGTCCTTTTGATATTCTGGACCTTTTGTTCTTCCAAATGAATTTTGATATCATTTTATCCAGCTCTAGAAAGTAATTATTGAATGATTTCTAAAGAAGTTTAACTGCAAAATAAAGAAGAGATGCAGGGAAACAGGGAAAAGGCATTGATGGATGAAGGAATGTGTATTTTTTTAACATGAGGGAAACTTGGAGGGAGTCATAACCAGTAACAAAACATACAGTAGACTGGATGAGATGGAGGAAAGTGAGAGAGGATGATAAAGGGTACACTATGGTAGAGAAGTGATTTTGAATGAGATCACTTGTGCATGTAAAGTGGTTTGCCTTGACAAGGAAAAGGATTATGTTATTATGTGAGTCTAGCTTGAAGAACGAGATATTGGCAAAAAGCATTTGAGTGATATGCAATGAGGACGAGGGAATAGCTCTAAAGAACTTTCAGTGAATGACCTGTATTTTTACAGTGATATATCAGGTAAGGTTCTCAGTAATCAGTGGGGGAAGAAGAAGTCTCAGAAAGAAGAGAGAGAAAGGGTGAAGTGGTAAAGACAAGTTTTAAAACAGGGTGGAGAAAGGGTGAAATCTCTATGAAGTGGAACAATGTCCTTATGAAAAATGTTCCCATGGGGAGAGAGATATTCTTTAATAGGAGATAGGGGCTTTCATAGTGGCACAATCCACAGAGATTTCATGTATAGCATGCCATACCTCAATAGAAATCTTCCTGCCTAATTATCGGGCAGACAATTGACAACCAAAAAAAGTGAGTTAACTTGCGCCAACAAAGGAGCTTGCAGAGTATGGGGGGAAATGATCATGGAAAAGGTAGGGGGCAATAATGAACTGCATTATCAGACAGTGAAATATATATATATATATATATATATATATATATATGTTTATATACACATGTATATATACATATACATTCATGTGTATATATACAAATATATATAGCAAATATATAGTAAATATATGTATATATATGCATATATATATATATATATATATATATATATTTACCATGGGATAATATTTCTATATTCTCTGTTTTAGGAATGGCGTAGAAATTATTCAGAAGAGGAAACTAAAACAACTGCCTTAGAACCTTTAATTGTATAAGCAATTCAGAAGTTAAAGAAGGGATAAATAAGGTATGTTCATTCTACAAAGAATTAAAAGTCAAGAGTAGACAAACAGGGATGGAAATTAAAGAAATAAAGGAGTGAAATAGATCTTGTTTAGAAAAAAATGCACAGAAAATTAAAAAAAAACTAAAGCATGTTGTAGCAGCTTGGAGAAAGAAGAATTTTAGCTGATTCTTTATCAGAAGTAAAAGCAGAATAGCAAATAATTAGTTTAAAGGAAAAAATGAATCAAATTTAAAAATGTTGCATACTGGAGAGAAGCACAAGGAGGACAATGTTGTGATGGAGAGGAAGAGATTCTATAAAAATAAAATCCACTTTAGATAGAGTCAGGAAAATTTCCTGAATAAAAAATATTAGTCTTTACAAGAGGAAAAGAAACAAAATATTCTAATTCTGAGAATTACACTGTATTATAAAACAATGGGGAAACCCAAGCCTTGCTCTTTTTGGTAGATTTATTTATTTATTTTTAGTTTTCAACGTTCATTTCCACAAGATTCTGAGATCCAAACTTGCTCCCTATCTCTCCCCTCCCCCACCCTAAAACACCTTGAATTCTGATTACCCTTTCCCCCAATCTGTTTTTTTTTCTATAACACCCCTTTCTTCCCTTATCCCCATCTTCTATCTTTTCTAGTAGCGTAAGATAGATTTCTACACCCCATTACCAGTATTTGTTATTACCCAGTTGCATATAAAAACAATTCTCAACATTCATTTCTAAAACTTTGAGCTCCAACTTCTCTGCCTTCCTCCCCCTCCCTCTATCCTCACTGAGAAGGCGAGCCATTCAATATGGGCTATATATGTGTAGCTTTGCAAAAGACTTCCATAATAGTCATGTTGTGAAAGACTACATTTCCCTCCATCCTTTCCTGTCCCCCATTTATTCTCTTCTCTCTTTCGACCTTGTCCCTCTCCTAAAGCGTTTGCATCTGATTACTCCCTCCTTCCATTTGCACTCCCTTCTATTATCCCCCATCCCACTTCTCCCATACTTTCCTGTAGTGTAAGATACATTTTCAGACCAAATTACGTGTGCATGTTGTTCCTTCATTGAGTTAAATGTGATTAGACTAAGGTTGACTTTTTCCCTCTCACCTCCACCCTTTTCCCCTCCATTGAAAAATCTTTTTCTTACCTCTTCTATGAGAAATAATTTGTCCCATTCCATTTCTCCCTTTCTCCTCCCAATATATTCCTCTGTTGCCCCTTAATTTTATTTTTTAGTTATATCCCTTCCTATCCAACTCACCCAGTGCTCTCTGTCTATATATGTGTGTATAATACCTCCAACTACCCAAATACTGGGATAAGTTTCTGCTTTCAAATATTATCTTTCTATGTAGGAATCTAAACAGTTCAACTTTATTATGTCCCTTGTGAATTCTCTTTCCTGTTTACCTTTTCACACTTCTCATGATTCTTGTGTTTAAAAGTCAAATTTTCCATTCACCTCTGGTCTTTTCATCAAGAATGCTTGAAAGTCCTCTATTTCATTGAATGACCATTTTACTCTGAATTTTTATACTTCGTTTTGCTCAATGGGTGATGCTCGGTTTTAAATCTAGTTCCTTTGAGCTCTGGAATATCATATTCTAAGTCCTTCGAACCCTTAATGTAGAAGCTCCTAGATCTTGTATTATTGTGATTGTATTTCCACAATACTCGGATTGTTTCTTTGTGGCTGCTTACAATATTTTCTCTTTAACCTGGGAACTCTGAAATTTGGCGACAAAATTCCTGGGAGTTTTTCTTTTCAGATAGCTTTCAGGAGGTGATTGGTTGATTCTTTCTATATTTATTTTACCCTCTGGTTCTAGAATACCAGGTCAATCTTCCTTGAAAATTTCATGAAAGATGATGTCTAGCTTCTTTTTATCATGGTTTTCAGATAGCCCTATAATTTTTAAATTATCTCTCCTGGATCTAGTTTCCAGGTCAGTTGAATCTCCAATGAGATATTTCACATTGTCTTCTATTTTTTCATTCTTTTGGTTTTGTTTTGTAATATCTTGGTCTCTCTTTTGAGATCTTCCATGGTCTGAGACCACTGAAAATTTATTTTAGAGGTTTTGTATTAAGAAGCCCTGACTTTGATGTCTTCCTCTAGTGGTATGCTTTCTTCTTCGTCATCTAAAAGGATAGAGGAAAATACCTGTTCACCAAGAAAGTAACCTTCTATAGTCTTATTTTTTCCTTTTTATTTGTGCATTACCCCAACCACTTACTTGACTTTTGAGTTCTTTGTCAAGTGGAGAGTATACTCCAGGGACCTGTAAGTTCTCAGTTCCTCCATGGTGGCACAATGAAGGAAAAGGAGTTTACTCCTCTCCTGTACTGCGCTCTGTTCTGTGAGCAACTACAAGCTTTTCTGCTCAAGATCTGTGAGTAGGGTTCCCTCTCCACAACCACTTCCAGCTCCACCATGTCAGAGCTCCTCCTCATCCCATGTCTGACACTCAGGGCTGAGATTCAGATCAGCAGCTCAGTTTCCCCAGGGTCTTTAAGCTGAGGGTTCCAAAAATGGACACTGCCACCATCTGGGGCCACCTGGTGCTGGGGCTAGGGGAGAAACTTGCTCTCTTCTTACTGACCTTTGAAGCTGTCTTTGTGGGTTGAGTAAGGTGGTAACCACAACTGCCATCCACATTTCCCCACTCTGGAACCTGCTTCAGTCCTGTCCCTGCTGAGCTGCATGGCCAACGCTGGGCAGTGCTCCCCTCCCAGTCTGGTGTAATAGACATTTCCTGTGGGCATTTCTGGCTGTCTTCACCTGGAAGTTTGTGGCATCTGCTGCTCTAGAATTTGTTAAGAGTAATATTTTAAAGCTATTTTGTGGGCTGTGAGGGTAGAGCTTCCACAGGTCTGTCCTTCTACTCTGCCATGTTGGCTCCAGTCCTAACAAACCTTTCTCTTATATCATTAAATGTATATTCCTTAAACAATTCAATAAAATGAAAAATGACACTGAATAAGAAAGGAAAATCCCACAATGTGCTGCTTTTATAAGAAATACACACCAAAACATATAAGCAAATTAAACATGAGGGGCTAGAAGAAAGTTTATTCTACATCAAGATATTACAAAAAAGCAAGAGTTAAAACAATTCTATCAGGAAAAGCAAAAACAGAAATTTACCACATACAACATATTCCAACATGTGCATATTAAAGTAGTTTCAGAGAGGTGGGAGCTATGAGGAAAGCAAGCCAACTGCTAATGCAAAGTTTTGAGATGAACAACAAGAGGTGACTCAGTAAAACCAGTGGCTACTGAACAAAAAAGTACTAGTGATGGCAGCAGTTGCAAGTGTGTGAGTTAAGCTATGTGATGGTAAAAAGGCAGGTTTTTCACAAAGGGGATGCTATCCTCCAGGAACGAAGAGAAGGCAACTGACATTCTATTGATCTCAAAATCATAATTGGTTGATTACTCATGGTGCTCTTGTTCAATAATTACTATTATGAATCATTTTCAGAGAGGTACAGGGAGAAGAGTCATTCATTTAAGAGATGTTTCCTGTCACTACTACTTTTTCTATTTGCCTTACGTGCCAAAATATGGTGTTTTTAAGTTGATATGCCTTGGTTACTTAAAGGGCAATTGAATAACTATAAAGTAGAACAAAAATATAGTCGCATCCTGATTATCTGACATGGGAATGTGGGTAAATAAAAACAAGACAGTGTATTACTATGTGCAAAACCATGTAAAATATGCATAAATATAGAGTATGTATCACAATATATTTTCTATGTGTGTAGCTGAGCCTTTGGTAATGGACCAATGGTTATGTATATCTCTCAGGGCAATATATTTTTTTTTTTACTTGCAGCACTTTTATTTTTCCTTACACAATGACGTGTTGGGCATTACAATTCTCAACTCTTAGGATGACTTATAAATTTTGGTATTCTACTGTCATATGAGAATATTTAAGCAATGTACAAAAATCTTACATTAATTAACTAGATGCACAAATTTACAGGTTTTAAATGCAAACGTTTTTGCAACTCAAGGTTGAGTAACTTAACCCCACGACATTAGGGAAAAGCAGTGGGTTAAGAAAAAAAAAACTGGTTCCTAAGACTTGGATTCAATATTTATTCCTGCTAGGATGGTGGCAAGATGCAACACACATTTCATAAACTCTTCTTAGCCTTAGAAAAGAAATTCTGCAAGTCTGCTCTCTTAGATTCTGGAAATTTGCCTTTTAAATATCCTACACAGATTTGATGCTTTATAGAACTAAACTGTACAGCTGTCGAGTGTTAACCAGCCAGCTACTATATTGTCATATTATCAGTTCAATTTTCTATACAAGTTTAACTCTTAGCCTTACCTGTCAAAATGAAGTGACCTGTATCAGGGTTTAGATCAAAGGTATGTACAAGGTATGCTAAAATGTACACCAAGGGAACAACTGTTAACTTGAATATGGGGTCAAATCACTAACAGCTGAACAATCTAAAAAGTGCTGATATTTGTCTAATATCAGATACAAACTTCCCTAAGAACAAATTCCTTTTCAAGGAAGTCTTATTCCAGTTTCATGAGGCTAACATGAGGTGTATGTTTGCCTGGACAAATTTTTACTTTGTGAATACTCATGCAGCAAATGCTATGCATCTGCTAGCAGTCCATTTAGAAGCATTTTCAATGAACAATCGGTGGGCCAGATTCATCATATTCCTGCTTGCTGATCCACGTCTGCTGGAAGGTGGACAGAGATGCCAGAATACAGCCACCAATCTATGCAGAATACCTATATTCAGGGGGATCAACGACCTTAATTTTCACTGTGCTAGGTGCCAGGGCTGTGATTTCTTTCTGCATTCTGTCAACAATACCATGGTACATGGTAGTACCACCAGACAGTATTGTGTTGGCATATACATCCTTTTGGATATCAGCATCACACTTCATGATAGAGTTGAAAGTGGTCTCATGAATGCCACAGGATTCCACACAGGAAGGATGGCTGGAAGAAGGTCTCTGGACACCCTAACCTCTCATTGCCAGTGATGATCACTTGGCCATCAGGAAGCTCATAGCTCTTCTCCAGAGAAGAGGAGGAAGCAGCAGTGGCCATCTCCTGCTCGAAGTCCAGGGCAACATAGCACAGCTTCTCGATGTCACGAACTATTTCCTTTTCAGATGTGGTAGTGAAGTTTTACCCTCTTTCTCTCAGTATCTTCATGAGGTAGTCTGTCAGGTCACGGTCAGCCAAATCCAGATGAAGGATGGTAGGGAAAGGGCATAACCCTCGTAGATGGGCAGTGTTGGTGACACCATCACCAGAGTCCATAACAATACCAATGGTACGACCAGAGGCGTACAGAGACAACACAGCCTGAAAAGCAACATACATGACTGCTGTGTTGAAGGTCTCAAACATGATCCGTGTCATCTTCTCTCTTTTGGTCTTAGGGTTTAAGGGAACTTCTGTATGCAGAACAGGGTGTTCTTCAGTAGCTACACGAAGCTCATGTTAGAAGTCGTGATGCCAGATTTTCTCGATGTCATCCCAGTTGGTAACAATGTCATGTTCAATAGGGTATTTCAGAGCCGGGATATCTCTCTTGCTCTGGGCTTCATCACCAAAATAACTCTCCTTCTGCCTCATTCTCACCATGGCATCCTGGTGTCTTGGGTGTCCAACAATAGAGGGGATCACAGTTCGAGGAGCAACATCCCCAGCAAAGACAACTTTGCACATGCCAGAGCCACTGTCAGTGACAAGAGCAGCACTTTCTTCTTCCATTTTTGTTTAATCTGAGGCTGCGCACCATCTTAGTCTGAGAACTTAGAGCAGTGGGGAAGAGGGGAGGCAAATCCAGGGGTACTTCCAAAGTAGCCTACAGGTGCTGCTGGATACCACTGAGTGAGACCCTCAGGGCAATATCCCTAAAGCATATGTCTGACAGTATCACAAAAAGAGACTCATGAATAAAAAATCCAGTGGTTGCCTTTTACCACTAAGATCAAATCCCAAATCCAAATCCAAATATCCATTCACACATAGCTCCCACGTATCTCTCCTTCATGCATTCTACAATCAGTTGGTCAATGAACATTTTATAACCGTATGTGCCTGGCACTTTTAAGGATACAGAAAAGTGAAACAGTTCTAGTCCTCAAGTAGTTTAAATTCTTTCAATAAAGGCAACATATATTTCTAAGATATATACAAAAAAAAAACACACAAAGTGATCTGCTGGTTTGGACAGGAGTAGAAGGAGGAACTGGAGCATCAGAAAACACTTTAAGTGAAGATGGTGTTTGAGGTATATCTCAAAGGAAATGATGGATTCTCAAAGGTGGATATCAGGAGGTAATGAACATAGGCTTAGTGGATACATGGTGTAAAAACCACGGAGATTGGAAGTGGGGTTCAGGATATGAAGAAAAGTCTTTATGCTAGTTTGAGCGTTGAGTAGAAAGCATGAAGTTTTGTAAAATGTAGCAAGGTTAGAAATGATTGGCACCATGTTGTGAAGAACTTCTAAATGCCGAACTGGTGCATTTGATCCTTTAGATAATAGGTAGTTACTGGGGATTTTTTGTTGATTTTCCTATGCAACATTCCATCTTCTGTCACCATGTACAAAATGTCCTTTACCTCTTTGCTTGTACTTTTTCCTCAGCTATGTTTCTTAGAATCTCACTACATTTTAACGTTAGCTTAAATACTTTCTATTACATGAGACTTTTACAACTTCTCAAACTTAGACATTTTGCCCCCTTTGCCCAATTTTGTTAGAAGGTACGTATTTTGAATAAGTTTTTATTAGTCATCTGTAATGATAAGAGTTTCACTTAATATTCTTTTTCTTACCTCTCTTAGAGAGCCACCCTTTATAATAAATAGTATTTTTTTTAAAGACCAAATATAAAAGAGAAAAGAATAAGTGTATCTGATCAATACATTGAAAAAGTCCAAAAATGTAATTTGCAACACTGTGGACCTCCAGTGTTCACAAAGGAGTTGGTTGGTACTGTCTTCTTATACCCTTCACCTCATCATCTGTCTTCCCAATTTGCCTTAAAATCTCCTCCTTAGATCTGTACCCTATTTACTAGAGTATTCAATTTCATTCTTCACTCTCTCAGGCAGGACAAGTGTTGTCATGTGTTCTTAATTATCTCTTCACCAAATGGAGACAGACAAGAGATCCAGCACAAGATCCCCATTTCCCTTCACAGAACGTCTCTCTTCAACATAGGAGCATCCATCGACAGCATCGCTCTCCCACTACAAAAACAAGACCTTCCCTTTCCTTAACCCCTTTTCAATTCCTTTCCCCACTTCCTCACCTATTCCTAGGCAGGCTTCTTTCTTTCTGAGAAATCATGGGAATCATCTTCAGCTCACTGCTATCCCTCGACTTGAGCAGGGCACATTAAATATACCCCTCTATTATCCTTCTTCCCTACTCCATTCCACATACTCCCCCATTCTGTAATTTAGTCCCACAAGTACATTGATTAGTAGTAGGAGGGGACTGTCAGGTTCTGTTCACCACATAGCCGGTCTGTCTATCCATCATCATTTGAAATTGACTTTGTTTTTCATCCCTATCTCTTTCTGTAAAACTATAAAATAGTCTCTTACTTCAACAGACTGTCACTGTGTTGCAATTGCCATGGTTAGTTTCTACAACATAATACATTGAGATGTTCACGCCTTCTATATTTCTGATGTTTTCTTTATGCTGCTCCTGTGGTTTTCCCTTAGAATACCTTTAATGCGTTTCTATTATTAAACATCAATCTTTTTTTTTTTCCTTTTTAGGGAAGCTCAGATTTTCAGGGTAGATTACTCTGGGTTCCATCCTGAGCTCCACTGATCTTTGGCAGTATTTTGTCATCTACTTTAGTCTATCCATATCCCATCCTTATTCCTCTTTCTGGCAGATACAAAGTACACTCTTGTTACTCAAATTTCCTTTGTATTTGGAAATATTTCTATTAGGTGCTTATAAAACTTGTTTCTCAATTAAATTGTTAAATTTAACCATTTTTAGTGTTAGAGTTTACTACTTCTCTGCCCCCCTCCCCAGTCCTTTTCCTTTTTTTTTTTTTTTGCTGGAGGTGATCTATGGATTCTTTCAATTGGCGCTTTGCTTCCTGTGATGAGAAGTTCCAGGCTGCTTTCTTATATTATTTCTTGCTTTGTGTTGTTCGATTGTTTTGGCTTCTTATTTTCTTCTGGGACACCTATAATTCTTAGGTTGATTGTACTCCTGTCTTCAAAAATCAATGTTTTGACTGAATACAGATATTGCTTTATTTTGATGTCATGGTTTTTGATCGAATGGTGCAGATTCTTTTATTTCTATTTGTTTTCATTCATGATCTTCTCTTTTCTAACTTTGATACAAAAGCTTCCATCACAGATTGAATGTTTTTCCGCTTCTGCCAATTATTTTTGCTCCACAGTTTGCAAATTTTGCTCTTATTATTCTTATTTCTTCTTTAAACAGTAACACTGTTTTCCAGTTCCACCTCATCAAACGTTGAATCATTACCTTTTGTTTTGTAGTATTTGTGTTATTGCTGCATTCACTTATTAGATAACACTTCCTTTGTCTATTGTCTTCCCTGCTGGTTTTTTTTGCTTCAGCCCAAGATCTTTGAGTTTTCTTCACCGAGGCCTTTTATACTTCTTTATTTTCTCCTATTGCTTTTTATAATTTTTTTTCTTGATTTTCAGGGGATTGAATCTCAGAGTGTCTTGGTCTTCTCCTACCCTGGGTAATTGGTAGCTCAATACCTTGAGTCTCTGTCCCAAGTGACCTTCATGCCTAAAGAACTGGCCTCACCTAGATGTTGCACTCTTTCCCTCAGGGTTTGTAGTGTGCTATATAATTGCTACTTCCCTCCCATCCCACAGGTGATGTCTTCCTCCATTCATTCAGGTCTCTACTTCATCAGTACAAAGTGTTGCCACATTTGGTAATTTTGCTGCCTGGGAATACATTTGTCATTTGGAGTTTGGGTATCTTGGCAATGGGAAGGGATAGGTTGGGGGATGGTTTTGAGTTCTACTGCAAGCTAAGATCCATGTCCGTCCCGTTTCCTTTTTCTCCTTTGTTCTCCATCATAGCACAAAGTACTGCTGCCTGACTGCCTGTTGACACCTCAACAAATTTCTGCCATTTGGGGCTTGGACTTCAATGTCCCCGGAAAGAGGGAGAAAGAGTCAGGGTATGGGGTTGCATTTTCTTGCAAGTCAACGGTTTGGGTGACTAGTACAGCCCTTCTGCCAGTAACCTGGTGAGTGGTTGGAGGATGGGGTGCTTATGGAGAATAAGTTAGGCATTAGGTAATGGAGTGTTTAACCTTTCTGCGAACTCCTGGTGTCAGGCAACTAAAAGAAAGTTGAAGTTCCTTTATTTTCAGTGCATAATTTCTGTTTTGGAGAGGTCTGAGGGGCTATGAAGATGAGACAAAATGACTAGTTCCCTATCTTGTAGATCACCTGACAACAAATTCACCATAACTCTGTTTTCACCTCTTATTGTATTATATTTTTTAAATTTTATTTGTTTGTTTTTGGTTTTCAACAATCACTACCATGAAATTTTGAGTTCTAAATTTTCTCCCCTTCTCTGCTTCCTCTCCACAAGATGGCAACAATCTTATATGGGGTGCACATGTACAATCCTAATAAACATCTTTCCACATTAGCCACATTTTGAAGAAGATTTAGTACCAAAGAGAAAAGTCATGAGAAAGAAGACACAGACAAAAGGGCAAAATAATATATTTCGATCAGTATTCAGACACCACAGTTCTTTCTCTAGATATGGACAACATTTTCCATCATGGGTCTTTTATCTTAGATCCTTGTATTGTTGAGCAGAGTTAAGTTTATGAAAGTTGGTCATTACACGTTGCTTTTACTTTCGTGTGAGCTTTTCCAGGTTTGTTTTTTTTTCTGAAGTCCAGCTGCTCATCATTTCAAATGGAACAATTGTATTCCATTACATTCATATACAACGATTTGTTCAGCTATTCCCCAATTAATGAGCATCCCCCCCAATTTCCAATTTTTGTCCACCACAAAAAGAGCTACTATAAATATTTTTGTATGTGTGGTCCTTTCCACACTTTTAAGATCTCTTTTGGATAGATACCCATTCAGACGTTCAAAACTTCTCTCCAGATCAGTTCAGAAGTCTACTATCAATGCATTAATGTTTCAATTTTTCCACATTTCCACCATTTATCATTTTCCTGTTTTGTCATGTTAGCAATCTGATGGGTGTGATGTGGTACTTCAGGTTGTTTTGATGTTATTTGTCTAATCAGTAGGGATTTAGAGTATTTTTCATATGACTATAGATAGCTTTCACTTCTTCACATAAAAACTGTCAATTCATATCGTTTGAGTCTTAATCAATTGGGGAATCATTTTTATTCTTAAAAATTTCACTTACTTCTCCATATATTTTAGAAATGAGGGCTTTAGCAGAGACTCTGGCTGTAAAAATTGCTTCCCTGTTATACACTTCCCTTCTAATGTTGGTTACAATCAAAATGATCCATTTTGCATTTTACATTTTGTAATATCTTCTGTTTCGTAATAAATTATTCCATTTTTCATACATCTGACAGGTAAACAATTCTTTGTTCTACTAATTTGCTTATAGATTTACGTTTTATTTCTAAATCGTATACCCAGTTTGACCTCATCTTGGTAGACTGTGTAAAATGTTGGTCTATGCCAAGTTTTCACATATTTTTTCCCCCAGTTTGCTCAACAATTTTTGTTAAGCAACGATTTCTCTCTTCAGGTGCTGAGGTCTCCAGGTTTATCGAACAGTTGATTATTGTTGTCATTGACTTTGGTGTCCTGGGTATCCAATCCATTCCTCTGATCCACCACTCTATTTCTTAGTCAGTTCCCATTAGTTTTGATGATTGCTATTTTATAATACCATTTAAAATCTAGTATGGCTAGGCTACCTTCTCTCGTATTTCTTTTCATTATTTCCCTTAATATTCTGAACTTTGAGTTCTTCCAGGTGAATTTTGCCATTACTTTTTCTAGTTTTATGAACTAATTTTGTTGGTTTCAATGGTATGGTCCTAAATTAGTGAAATAGATTAGGCAGAATTGTAATTTTTGTTAAGTAGCCCTATTTTTCACATTCTTATATTTGTACACATCTGCCCCTTCTGGTCATAGAATGTAACCTCTTTGTGGGCATCAAGTAATTAAGTTTACCTCCGAATTTTATTTGTTTATTCTCAGTGTTTTCAGTGTTTCCTTGCTTCTTTGCACATAGTAGACATTTAATGAGTGATTTTGAGATTTCTACCACCTGCCTATTCCTTATAGCACCTTATGTTATTGTGTTCGTCCTTCGTTGCTGAAGAAGACCATGCCATCGGAGAAATGATGACATGACTTGCACTTGACTTTGTTTTGAGGGAGGGAGGGCTGTGCAGGTCACCAGTCTCACTTCTCCTCCAGAGTGATCTGAATCCAGTGACCAGATATTCATCAGTATGACTGGAAACGACCCAGGATGAGGCAACTGGGGTTAAGTGACTTGCCCAAGGTCATAAAGCTAGTGAGAGTCAAGTGTCTGAGGTGAGATTTGAACTCAGGTCCTCCTGACTCCTGCACTGGTACTCTATCCACTGCACCACCTAGCTGCCCTGCCCTGATGCTATATATCAATATAGAGATAGAGAAATAGATGGGTGGAGGGATGGTCTCATCCTGTGCCTTTTTTTTCAATACATACATACATATATACATACATACATACATACATACATACATACATGCAGATACACACACACTTCATTTATTTTTTGGTTTTCAACATTCATTTCCAGAAGAATTTGAATTCCAAATTTTTGCCCCATCTCTCCCCATCCTCCACTCCAGGAGAGTGTGCACCCCATCCACCCCTTCCTCCAGTCTGTCTTGCATTCTATTACTCCCTCTCTTCTTCCATCACCCTTCCCTCTATTTTCTTGTAAGGAAAAATAGATTTCTATGCCCCATTGCCTGCACATCTTATTTCCCACTGTATGCAAAAACGATTAGCATTCACCTGTAAAATGTTGAGTTCCATATTCTCTCTCTTCCTTCCTCTGCACCCACATTGAGAAAGCAAGCAGTTCATTATACGTCATACATGTAAAACCATGCAAAACACTTTCATAATAGTTATATTGTGGAAGACTAACTACATTTCCCTCTGTCCTGTCCTGCCTTCCATTTATTCCATTCTCTCCCTTGACCTGTCACTCCACAATAGTGATTGCTTCTGATTATGTATTTCCCCAATTTTCTGTCCCTTTTATTATCGTCCCTCTCCCATCCTATTCCTTTCTGTCTTCCTGCGGGGTAAAATAGATTTTCAAACCCAGTTAAGTGTGTGTTCTTCCTTCCTGAAGCCCCATCTCATTAGAGCAATGGCCACTTATTCACTTTCATCTCCCTTTTCTTACACTCCATTGTAAAAGCTCTTTCTTGCCTATTTTATGTGATATAGTTTGCTACATCATACCTTTCCCTTTCTTTTACTGCTAGAACATTCCAATCCACAGGAAATTGTATTTTTTAGGTATTCTTCCTTCATATTCAGCTCGCCTTGTGCCCTCTGTCTATGCATACATATACATAGATACAAATACCCATGTATATATATACATACCTACACATATATAATATACATATATACATGGAATCATATATACACTTATATAAATATATGTATACACATGCACAATACACACGCACATATACATGCACACACATACACATATAAGTAATACACACATATACACATGCATAATACACCCTACACACATGTGCATGTGTGTATACATGTACATGTGCACAAACATGTACACCTACACACGCATATATATTCCCTCTAACTACTCTAATACTGGAAAAGGTCTCATGAGTTACAACAAATGTCATCTTTACATGTCAGATTGTAAACAGTTCACCTTTAATAAGTCCCTTATAGCTTCTCTTTCCTGTTTACCATTCCATGCCATCTTGGGGAGGGAGAGTAAGCTTAAGACTTATGGATGTGATTGTAGCAAAACTGAAAACAAATAAACTAATAAAAATAGATCATTTCTTAGAAGACAATGTCTAGGCTCTTTTTCTTTTACATTTCTTAAAACTTCTTTTAATATCCATGTCTTTCACGTGTTGGGTAAAGCCAAAACAGTCCGACCAGGTTTAAGTTACAAATTAATACATTTATTTAAAAAAATGTTGTTTGGTAAAGTAAATGAACATTGTGGCAATAAGAAGCCATCCTTGGAGAAAGTGAAACCCACATTAACAAAGCATGTCAAAACTAGAGTCCTACTGGCTTCTTCACTAATGACCTGATCCACACCAGAACAGGACAGAGGTGTCCGTTTGTCTCTGGAGTGCGGTTAAGCTCATCCAAGGGCAAAGGTTTTGTTTCAATACCAGCTGACCTGAGCCAGCACCATCTGTCCCAGATACACAATAAGGTTGAGGGTGGGGAATCTATCCTTTTGCTTCTCCCTTCCCAGTGGAGGTAGAAAAGATAAAAGATCAAGCTCAACTGATAGTCACAGTGGAGTTACTGTAGTTTCACTTCAAAGAAAACCTAACAATTCCAGGGGCCTGGACATGCAGACTAACTGGTCCTGAAAGGAGTTAATTTTTTATGATATTGAAGTGGGCGGGAAGTTAGAGGGAAGACTTAAAGATGCAACATTTTTCCCCCAAGTGAAAACAAAGCTGAAAATGTTTTAAAGTAGAATTCAGGATCAAATCAAGTGAATTAGAATAGGAACTGGGATTCAATTATTGGAATAATTTTTTCTTCTTAAAGATCGAAGTGTCTTTCATGTCAGTGCACAAGTAGCTGCTATTGGTTTTTAGCAGGGTGCTTACTCTCAGTCTTTCAGACCCCTGGCGGGTCTCCTTCCTTCACAGCCTTTTGTGTTTATCGGGTACCTGCTGAAAAACCAAGGCTAGAAAAAAAGGAAAGCTGTAGGGACAGGCACTAATGAAGCCTCTAAGAATGACTTCTATTAAAACTCCCACTGGCTTCACAAAACAGTCTATCTCCGGAACTGACTGTGATCACCCTGTGGTTGTGAGGAAAACAAAGTGGACCCTATAGTTTAGAGAATCTGTTAGCAGTGGCATCTCCCCATTTCTCCCCTTGCCCAACTCCTACATGAAAGAAATATGGATGGGATGAGCTATCTGAGGTTACTTACATTCTCTTCCCACCCTTCTGACCTCCGGACCCTCCCCCTCTTGAATGCTGCATCGTCAAATATTTCTGGCTGAGCCCTGCTGGCACATGGTAGTAACATTCCAAGCTGCTTGGCACATGTTTGGGTTCTGGCCTCCTTCCCCCTCTTTGAGTTCAGCACTCTGGTGTCTGAAGGGCAGAGAAGGGTCATGCAGCTCCCATTTCAGTTTCCTCTCCAGTTGAACACACACCTCAATGACAATACGAGTAAAAAGCCAGATCCAAAAGAATGTTAAGATTTGGCATATTTAATTCCCCTTGAGATCTCTCAAAATTCCATCTGATTAGTCTAAACAAGTTAACTACAACCGCAGTGTGCTGGAACGCCATGCACACCAATTTGAAGGGGACAATAATGGAAAAGGAACAAGGGAGTTTTGTGCCAAATGATCCAGCAGAGGAAAGTTTATATAGTGTTTAAATTTTCAAGTAATTAACCAGAAACATAAAATTGTTAGCGATCACAAAGATCATGTGAAGGAAGATACTGATCCCTGTTGTTGTATTTGACTTCCCAGACTATTTTCTGTCTTTTTATTCTTTTAACAAACTCAACAGATACTATGTTCAGAGAAGTCAAGAGGATTGTGTGCGCAGACAAACCTTTATTTTATTTTATTTTTTTTATTTTTTTATAATTAAATTTATATATTTAACTTTTAACATTCATTTTCACAAAATTTTGGGTTACAAATTTTTTCCCCTTTTATCCCCTCTCCCCCAAACACCAAGCATTCTAATTGCCCCTATGACCAATCTGCTCTCTCTTCTATGATCCCTCTCTGCCCTTGTCTCCATCTTCTCTTTTGTCCTGTAGGGCCAGATAGCTTTCTATACCCCTTTACTTGTATTTCTTATTTCCTAGTGGCAAGAACATTACTCGACAGTTGATCCTAACACTTTGAGTTCCAACTTCTTTACCTCCCTCCCTCCCCACCCCTTCCCTTTGGAAGGCAAGCAATTCAATATAGGCCAAATCCGTGTAGTTTTGCAAATGACTTGCATAATAGTTGTGTTGTACAGGACTAACTATATTTCCCTCCATCCTATCCTGTCCCCCATTACTTCTATTCTCTTTTGATCCTATCCCTCCCCATGAGTGTCGACCTCGAATTGCACTCTCCTCCCCATGCCCTCCCTTCTATCATCCCCCCCACCCTGCTTGTCCCCTTATCCCCCACTTTCCTGCATTGTAAGATAGGTTTTCCTACCAAAATTAGTGTGCATTTTATTCTTTCCTTTAGTGGAATGTGATAAGAGTAGACTTCATGTTTTTCTCTCACCTCCCCTCTTTATCCCTCCACTAATGAGTCTTTTGCTTGCCTCTTTTATGAGAGATAATTTGCCCCATTCCATTTCTCCCTTTCTCCTCCCAATATATTTCTCTCTCACTGCTTGATTTCATTTTTTTTAAAGATATGATCCCATCCTCTTCAATTCACTGTGTGTACTCTGTCTCTCTGTATGTGTGCGTGTGTGCATGTGTGTGTGTTTAATCCCACCCAGTACCCAGATACTGAAATGTTTCAAGAGTTACAAATATTGTCTTTCCATGTAGGAATGTAAACAGTTCAACTTTAGTAAGTCCCTTATGACTTCTCTTTGCTGTTCACCTTTTCATGGTTCTCTTCATTCTTGTGTTGGAAAGTCAAATTTTCTTTTCAGCTCTGGTTTTTTCATCAAGAATGCTTGAAAATCCTCTATTTCCTTGAAAGACCAATTTTTCCCCTGAAGTATTATACTCAGTTTTGCTGTGTAGGTGATTCTTGGTTTTAGTCCTAGTTCCTTTGACTTCTGGAATATCCTATTCCATGCCCTTCAATCCCTTAATGTAGAGGCTGCTAGATCTTGTGTTATCCTGATTGTATTTCCACAATACTTGAATTGTTTCTTTCTAGCTGCTTGCAATATTTTCTCCTTGACCTGGGAACTCTGGAATTTGGCCACAATGTTCCTAGAAGTTTCTCTTTTTGGACCTCTTTCAGGCAGTGTTCTGTGGATTTCTTGAATATTTTTTTTGCCCTCTGGTTCTAGAATCTCAGGGCAGTTTTCCTTGATAATTTCATGAAAGATGATGTCTAGGCTCTTGTTTTGATCATGGTTTTCAGGTAGTCCCATAATTTTTATATTGTCTCTTCTGGATCTATTTTCCAGGTCAGTTGTTTTTCCAATGAGATATTTCACATTATCTTCCATTTTTCCATTCTTCTCGCTTTGTTCTGTGATTTCTTGCTTTCTCACAAAGTCCTTAGCCTCCATCTGTGCCATTCTAATTTTGAAAGAACTATTTTCTTCAGTGAGCTTTTGTATCTCCTTTTCCATTTGGCTAATTCTGCTTTTGAAAGCATTTTTCTCCTCATTGGCTTTTTGAACCTCTTTTGCCAGTTGAGTTAGGCTAGTTTTCAAGGTGTTATTTTCTTCAACATTTTTTTAGGTCTCCTTTAGCAGGGAGCTGATCTGCTGTTCATGCTTTGACTTCATGTCTCTCATTTCTCTTCCCAGCTTTTCATCTACCTCTCTAACTTGATTTTCAAAATTCTTTTTGAGCTCTTCCATGGCCTGAGCCCATTGGGTGGGCTGGGACACAGAAGCCTTGATTTCTGTGTCTTTGCCTGATGGTAAGCATTGTTCTTCCTCATCAGAAAGGAAGGGAGGAAATGCCTGTTCACCAAGAAAGTAACCTTCTATAGTCTTATTTCTTTTCCCTTTTCTGGGCATTTTCCCAGCCAGTGACTTGACCTCTGAATATTCTCCTCACACCCACCTCACCTCCTGATCCTCCCAGCCAGCGTTTGGGGTCTGAGATTCAAATGCTGCTTCCAGCCTTAGGGCTTTTGGCGGGGGCAGGGCTGTTATTCAGTGTGAGATTAAGTTCGGGTGGTCAGGTCGGGACAGGGCTGCCTCTCAGGCTCAGTTCCCTCAGGGGGTTTATGCACAGACCTTCCACAATGGATTCAGGCTCCTGACCGCTTGGGGAGCCCCGGTCTGTAGCCGCCTCTCAGCTTCTACCTCCCGGGGGGGCCTGAGTTATGGGGGTACCCCACTCCCCTCTCCACCCGCCAAAGAGACTCTCTCACCGCCCCCAGTCACCTGTGGGTGGAGGGACTTGTGCGGCCACTGGAGATCGCGTCCCTGAAGCCTGCTTGGATCTGTTTCTCTCGGTGCCGCGGCTGCGGCAGGTCTGAGCTGGGCTGGGCTCCACGTCTGTAGTGCGAAGGACCCCCCGAGAGAGGTTTGCAGGTCTCTCTGGAACAGAAATCTCCCTCGCTCCAATGTTCCGTGCCCTCTGGGTGCAGAATTCGCCATGAGTTACTTCCCTGTAGCCGTTCTATGGGTTGTGGGTTCGGAGCTATGTGGATGTGCGTCTTTCTACTCCGCCATCTTGACTCTGCGTCCCAAACCTTTATTTTAAAAAAATGGTACTTCAAATTAATTAAAAGGGACAACCTTCAAGTGTTTAAATTGTGAAGAAATAGCTGAAAACCTAGAGAAACTTCTAGTTGCAGTCTTCTAACCTTATTCCTTGTCTAATAGAAAAAAGTCACACATCTCCATTCTCCCATCCAACTGTTTCCCTACTAAGATGAGGGAAACAATTGTTAACAGGAGGCCAGATGGAAGAGGAGAAAGCTGCATTTGACTGGAATGGACATTTCCCCGTATCTGCTAATACAGGTTTCACTTTGTGACCATTTTTTTTTTTCAAAAATGAAAAAGCAACTAGGGAAGCTGTAGGTCTTTAAAAGCTGAAATTATTTGGGGTAGGAGGGAGGGAGAGACCACTAACCCTAGTGCCATCAATGAGTCATAGCAACTTTTTTTCCTTTGATTTCAAACATCATCCCCAACTGAGCCTTTCTGCTGTGAACTCTTCGGGAGATGTTACCTAAATTTTATTAAAAGAAAAGAACAAGTTTAAATATAGACACTGGACTAGCCCACTCTGTATTTGAAAAGTTCGCAGTCTTCATCAGAAGTGCTGCAGCAGGGACTCCCTGAGTCTGCGTGTACTGAGTCACACTACATGGATTCAGTTAGTTTTTGTTTTTTTCCCCTTACTCAGAGCAGCCAGTGCCGTGGGAATCTCAGGGTTTATTCCAGCAGGGCTTGGCTGGCACTGCCCAAGGTTTCTTCTCAGTGAGAACTGATGCTGTCATGTTCTAAGGATGGGAAAAAAGCAAGAACAAAAGCACCTGATACAAGCTTCATGAAATCCACTCAGATTCGTTATTCTCCGAATTCACTGCTGAATGGCATTTGTCCATTTGTGTTGCACAGTCTTTGGCCTAGGAGTCTATCTCAGTTTGAAGAGCTGTTATTAGATGCCCCAGAAGTTGATGCAATTGCAGCTGCAGCAGAGATGCTCTTGGAAACTGATTTTGGGATGTGAGGAAGTAAATAGGAGTTACATGCCAGCTGCTGGACTTCAATGTGATCCTCTTTTAAGTAAGCCAGGCAGGGCTAGATAAATGCTTTTAATTCAGGTGTCACAGCTGGCTTTGGAGGGAACTGAAGGTCAGTAGCTTTAAAGATAGTATTCTCTTGCAGAGTGTCTTTCTGTGATCGCTTATGACCAAAAGGATTCCTTCCATAAAGACAATGGTAGAAGATCACCCCAAATGACCAGACATCAACATTTTTGGAGATCTTTGATGGTTCCTTCCCAACCACAAAGCACTCTGATGGCAAATACCAGTAAGTACCAGCTCTATACCATCAACTGAATTGTAAGTATTTTCATCCATTATCTTAGAAAGACGGAAATAAGTGATCTTTATTTCTCCACATACTGTACCATTTACTAGAAGAATATTTCCTGGTTTGAAATCATAGTGAATGAAGGGAGGTTTGATTTCATTGAAGTATTTTAAAGCATTCACAGTCTGCATAATAGTGGATCCAGCCTCTTTTCCTGACATTAACTTGTGCTAGTCTCGTTTTACATCATGGATTTCGATAGATCAATAATTTTACAACTATCTCTCCTGGATCTATTTTCCAGGTCAGCTGTTTTTCCAATGAGATATTTTACATTATCTTCTATATTTTCATCCTTTTGGTTTTATTTTATAATTTCTTTATTTCTCATCAAGTCATTAGCATCCATTTATTTCATTCTAATTTTTAAGAATTATTTTATTCGGTGGGCATTTGGGTCTCTTACTGCCTTTTTTAATTAATAAATTTATTTATTTATTTTAAGTTTTCAACATTCATTTCCACAAAATTGTGAGTTCCAAATTTTCTTCCCGTCTCTCCCCGCCCCCATCCCAAGACGCCTAGCATTCTGATTGCCCCTTCTACCAACGAGCCCTCCCTTCTAACACCCTTCTTTATTCTTATCTTTTTTTTTGTCCTGTAGTGCAAGATGAATTTCTACACCTCATCACTTGCATTTCTTATTTCCCAGCTGTATGCAAAAACAATTCACAACATTTGTTCCTAAAACTTTAAATTCCAGCTACTCTTCCTTCCTCCTTCTCCACCCATCCCCACTGAGCAGGCAGGCAATTCACTCTAGGCTATATATGTGTAGTTTTGCAAATGACTTCCATAATAGTCATGTTGTGTAAGACTAACTATATTTCCCTCCATCCTACCCTGCCCCCCATTTCTTCTATTCTCTGTTTTGACCTTTTCCCTCCCCAAGAGTGCTTACTTCTAATTGCTCCCTTCTCCCTGCCCTGTCTTCCATCATCCATGCCCCCTACTTATTCCCTTCTGCCCTGCTTTCCAGAACTGTAAGAAAAATTTTCATACCAAATCGAGTGTGCATGTTATTCCTTCCCTGAGCCAAATGTGATAAGAGTAAGCTTCACTTTTTCCCTCTCACCTTCCCCCTTTTCCCCTCCATTGGAAAAGCTTTTTCTTGCCTCATCTATGAGAGAGAATTTGCCCGATTTCATTTCTTCCTTTCTCCTCCCAAAATATTCTTCTCTCACGCCTTAATTTTATTTTTTACATATGACCCCTTACTATTCAACTCAACCTGTGCTGTCTCTACACACACACACACACACACACACACACACACACACACACGTGTGTGTGTGTGTGTGTGTGTGTGTGTGTGTGTGTGTAATCCCTCCAACTACCCAGATATTGGGAATAGTTTCAAGAGTTACAAATATTGTCTTTCCATGTAGGAATGTAAACAGTTCAACTTTAGTAAGTCCTTTGTGATTTCTCTTTCCTATTTACCATTTCATGCTTCTCTTGATTCTTGAGTTTGAAAGTCAAATTTGGTTTTCAGCTCTGATCTTTCCATCAAGAGTGCTTGAACGTCCTCTATTCATTACATGACCATTTTTACCCTGAAGTACTATACTCAGTTTTTCAGGGTAGGTGATTCTTGGTTTTAATCCTAGTTCTTTTGATTTCAAGAATATCGTATTCCAAGCCCTTTGATCCCTCAACATAGAAGCTGCTAGGTCTTGTGTTATACTGGTTGTATTTCCACAATACTCAAACTGTTTCTTTCTAGCTTCTTGAAATATTTTCTCCTTGACCTGGGAATACTGGAAATTGACTACAATATTCCTAGGAGTTGATCTTTTTGGATCTCTTTCAGGAGGTGATTGGCGGATTCTTTCAATATTTGTTTACCCTCTGGTTCTAGAATATCAGGACAATTTTCTTTGATAATTTCATGAAAGGTGATGTCTAGGCTCTTATTTATTTACTTATTTTTAGAGTTCTACAATCACTACCATATAATTTAGATTTTTTTGCTCCTACTTACCCACACCTCTCCTCTGTCTCCTCGAGTTGGAATACATTTCTATATAGGATCTATACTTACATTCCTATTAAATACATTTTCTGTTTAGTCATGCTGTGTAGAAGAACTAAAATGAATAGGAGAAATCATATAACAACCCAAAACTTAATACACAGACGCAGAAAAAAAAAATGGTCTGCTACATTTTGCAACTGACTTCCATAGTTCTTTCTCTGGATATGGAGGGCATTTTGAGTTAGATCACTGTGAATGTTTTTTAAGTCCTTGCATTGCTATGAAGTTCCAAGTCTACCCGACAAAAAGCTCTCACAGAATGTTATCGTTGCTATGCACAAATCTCTCCTGGTTCTGCTCCTTTCACTCAACATCAGATCATATAAGTCTTTCCAGACCTCTCTGAAGTCTTCTTGTTCTTCATTTCTTATACTGCAATAGTACTCCATTACATTCATATACCATAATTTATTCAGCCATTCCCCAATTGATGGGCATCCCCTTGATTTCCAGTTTTTGGCAACTACACAGAGTGCTGCTATAAATATTTTGGTACATGTGGGACCCTTTCCCACTTTTGTGATCTCTTGGGGGTACAGTCCTAGTAGCGATATTGCTAGGTCAAAGGCTATGCACATTTTCATAGCCCTTTGGGCAGAGTTCCAAACTGCTCTCCAGAATGGTTGGATGAACTCACAGCTTCACCAACAATGAATTAGTGTTCCAACTCTCCCACAACCTCGCCAACATTTATCATCTACCTGTTGTGTCATGTTTGTCAATCTGATAGGTGTGATGTGGTACCTCAGGGTTGTTTTGATTTGCATCTCTCTAATTAAAAGTGATTTAGGGCATTTTTTAAAATGACTATAGATATCTTTAATTTCTTCTTCTGAAAACTGCCTGTTCATATCCTTTCAACATTTATCAATTGGGGAATGACTTGTGTTGTTGTACATTTGACTCAGTTCTCTATATACTGGAGCAATGAGGCCTTTATCCCAGAGATTAGCTGTAATTTTTTTTTTTCACAATATACTACATCCCTCCTAATTTTGGTTTCATTGGGTTTGGTTGTGCAACAACTTTTCAGTTTAATGTAGTGAAAATTATCTGCGTTGCACTTCATAATGTTTTCTAACTCTTCTTTAGTCAAAAATTCTTTCCTTCTACATAAATCTGACAAGTACACTATTCCTTGCTCCTCCAATTTGTCCATAGTATGAATCTTTATACCTAGATCGTGTACTCATTTGGACTTTATTCCGGTGTATGGTGTCAGGCATTGGTCTATGCCTAGTTTCCTCCACACTTTTATCCACTTTTCCCAGCAATTTTTGTCGAACAGTGAGTTCTTATCCCAGAAGTTGAGGTCCGTGGATTTATCAAACAGTAGATTGCTATAGTCATTGCCTACTGTGTCTTGACTATGGAGCATATTACATTTATCTACCATACTGTTTCTTAGCCAGTACCAACTGGTTTTGATAAGTGCTGCTTCATGATACAATTTGAGATCTGGTAGAGCTAGGCCACCTTCCCTAGCATTTCTTTTCATTAGTACCTTTGATATTCTGGACTTTTTGTTCCTCCAGATGAATTTTGATATTATTTTATCCAGCTCTAGAAATTCATTATCTGATAGTTTAATTGGTGTGGCACAAAACAAGTGAATAAATTTAGGTAGAATTGTCAATTTTATTTTATTGGCTCAGTCCACCCAAAAGCAACTGATGTTTTTCCACTTACTTAGGTCTGACTTCATTTGCGCAAAAGTGTCTTGTAATTTTGTTCATATACTCTCTGGGTTTTTTATGGCAGGTAGACACCCAAATATTTTATAGTGTCTACCCTAGCTTTAAGTGAGATTTCTCTTTCTAACTCTTGCTGTTGGCCATTTTTGCTAATATATAGGTATGCAGAAAATTTGTGGGGATTCATTTTGTAACCTGCAACTTTCTCAAAGTTGTTTATTATTTCAAGCAGTTTTTTACTTGAATCTCTGGGATTCTCTAAGTATATCATCATACCATCTGCAAGGAGTGATAACTTAGTTTCTTCTTTGTCTGTTCTAATTTCTTCAACTTCTTTATCTTGTCTAATTGCTACAGCTAACGTTTCTAGTACCATATTGAATAATAGTGGTGATAATGACATGGTTGTTTCACCCCTGATCTTTTTGGAAATACATCTAGCTTACCTCCATTGCATATAATGCTTGCTGAAGGTTTTACGTAGATACTGCCTATTATTTTATGGAAAGTTCCCTTTATTCCTATGTTTTCCAGCGTCTTTAATAGGAATGGATATTATATTTTGTCAAAAGCTTTTTCTACATCTATTGAGATGATCGTGTGGTTTCTGTTAGTTTTGTTGTTTATGTGATTGATAATGCTAATAGTTTTCCTAATATTGAACCAAGCCTGCATTCTGGGTATGAATCCTACCTTATGATAATGTATTATTCTCATGATAAGATGCTGTATTCTTTTTGCTAAAATGTTATTTAAAATTTTTGCATCGATATTCATTAAAGAAATTGGTCTATAATTTTCTTTCTTTGTTTTGTCTCTTCCTGGTTTAGGAATCAAAACCATATTTGCATCATAAAAATAATTTGGGAGGACTCCTTCCCCATTTTTCAAAAATATTCTATATAGTATTCGAATGAACTCTTCTTTAAATGTTTGATAAAATTCACTTGTAAATCCATCTGGTCCTGGAGATTTTTTAATAGGGAGTTCATTGATGGCTTGTTCAATTTCTTTTTCTAAGATGGGTTTTTTTAAGTATTCAACTTCCTCTCCTCTTAATCTGGGCAATTTGTGTTTTTTCTTTTTAAACTCATCCATCTCATTTAGATTGTCGAATTTGTAGGCATAAAGTTGGGCAAAGTAATTTCTAATTATTGTTTTAATATCCTCCTCATGGCAGGTGAGTTCACCCCTTCCATTTTTGGTATTAACAATTTGGTTTTCTTCTTTTTTCTTTTTTAAATCAGATTGACCAAAGGTTTGTCAATTGCATTAGCTTTTTCATAAAACTAACTATTGGTTTTATTTATTAATTCAATAGTTTTCTTAATTTCAATTTTATTAGTCACTCCTTTGCTTTGCAATATTTCTAATTTGATATTACTTGAGGATTTTCAATTTTGGTCTTTTTCTAGGTTTTTCAGCTGCATGTCCAAGTTACTGATCTCCTCTTTCTCTATTTTATTCATGTAGGCATTCAAAGATATAAAATTTCTCCTGAGAACTGCTTTTGCAGTATCCCATAGGATTTGGTAGGTTGTCTCATTATTGTCATTCTCTTGAATGAAGTTGTTGATTGTTTCTGTGATTTGTTGTTTAACCCACTCCTTCTTTAGGATTAGATTATTTAGTTTCCAATTAATTTTTGTTTTATCTTTCCATGGCCTTTTATTACATACAATTTTAATTGAATTATGATCTGAGAAGGATACACTGATTATATTTGCCTTTCTGCAGTGGATTGTGAGGTTTTTATGCCCAAAAATATGATCAATTTTTGTACATGTGGCATATACTGGTGAGAAAAAGGTATATTCCTTTCTATTCCTATTCAATTTTCTCCAAAGATCTATCATATCTACCTTATCCAGAGATTGGCTTACCTCCTTAAACTCTTTGTTATTTATTTTGAGGTTAGATGTATGAAGTTCAGAGAGGGGGAGGTTGAGGTCCCCCACTAGTATAATTTTACTGTCTATTTCTTCCTTAAACTCCCCCAACCTCTACTCTAAGAATTTGGATGCTACACCACTGGGAGCATACATGTTTAGCAATGATATTGCTTCATTGTCTATTGTGCCTTTTAGCAGGATATAGTTTCCTTCCTTATCTCTTTTGATTAGATCTATTTCTTCTTTTGCTTTGTCTGAGATTAGGATGGCTACCCCTGTTTTTCTTACATCAGCTAAAGCACAATACATTCTGCTCCAACCTTTTACCTTTACCCTGTGTGTATCTCCCAATTTCAAATGCGTTTCTTGTAAACAACATATTGTTGCATTATGGCTTTTAATTCATTCTACTATCCATCTCCGTTTTATGGGAGAGTTCATTCCATTCACATTCACAATTATGATTATAATCTGTGTCTCAGGAGCTGCTGTGGGTGATATCTGGTGCTCAGCAGCTGTCACTTTCTCGGCTCTTCTGGTCTCCCACCCTGGGCTGCCACTCTGTCTTTCTGCCATACTTCTGCTCTCTGTGGCTGCCCCAAGGTTTTCCCACTTGGCCACACTGCTGCGGGACGCACTGAATTGTGTGCTGTGGGCTCACCCCCGCAGAACAGATCCTTCCCATTGACCTTCCAGTCTGTCCTGGGATCTGTATCTGGCACAGTCTGTCTCCTATTGAACTCTTCACCTCCAAAATTTGGTCAGATTCTCTTTTTAAAAGTATCTGAAGGAGTTTGTCTAAGAGCTTAGGTGAGTCATTGCTCTCACTCAGTCATCTTCAAAGGATGTTAAGCTCTTTTTTTTGATCATGGCTTTCATGTAGTCCCATAATTTTTAAATTGCCTCTCCTGGATCTATTTTGCAGGTCACTTGTTTTTCCAATGAGATATTTCACATTAATTTCTATTTTTTCATTCTTTTGCTTTGATTTTGTAATTTCTTGGTTTCTCATCAAGTCAATAGCTTCCATTTTTTCCACTCTAATTTTTAAAGAACTATTTTCTTCAGTGAGCTTTTGCACCTCCTTTTCCATTTGGCTAATTCTGCTTTTTAAAGCATTCTTCTCCTCATTGGCTTTTTGGAGCTCTTTCGACAATTGAGTTAGCCTAGTTTTAAAGGTGTTATTTTCCTCAGAATTTTTTTGAGTCTCCTTTAGCAAGCTGTTGACTCCCTTTTCAGGATTTTCTTGCATCGCTCTCATTTCTCTTCCCAGTTTTTCCTCCACCTCTCTCACTTGATTTTCAAAATCCTTTTTGAGCTCTTCCATGGGCTGGGACAATTGCATATTTATTTTGGAGGTTATGAATGCAGAAATCTTGATTTTTATGTCTTCCCCTGATGGTAAGCATTGTTCTTCCTCATCTGAAAAGATGGGAGAGAATACCTGTTTACCAAGAAAATAACCTTCTATAGTCTTATTTTTTTCCCCTTTTTGGGCATTTTCCCAACCAGTTACTTGACTTTTGGATCCTTTGTCAAGAGTTTGGTATACTCTGTGGACCTGTAAGTTCTCAGTTCCTCCAAGGTAGCACAATCAAGGGAGAGGAGTTTACTCCCTGGCATGGCTTGTGGCTGAGATTCAGATCAGCTCCTCAAATCCCCCAGAGGCTTTAAGCTGCCACTCTAACAATGGAGGCTGACTTCTGCCTGCCATGGCCAGTACAGAGGCCACTGCCTGCTGCTGCGGGTGCTGCCTGGAGCTGGGGCTACAGAAGGACCCTGCTCCCTTGCCATGGAGGTGAAAAATCTCTCTCACTGACCTTTGAAGTGTCTTTGGCGCCTGAGGGATCTGTGAACCTCCCCTGCTACTGGGGATTCCACCCCTGAGGCCTGCTCTGGTACTGCTTCTCCTGGCACCACTAGGCCAAGCCTGGGCTGTGCTCTGCTCCACATCTGGTGCGATAAACCTTTCCCATCGTCCTTCCAAATTATCCTGGCCTGGCGATCTCCTCCACTCCGTCATTTTGTGGCTTCTGCTGCTCTAGAATTTGTTGAGATTCATTCTTTACAGGTATTTTGTAGGTAATGGGGAAGAGCTAGAAAATGTGCATCTTTCTACTCTGCCATCTTGGCTCCATCCCTCCTTCTCCCTTTTAAGGTGTTCTCTTCCTTAACTTTTTGGATCTCTTTTGGCATTTGGATTAGTTTCTTTTGAAAGGTGTTATTTTCTTCAGCATTTTTTTGGGGGGGGGGAGTCTCCCTTAGCAAGGTCGACTCATTTTTCATGATTTTTCTCGCATCATTCTCACTTCTCTTCCCAATTTTTCCTCCACTTCTCTTAGTGTATTTTCAAAATCCTTTTTGAGGTCTTCCATGGTGGTTTTGAAATAATTTCTTTTTTTTTTTTTTTTGAGGCTCTGGATGTAGGAGTCTTGGCCTTGCTCTCTTCCTCCAACTGTATGCTTTGATCTTTGTCATCTAAAACGATGGAAGAAGATACCTTTTCAACAAGAAAATAACATTCTATAGTCTTTCCCCCCACTTTTGGGCATTTTGTGAGCCAATTACTTGACTTTTGATTCGTTTGTCAATTGGGGGGAAACTATCCCATTCTTCAGAGGTTTTGTGCAGCTGTTCCCTAAGATATCTCTAGGGATCTGTAAGTTTTCAGTTTCTTCAAAGTGACAAAGCCAAGTGAGAGGGGTTTGCTCCTCTCATGGCCTGTGCTGTAGTCTGTGAGGAAACACAAGCATTCTTTTCTGCCCTGGAACTTCTACTAGGGTACTATCTCCATAGCCACCCTTTTAAGGACCCTGTTCCTCACCTCATGGCAGTAAGAAAGAGACAAAAAAGGTTCCCCTAAAAGTATTCTGCTTGCTTCTCCTAAATCCTGGTCTACTTAACTCAGCCCACAGGGATCCCACCTGGTGGTCAAACACAAACGCACACACACGCACACACACGCACACACACACACACACACACACACACACACACACACACTGTTTTCCTGAACATGCTTGGTGCATATCCAGAGCCACTTCCACACTAAGTGTTCTAATGGACCGCTTCTGTGACATCTGTGGTACTCCCTTCTGAATTCACGTTGGACTTTTCAGTCATAACTGAATATATAGTATCCTGACTCTTATAATGCAACATCAGTCGTCTTTGAAAACAAATGACATGATATCTCCTCCAATACTAGATGACATCTTCAACACTCTTGGAGACAAACATCAGTGATGCAAAATATCTTGTGAAAATATTCAGGCACTCAGCTACTGGTACTATTTCTCTCCCCATAAAGCACACATTATTACCTGTCCATCTCCTAAACTTCTTTGTCTCTACCTATTACCATCTGATAGAATCATCCCCCCACTTCCTGTACTTTAAGAACAGAATGCTTTGTATGTGGGTTTCTATTTCCACCAGGTATTAAAAGTTACCACTCTTTAACTCTTTCCTTCCAGTCTAGTTACATGGGAAGGACTTTTTTTACCCCACCTTGGCAGTTTTTTTCTTTCTGAATCAGGTTTGTGTTACCCAAAGAACAATGAAACATCATTTGATTTGTAATAGGATGCAGAGGATCTTGCAATGATGAAGTGTGGCACGTGTGATTTCTCTCAATTAGCAGAGGTGAAGGCGGATGAGTATAAGCATTTGGGATCGAAAATTTTTGTGGATCAGGACCTGAGAGATCTGAAAAGTCAGATTCAGAATAAGTTTGTTTGTCTCTTTTACAGATGGCAGGATTCAGTCTCAGAAACTGTCCCTACACTACACATGTAACCAGATATTGCGTAGCTCTTAGATATTAGGCTTAATCTTTGAATACATTGAAGAAGAAAAAGGCCTAGTGCCTGAAACTATGGTCTCATGATTGCTTCTAACAGTAAGAGGCCTGGCGTTTCCCAGAAGGTTGTGCAAGACTGAGTAGATCAGGGGCACAATCTCTGATATACTCAGATCCTTGTCAAGTATTTGACCATGCTCTTTTTTGCTCTCTTTATGGAGAAAATGCATAGATATTTATCTTCCTTTTAAAGGACCAAAAGCCATATAATTTGCAGGTTGCAGAATTAGCTAAATATCTCTTCTAAGAGTTGTTACAAATGACTTGATGGCATAGAGAAGAAAACTGGGAGTATTATTGGCAAGTTGGATGCCTGCGTGATGACCCAAAATACCTACTAGCTAGAATCTTAAATCTGAAAAGACCTCAGGAGTCACCTAGCATAATATCCTCAAGAGAAAGTGAGGCCCAGAAAATTCATATAAGTAAGTGATGTTTGAGCACTATTTGAGCCCACATCTCAAAAACACGAGATTCTGCTTTCTTTCTAGTGTATCATATTGGCTCTCCAAACTAATTATGTGAATTTTAATTGGCAAGGAAAAGAAGGGAGAAGGAAGTTAATAATACTTTGATTCAAGTCATGTATTTGGTTCGTGTTATCTGGGTGACTACGGGCAAGACATTTAAGTTTTCGTTGAGGAATGTATTCATCAAGCCTATAAATTAAAGATAAGTAGCTTTGATGGAAAGAATTAACCCATATCAATAAATGTTCAGGTTTCATCCAGCAATGTAATGCCTCACATTTGTATCCAATAAGATTCTTGGTTGTATTCTAGCTCCTTTGTTCTCTTGAATATCGTATTGCAAAGTCTTCCCATTTTTTATGTTCATGTATTTATTTTTAGTTTTCAACATTCATTTCCACAAAATTTTGAGTTCCAAATTTTCCCCCATACCAAATTGAGTGAGCATGTTATTCCTTCCTTAAGCCACATGTGAAGAGAGTAAGCTTCAGTTTTTTCCCTCTTAACTCCTCCTTTTTTCCCTCCATTGAAAAAGCTTTTTCTTGCCTCTTTTATGAGACATAATTTGCTCCATTCAGTTTCTTCCATTCTCCTCCCAAAATACACCTCTCTCACCCCTTAATTTTATTTTTTAAATATCATCCCTTATTATTCAACTCACCCTGTGTTTTCTTTCTCTCTGTCTCTGTCTCTGTCACTCTCTCTCTCTCTCTCTTTTTCTACGTGTGTGTGTGTGTGTGTGTGTGTGTGTAATCTCTTTAACTACCGAAATACTGAGAAAAGTTTCAAGAGTTACAAATATTATCTTTCCATATAGGAATGTAAACAGTTCAACATTAGAAAGTTCTTTATGGTTTCTCTTTCCTGTTTACCTTTTCATGATTCTCTTGATTCTTGTGTTTGACAGTCACATTTTCTATTCAGTTCTGGTCTTTTCTTCAAGAATGTTTGAAAGTTCATTGTTTCATTGAATGACCATTCATTTCCCCTGAAGTATTATACTCAGTTTTGCAGAGTAAGTGATTCTTGGTTTTAATTCTATTTCCTTTGACTTCTGGAATATCATATTCCAAGCCCTTCGATCTCTTAATGTAGAAGCTGCTAGATCTTGTATTATCCTGATTGTACTTCCACAATACTCAAATTGTTTCTTTCTAGGTGCTTGCAAAATTTTCTCCTTGACCTGAGAACTCTGAAATTTGGCTACAATGTTCCTAGGTGTTTCTCTTTTCAGATTGCTTTCAGGAAGTGATTGGGGGATTCTTTCAATATTCATTTTGTCTTCTGATTCTAGCATATAAGGACCGTTTTCCTTGATAATTTCATGAAAGGTGATGTCTAGACTTTTTTTTTTGTTTTTGGTCATGACTTTTAGGCAGTCCCATAATTTTTAAATTGTCTCTCCTGGTTCTATTTTCCAGGTCAGTTGCTTTTCCAATGAAATTTCACATTATCTTCTATTTTGTCATTGATTTAGTTTTGTTTAGTAGTTTCTTGGATTCTCATAAAGTCATTTATAATTTTTAAAGAACTATTTTCTTCAGTGAGCTTTTGCACCTTCTTTTCCATTTGGCTAATTCTGCTTTTTAAAGCATTTTTCTCCTCATTGGCTTTTTGGAGCTCTTTACCCAGTTGAGGTAGCCTATTTTTAAAGGTGTTTTTTCTTCAGCATTTTGGGGGTATCCTTTAGAAAGGCGTTGACTCCATTTTCATGATTTTCTTGCATTAGTCTCACGTCTCTTCCCAGTTTTTCCTTGACCTCTCTTACTTCATTTTTAAAATCCTTTTTGAGCTCTTTCTTTTTGAGCTCTTTGTAGGTTTTGAATGCAGAAATGACTCCTGAAAGCATGCATTGTTCTTCCTAACTTGAAAGGATGGAAGAAAATACCTGTTCATCAAGAACATAACTTTCTATGGTCTTACTTTTCCCCCTTTTTTGGGCACTTTTCCAGCCAGTTACTTGACTTTTGAGTCCTTTGTCAAGAGGCAGGTATACTGTGGGGATCTGTAAGTTCTTTGTTCCTCCAAGGTGGCACAATCAAGGGAGACGAGGTTACTACTGTCCTGGCCTACACACTGGTCTGGGAGTAACCAAAAACTTTTCTGCCCATAATCTGCGAGTAGAAATCCCTCTACACAACTGCCTCCAACTCTACCACACCAGCACTTCTCCTCACCCCAGGGCTGAAATTCAGATCAGCTCCTCAATTCCCCCAGGGACTTTAGGCAGAGGGCTCCAAAAATGGATGCTGCCACTGCCATGGCTATTGCCGATGGTCCAGACTGATTTCTCTTCTCCCTGATGTGAAGGAGCTTTCTCACTGACCTTTGATGCTGCCTGTGGCATTTGTAGGTTGAGCAATCTGGGAACTTCCATGGCCAGTGTCTCCCTGAAGCCTGTTCTGGTTCCTGTCCCTACCACGCTGTGTGGCCCACGCTGGGCTGTACTCCACTCAGTGTCCAGTATGATAGACCCTTCCTTTCAGCCTTCCAGACTGTCCTGGACTGGAAATCTCCTTTACTCTGTCGTTTTGTGGCTTCTGCTGCTCCAGAATTTGTTTAGTGTCATTTTTCACAGGTATTCTATGGGCTATGTAGGGGAACTTCTACAAGTCAGTCTTTCTACTCTGCCATCTTGGCTCTGCCCCCAGTTCTCTGATTTTTTTTTTAATGAAAAATATGACATTGGTATTTGAATTGCTTCTTTCTTGCAGCTTCCAATATTTTCTCCTTGACCTGGGAGTTCTAGAATTTGGCTATAATATTCCTAGGAGTTTTTTTTAATCTTTTTTTATATCATGACTTTTAAGTAGTACAATTAATCTTAAAGGGTATCTCTGGGATCTCTTTCCCAGATCAGCTGCTTTTTCAATGAGATACTTCACATTTTCTTCAATTTTGCATTCTTTTGATATTTTTTTATGTCTCCTGATTTATTAGTTTCCATTTGCCCAATTCTAATTTTAAGGAATTATTTTCTTCAATGAGAAATTGTAACTTTTTTTCCCTCCATTTGGTTAATACTACATTTTCATGACTACTCTTCAATGAATATTTGGGCAGGTCTTTGTGACTGACCAATTCTGCTTTTTAAGGCATTCTTCTCTTGAGTGTATTTTTTGTGTCCTTTACCATTTGGTCTATTCTGTTTTTTAAGGCGTTCTCTTCTTCGGTATTTTTCTGCGTCCTTCACCTATTAATTCTTTTTTCGTGATTTTCTTCCATTGCTCTCATTTTATTCCTATTTTTCCTCTACATCTTTTATTAGATTTGAAAAATCTTTTGTGAGCTCTTCCCGGAATTGTTTAAGGTTCTGGAAGCAGTTCACTTTTTTTGTGTCTTTGACTTTAGTTTTTTTGTTTTTTACTTTATTATCTTCTTTTGAATTTCAGATTTGATCTACCTTGTCACCATAGTGACTTTCTATTGTCAGATTCTTTTGTTCCTCTTTGTTCATTTTGCTGGCCTATATCTTTATTTTGAACTTTATGTGAACGTTGGGTCTTTCTCCTCCAGGGCAGGGGCTCTGGCCAAGGCTTCAGGTTTTTAGGACTGCAACTTAGAATGCTATATAGTCAATGATACAGATTACTGCACACAGTGATAGCAAAAATTTTCCTATAAGCACTTTATGATCACTTGTCTGATCCCCAGACCATCGTTGAACTGAGGGTTCTAGAAGCCATGCCCATGATACAGTCACCCCTACCAATTCAAGGGCTGCTACTGGCTTGCTGGTATATACCCTGCACTGGTACAGGCTTCACTGGACTGCACTCTCCTCCCAATGAAACAGATCTTTTCTGGCAACCTTTTAAACTGCCTTGCATTAGAAAATTGCTTCACTCCATCCTTTTTGTCTGTTTGTTTCTGCTGCTACAGAATTTGTTTTCTGGCATTATTTTAAATTTGTTTGGGGGAAAATTAAGGAGAACTCAGATGAGTCTTTGCCTTTATTATGTCATCTTGGCTTTGCCTTTATGACCTTTTCTTTCACCTTATTTCTTTCTCTTCCTTTGGCACCTCGTCCATTTTCCTATGAACTCTCATTTTTTTCCAAGGAGCTACAAAAGTCATTTTCTCTTCACCATTTACCAGTCAGTTGATTAATGCATATAGCATTTTCTCTCCTTTTCTCATCCCTTGTCTTCTTTATGTACCTTCCCATCCTGCAGTTTAGTCCCAAAGTAAACATTGATTTAATTGTAGGCAAAGGATTGGGAGGTTTGGTATATGATGTTCCAGGATTGTTCCTTTACAATCACGTCTATTTGAGTTTAATTTTCATGTGTCAACTTGTGTACTTGCTCTTATTATCTTTTAATTTAAAAAAATTAATTAATTTTCAGTTTTCAACATCCTGTTCAATAGGCTTCTGATTTTAAAATTTTGTCTACCTCCCTCCCATCCTCCTTCCCCAAGACAGTGTGTGATCTGATATAGTTTCTCTATGTATGTTCTTATTAAGTATATTTTCACATTAGTCCTGTTTTAAATAAGAATTAGAATGTATGGGAGGAAACACAAGAAAAAAAGCAAAACGAAACAACAACAACAACAACAAAGAGGTAGAATATAGTATTCATCAATATACATTCAGACTCCTTAGTTCTTTCTCTAGGTGTGGATGGTATTTTCCATTATGTGTCTTTTGGAGTTGTCTTAGATACTTTCACTGTTTTGAAGAACTAAGTCTATCAAAGCTAGTAATCACACATTGTGGCTACTACTGTGCACACTGTTCTCTTAGTTCTGCAAACTTCACTTAGCACCAGTTTGTCTACGTCTTCCCAGGTTTTTCTGAAGTCAGCCTGCTCATTACTTCGTATAGCACAACAATATTCCATTACACTCATATATCACAACTTGTTCAGCCATTATTACTCACGTGCTTGAGAAAAAATAATATTCATCATCAGAATAAAAGTTAGATTTAGGGACTACTATGAGGAAACCTTGTAGAAAAAGATATTATTTTAAATGTCTTAAAATAAAAAAAAAAACACACTTATTTTAAATGTGGTCTTTTTTCCGTTGTTGAGTTCTTCCCAAAGAACCCAAATCTCCATTTTGGAAAATGGCCCCAGACAAGTTATCCTTCATCCTTGTTGTTTAATCGCCTTGCTCCTGCCTGGACACTTTCTCTCCCAACTCCCTGTTTTTTTGGCTCCCATTTCATTTGTTATTTTCCCTCCTTAAAATGTAAACTTCTTGAGGAAGGGACTATTTTTGTTTTGCTTAAATTTATATTTTCAGCACTTGGCATAGTGCCTGGCACCTAGTAATTAATAAATTCTTTGTGATTAACATTTCAATTTTTTCTTTGAGTGGGGAAAAAAAGTCTCTAAAAATTTCCATTAGATGCAATTTATTTGACTGTTAAAAGTTCCCTAGCAGATTCTGAAAGTATTAGCATGTAGATAGATTATCAAAGTCATGGACAGACAACTGTTAATATAACCTCAGAAGAGAGTTGGGGCAAACAAGGTAAGAAATATAAGAAGAAAACAGGTATCCAGTATTTCCAGTTCATTCCTAATTCTCCTCTGTTGAGGAACAGAGATATGGTGTGACATTTCTACCACCTAAGTTAAATAATATAAACTATGTAATTATTTTGGAAATAAAGATTTTTAACATAAAAACAAATTGTAGTCAAAAAGCACTTTTCCAAGAGTCAAGGAACCTGGATTCTAGTCCTGGTTTTGCTGCATATTATCTGTGAGATCCAGGGCAAATTATTTTACTTTTCTAAACCCTACTTTCCTCAAATGAGTAAAAAAAAAAAAAAAAAGAAAAAAAAGGCCTGAGGGTCCACCTGTAACCTCTGAGAAGCACTTTTTGTTAAGATCCCTCCTTATTCATTTCTCTTGAAGAGAGGGCAGTTTGGACTGTGCTGCCAAAAGTAAGATCACCATCTAGAGTTATTTTCTGCAAACTACACACACAAAATCTTGGACCTAAGAACAAAAGTTATGATTAGGTAAATAAACTCAGAAACATACAACTTTAAGAGTGTGAAGGGAATTTAGAAATAATCTGGGACATCATAGACTCTTTTGGGATATACAAAACACAAAAGATCAGAAAAATTAGACCAAACAGGAAAAACTTAACTAAAACCAAAACAGAGAAGAGAAAGATCTGTGAACATGCATGTGGTGGTTTGTGAGCTTGGAAATTGAGGTCATAGGGAAATTAGAGGAGAAAGAGAAAGAGAGAGAGAGAGAGAGAGAGAGAGAGAGAGAGAGAGAGAGAGAGAGAGAGAGAGAGAGAGAGAGAGAGAGAGAGAGAACAAAACAAAACAAAATGAAAAAAATGAAAAGGAAACAAAAGGGAAGAGGGAAAAATTAAAAAGAAATAAGGAAAATAGTGATAATGTACAAGGGGAGGGAGGAGAAATACTATAAGATAAAAAAAAGAGAAAAGAGGCCCTCTCAGTTTCCCTAGCAGCTAGGTAGTGCAGTGGACAGAGCACTAGTACAAGAGTCAGAAAGACCTGAGTTCAAATCTCACCTCAGACACTTGACACTCACCAGTTGTGTGACCTTGGGCAAGTCACTTAATCCCAATTACCTCATCCTGGATCATCTCCAGTCTTCCTGATGAATATCTTGTCACGGGATTCAGATGGCTTTGGAGGAGAAGTGAGGCTGGTGACCTTGCACAACCCTCCCTCACTCAAAACAAAGTCAAGTGTAAGTCATGTCATCATTTCTCTGATGGCATAGTCTTCTTTGGCAATGAAGGATGAACACACACAGGTAGGCCCCATCATGCAGGTTCTTTTCTCTGCCATCCAATTAATCCCCACTGGCATTTTCTCTTATTTCTTAGGGGGTCAGTGACTAGCATTCCAGTTCTACTTAACCTCTTAACACACACACACACATATATTACCATATAGCAATGTGCACACACACAAGACAGAGCAATATATATTAACACATCCCCCAACATTTTGGGAGCATAATTTCCCCTTCTCCCATCACCTTGGTGTTTGGGGGATTAAACTCTTAACATCTCCTTTCTTATTCTGTCAAGGTCACATCCAGCTACATCATGACTTTTGAGTCATTCATTAGGCTGGAGTTATGTTGAGAATAAATAACAGTGTAAGTAAGGGGTAATAAGACAGAGGGAAAGTTGCAATGACAAAATATTATGATCAGATAAAGACATTATGGAATTCATATACATGGAAGTAGAAAAAAATTCACTCAAAATGGTTATACACCATATAAAATATAAGGGAATTCAACTACCATGGCTCACACAGCAATTACAAGACTACAACTACAAAATATTGTTTATAGAAATGCAGACCTAAATAATTGGAGAGATATTAATTGTTTATGGCTATACAGTGTCAATAAAATACAAATGACAATACCACCTAAATTACACATTCAGTACCACTGAAATTAAACTTATCAAAAGTTTACTTTATAGAGGTAAGAAAAAATAATAACAAAGTTTATCTGTAGGGTGCAAAGAACAAAATTCTCAGAGAAAACAGTAAAAAAACAAGAGGGAAGGAAGCAAACCTAGCCGCCTCAGATCTCGAATTATATTACAAAGCAGTAATAATCAAAACAATTTGGGACTGGTTAAAAATATAAGAAGTGATAATTACGTTCAGCATACGGGACCTAAAATCAGTTGAACACTGTGTATTAGTGCAGTATTCAAAAGTCAAGGATTACAATTATTATGGTAAGGACTCATTACTGGGCAAACACTTTTGGGAAATCTGGAAAGTAGTCCAGCAAAAATCATATTTAGATCACATCTCACACTCTGTATTACAATAAGTGATATATTCAAGTAGACAAAAGACCTGGATATAAAATGCCACATCATTAAGAAATTAGAGGACCTGAGAAAAATATGCTATAACTCTCGCAACTTTGGACAGAGGAAGAATTTTTGACCAAACAATGGATAAAGAATATCACATGAGATAAAAAGAACAATTTTGCATGTGTAAAATTGAAAAGTTTTTATACAAGCCAAATGAAAGTAGTTAGAAGTAAAAGGAAAACTATTGACTAGGGAAATTTTTTTGTAGATATTTCATTGATAAAAGTTTAATATCCAAAATATGTAGGGAATGTATATCTTGGAAATGTCTAAGAACAAGAGTCACTCCCCAATAAGTAAATAATTAAAGGATATGAATGGATAGTTCTCAAATGAAGAAAGACAAACTCTCAATAACCATGTGAAAAAGTCTATCTCACTAATAACAGCTAATAAAATAACTCTGATGTTCTATCTCACATCCATCTAATTGACAGACAACAAAAAAAGAAGATGAAAATTTTTGTATGGACTGTGGCAGGGCAAACAGACTACATTGTTGATGGAACTGTGAAGTAGACCAACCATTCTGGATTCACTTACTTATACATGCCCTTTGACTTAGTAATGCTAAAACTAGGTTACGCCCAATGAAATATCCAATTACAACTCCATAAGACTGATGATGAATCATGCTTCCCACCTCTTAGCAGAGAAGTGAGGGGCTAAATTTGCAGAATGAGATAACTAAGACATAATCAATATGTGGATGTATTTTGTCTTTTATTTCCTTTCTGGTGGGAGAAAGAATTGGACAGAGTAGGAAAGTAATGATAATAATATTAAAAATGAAAGATGAGAAAGAAAAGAGAATGTATGAATAACTGAAAAATAAACAGAAGAGAGAAGGAAGTTTCAAAGTGGACATTGAGAAGCAGGGCAATTAAATTAGAAATATATGAAAAAAAAAAAAACCATGACCCACAACCCAACAAACTTTATGTAATGGAGATTCATGGTTTCATGTTCAGTCTTCTTTTCTGTTCTTCTTTGTATAGAGAAATACTCATGTTGGTCAAGTTTATAAGAATAAGAAAGAAGTTTAAAAACATGTTTTGTAATATAAGACTAAAGACAGATCAACAAAACACTCTATTATAGACCTTCTTCTAATTTAAATTTATCCATTAGTGATACTCTAGACTTGGATTCAATCAGTTCTGAATTCACATAACTTACTTCACTTAGCTCAACCCTTATCTCTCCATATGATTCACAAGAACAGAATGAGATAATTTGACTAATCCTTTGCAGGTAAACTACAGAGGTAAACTATTTCTATAACATTTTGCTGATCTACCACTCTAATAATTTTATCAAAAAGGAAATTAGGTTAACCTGGGATACCATCATGATCATGGTTTTTTGATCTCTGCTTTTTTTGTGTTAATTGTTCACTAACCATCTATCCACTTAAAAATATATTCTACACTCTTGCCAGGAATTGAAGTCAAGTTCACTGGTATATCATTTTTAGATTCTTTCCTTCCTTCCTTCCTTCCTTCCTTCCTTCCTTCCTTCCTTCCTTCCTTCCTTCCTTCCTTCCTTCCTTCCTTCCTTCCTTCCTTCTTTTCTTCTATCATTTTTTCTTTAAATGTGAGATTCTTGTCCAATGATCAGTGAATGGACATATAGGAGAAGGAGCTGGATCATATTAACATTAACATTATTGCTATTAATGAAACCAGAAGAAAGGAGGTAGTTGCTGCTAAATGAAAAAATGGTACATAGGTATTCCTTGGAGAGGCAAATTTCTATGATTTTTCTAGGAGCTACAAAAACCTTAATTCATGGGATATTTGGTCATATTTTTTGCAATATTAATAAGAAGTATTTTAAAAGACCACCATGAAAATAAATGTAGCATATGCTGAGTTGATACAGGATCAAATAAAATTCTATGAAGAACTTGATAAAGTAAAATCAATGTGCACTCTGATTCTTGTTGATTTCATGAAAAAAGTGAGAAAATGTGAAGAAAGAGAAAATACTTCAGAAAGTACAGCTCTGGAAAAATAAACGAGAGACCAAAAAAAGAAGTCTGATGTATTTATATCATGGATGCTTTCCCTGACAGAAAAATTAGTAGCAGTTAGACATTGTGAACATCAATAATGCCATAAAGAATGAACAGATCAGGAAGTTTATTTTAACATCCAGGAAAAGACTTATTGTTTATCTGAGACTTACCCCTGAGTCAGATGTCAAACCACCACTTATTAGAGCTAAGGTAAAAGTTCATAAAAATAATAAGGAAAATATAACATTCATTTTAAAATTATCTAACCCTGAATTACTTAAACTAGTAATTGAAAATCAAAATATTTCTTTTTTTAAAAATTCAATTCAATTTTATTTTCAATTTTGAATTCTCTCTCTCCCCTTCTACTTTCCCTACCCATTGAGAAAGCAAGAAAAAAATTAGTGCAAATATATGTAATTAATCAAAACAAATATCTACTACTATGTTCATTTGTTTAAATATATTGTGTGGCTAATCTGTTGCACTGATCAACTTCTCTGTTTATTACAGAGTACCAAATTGTTTATGGCTTCATAGTATAGTTTGAGATCTGGTACTGCTCTGTTCCCTTCCTTTCCACTTTTTTTCATGACTTCCCTTAGTATTCTTGATCTTTTGATTCTCTTAGTAGTTTTTTGATATATTTTTCCCTAGTTCTATAAAATAATCCTTTGGTAGTTTGATTGTTATGGTAATTGAATAAGTACATTAATTTAGTCACCATTGTAATTTTTATTATATTGATGCAATCTACCTGTTAGCTGTTAGTATTTCTTCAATTATTTAGATGTCTTAAAGGTTGTGCTGTTGGTCTAACATCAGTTTTATCCTTCTTATCAGCACCAATGTGAGCAGTACTTCGTTTGTATGTGTCTCTGTTAGCTTCATCCCAGGAGGCAAAGCAGGCAGTCCAGCCTCCAGACATTTATACCTTTGTCCTTCTTGTCTCTGGATGCCATCTGTGAAGCAGAGCAGGCCTATTCTAATGGGACAGGTTAACTTCTTCCTGGCTTCATTGAATGCCCTCAATGGTAAGATAAGAAGAGAAAAGTCTCCATGTGGACCCTTCCTTAAGATGGTCATGGGATTTTGGAGACTAGGTGGTCTTCATGACAGAGAAGTTGCACATATTCTTATCTACCAGCTCATCATGCTTTGGCATGTGGACATCTTTCTTAGCTATCATTACGTACTCTTTGAAAACAATTTCATAAATAGTAATGTGGTTTTTCTTGGAGAGACAGTGGCTTTTTCAGGGTCATGCAACTAAGCTAGTGTCTGAGACTGGATTTGAATTTAGGTCTTCCTGACCACAGGCCTCACACTCTATGCACTGCACAACCTGCTGTTCAGTTTTTATCATGATTCTGTTTCCTCCGCCTACTTGAGACTGGAAATAGAACAAAAATGGTTGAGGCGATTGATACACAAGATGTAAGGAGATAGTAACAGAGTATCTCTCTTCTTGATGAATTCACATCTCCTGGACCAGATGAACTATGTCTTTGCATATTGAAAGAATTGATAAATATGATTGGTGAGTCATTCCTATTATATTTGAAATACTGAAGCATCAAAACACCACATTAAGACTAGAAAAGAAAAAATATTTTTTCAATTTGCAAAACACAAAAGAAAGCAAAACCTAGAAACCATAGAATAATGAGCTTAACTTCAATTGAACAAGAATTTATTAGGCACCTACTGTGTTCCAGGACCAATGCTAGAGGATATGAGGATAACATTGAAATAGTACAGGGCTTTAAGGTGTTTGCATTGATGGAAAATTTTTCTAGAATGATAATTAAAAAGATAATAAACCTCAATCAACAACTATCTATTAAAACTTTACTATATACCAGACACTGTGCTAGATTCAGGGAATATAAACAGAAGTAAATAGAAAGACAGTTCCTTCCCTTGAGGATCTGCCATTCTAATGGGGGAAGACAATACATAAAAGGAAACAGAAAAGGGGTGGGGGCAGAGATGAACATTTCCAGTTTTCACAGATAATCTAGAGAAGTCTAGAATTTCTGAGCTAGTACCAGTTGCTTAGCAGCAGGTGCTCCCTACAATTACATTTCTCTTTGGAGAAGGAACACCACTACCACATGAGAGAAACCTCTAGGAGGATGCTGCTATTGAAAACACCAACAAAACCCAGGTCATGGTCTGACTGACCACGACACCCAGATTTGTGAGTTGGGAAGATCAGCAGTTCCACAAAGTGCTTTAGCTTTTATTGAAGTATACCACTAGCAATGACTTATTGTTTAATGTTTAAAGTATTTGTTAATGCACACTCATGGATCTCTAATGTTTTAAAATTTTATTTTATGGTAGAAGAAATGAATACAGTATATTGAGTATATACAGTGTTGTGTTGGAAAATGTTTAACAACTGATTCTCTCAGAAAAAATGTATGCTTGACATGCTTTTAAGTTTAATATGCATCAGCATTTTTTCCCATCACTTTCTTAAGTTCAGATAATCAATAAAACATTAAACCAATCTCCTATTTCTAGTATTTGTCATTTTCCAAGGTGTAAACGCTCACAAAGAAAATTTAACAAGGGATACTCAAGAGCCCTTGGAACTGACTCTAACACATTCCTACTATTCTGGGTATTTAATTTATAGATTGATACCTTGCTTAGAAGAAGTACTGTTAATCCCTTTTACAGGAAACCCTTGAAATGAAACATGCATAAGCTTTATTTAGTAGATTTTCCTCAGAACTCCGGAGTGGAAGGAGCAAGTCAGAGAGAAGTTGCCTCATCTCCTTTTTGGGTTCAGGTTTCCTAGGGACTGAATCCAGGTCCAGTTGAGTCCAGAGCCCTTTATGTTGTAACAGAAAGAACTTGGGCTATTTAGCTAGGAACAGAAAAGACTGTGGGGAAATATGATACTTGTATTCAAATGTCTGAAAGGCTGCCATGTGAAAGAGGAATTAGATTTGTTCTATTTGTCCTTGGAGGAAGAAGCTGCAGGGGGACAAATTTAAGTTTGATGTCAGAAAGAACTTCTGAATAATTAAAACTGCCCAGAAGTAGAATGGACTGCCTTTAGAAGTAGTGAATTCCCCCTCATTGGAGATCTTCCAGCTGACACTGGAGAACCACTTTCCAGCATGTTTTACTGAAGGATCCCTCTTTCTGTTTTAGTTAGACTGGATGGCTTTTCAAACTCTAATTTTCTATAATTCTGTGATTCTATTATGTTCTCAGAAATAATATGAAAGTGTTTTTTTCTCTGAGCCTTCCTACTTATCATATGTAATTTGGTTTCCTAGGTGGGCACTGAATGGGATGTGTCCAAGTCTGTTTCACAAATGTTACAAAATCCTTGTCAAATGGTACCTGTATTTAACAGACTTTATGTTCAAAAGACCTAAAGCTTCCATTAGGTGGTAGTGTTACTACATGAAAAGTAACTTCAGTAAAGAAGTTTTCTTTCTAGAGCAGGGAGTCATACATTTTACCCTTTGAAAAGTGAAGCTGCTGAAAAGAATCCTACTCCTTAGGAAATAATGAAAAAACCTTTTCAAAAGAAAATTTGACAGTTCATATTCATTTTTCTGACCTAAGCCAAATTGACATTCAAAGAAGGGCACGTTTAATGAGATCTTTAGATTTCTCATAAGTTGGGACAGTTATATTTTCACTCTATAATGTTGTCCTATCTATATATAAATAAAATCTTGGAGGTGAGGTAAAGGTGCAATTCTTATGCTTCATTTAAGATGAACTTTATTTTAATTTCACAGTGGTATATGTTATACATTGAATGTTTTATATACCTACATGCAGACTTGAATCTATGTAAATTCTGAGCTATTTATAATTACCATTCATATTTCCAAGAAGCTACTTCGAAGCTAGAAGCTAGGAAGACTTTTCTCACTGTTTAATCTGTTTTCATGCATTTTTCTCTCAAATATTTTTAGTACCTTGGGATTTGAATAACTATAAATTGTAAAGATAGCTTACTATTAACATTTCATAGATTTTTGTCTCAGAATTGCCACAGAAATGAGAAATTCATAATCATTTATACTGATTTTGGGGAATGAGGGATGTGAGGTTTTGGTAGAGATTTCTGGAAGAAAAATGTTGCTGGAAAAGCAAGTCAGGCTGAAATTTGAAGAATTCTGAGTTTGTGGCTTATCTTTCATATTGACACTGAGTGGGGAGATTCCAGATACCTAGGTTTTCTCCCCGAGCACTTCCTTGAGTGCTAGAGTGATATTTTCATTCTTTATGACTTTGATTGTTTCTTAAATCTCATAGAGTCATTAGCTTCCACTTGCCCAATTCTAATTTTTAAGCAATTATTTTATTCAGTGAACATTTTTGCCTCTTTTTTCCCATGTGACCAATTACACTTTTTTAAAAAAGAGTTCTTTTCTTCAGTGAATTTTTCTGTCTCTTTTACTCTTCAGTCAATTTTGTTTTTTAAGGTGATATTTTCTTCAGTAGTTTTCCTTGCTCCTTTTACTAAGTTGTTAATTCTCTTTTCATAAATTTCTTGCATCACTCTCATTTCTTTCCCTAATTTTTCCTCTACCACTCATCTCTTTAATTTTGCTAGGAATTCTTGTTGGGCTTGTATCCAAGTAGCATTTCTCTTTGAGGCCTTGATCATAGTAGCTGTTTTGACATTATTTTCTTATTCTAAGTTTGTGTCTTGGTCTTCCCTGACACTGCAATCGATTTTTATGGTTCAGTTGATATTTTTTTTTCTTATTTTCTCATTTTACTAACCTATTTCTTTACCTTGACCTTTATGTTAAAGTTGGGTTTTGCTCACTTGGGAGTTGGTAGGCATTGTACAAAGCATTAGCCTTTTTCATGCTGCTGTTTGCAGAGCCAGTTCTGGGTATTTGCAAGTTTTTATACTTCCATGGTGGTGTTGTCCTGGGAAAGGTATGGTCTCTCCTGGTCTGTGCTCTGCTCTTTACCAAAGAAGGGCCATCAGCATATATTTTTGGGGGGCCTCCTTTAGCAAGCTGTTGAGTAGTTTTTCATGATTTTCCTGCACCACTCCCATTTCTCTTCACGATTTTTCCTCTGCCTCTCTTAGTTGATTTTCAAAATCCTTTTTGAGCTCTTTGATGGCCTGAGACCATTTCATATTTTTCTTTGAGGCTTTGGATGTAGAAACCTTGACTCTGCTTTCTTCCTCTGGTTGCATGCTTTGATCTACCTCATTGTAAGAAAATACCTTCTCACCAAGAAAGTAGTCTTCTGTAGTCTTATTTTTTCTCCTTTTTTGGTCATTTCCTCAGTCAATTACTTGACTTTCGAGTTCTTTGTTTAGTGGAGGTTGTACTGTCCCAAGTTTCAGGGGTTTTGTACAGCTGTTTTCAGAGATATCTCTAGGGACCTGTAAATTCTCAGTTCCTCCAAAGTTCTATGATCAAAGCAAAAGTGTTTACTCCTCTCATGACCTGCATTCTGGTGTGTGAGCAACCACAAGCAAAATTTTTTTTTTGCCCTGGAATTGCAAGTATGATTTCCTCTCCACAGTCACCACCAACTCTGCCATGCCAGCACTCTTCCTTGCCTCAGGACCGCCACCTTGGACTGCAACCCAGATCAGTTGTTCAATTCCCCCACTGTCTGTAGGCTGAGAGCTCTAGAAACAGCCATCATGGCAGCAGTGGCTGCTGCTCTCGTAGGGGCTAGGGCCAGACCATGTTCCTATTTCACCCAGGTGAGAGAACTTTCTCACTGACCTTTGATACTCTTTGGTATTTGTGGGTGGAGAAGTCTGGAAACCACTACAGCTTCAAGTGATTTAGCACCCTGAGGCCTGCTCCAGTCCTGTCTGTGCAGGTAGGTCCCATGCTGTTCTCTACTCTGAGTCTGGTGTAATAAACTTGCTGTCAAGATTGTCTTGCGCTGGAAATCTGTTTCACTGTCATTTTGTGACTTCTACTGCTCTAGAATTTGTTTAGAATCGTTTTTTACAGGTATTTTGAGGGTAAGGGGGGAGAGCTCATACAGGTCCCTGCTTCTACTCCATCGTCTTGGCTCTATCCCTCTTCATTTGTTTCCTGATTTCATTCTGTTACATTTCCAATGTTATAGTTAACCTGTTTAGTTTTATTCTACCTTTTACCTTTGAATTACTTGATCTTTTATCTTATCACCTTTGCCTTGCCAAAATCCAACCCTGCCATCTGTGGCAGGAGAATTATTAATAAAATCTTTCCTTACTTCACTAAGGGTCCATGTGGAATTTTTTGGTAAGATGATTGTTTCTCAGATAATCATGGATTGCTAAATTATAGTATGGAAAAAAATCCTACCACCGTGTTGACTTGGTACTCTGCAGATTTATGCTAACCAACCTCTGCTGGGCCCCACTGATACTTGACAGTCCTTTTACACTTTACTGATTTCTCCACTATATTCTCCATAATGGTTGTTCTAATTCTTAATCAGCCTACTACATATCCCATCAGAGTACATTGCCTCTTTACCAAGGAAATAGAAGCAATTCATTGTGAGTTCCTTCTTCTGCACCTCAGAATCCTTTGATATTATTCCCTACTCTCTTCTCATTAGGATCAAACACTGTACTTGTTCCTTGGTCCCACCCTCTCTGATATCTTGCTTTGCAATCGTCCCCTCATTCTCTCTAACCACCAGTCTCTTTATCATCAGCTTCCTCGATATGTAAAAGTAAAGTAAAGGAGTTGGATTAGAAACTATTTCATGGAGCATAGTTCATCACGTTCTTGTGAGGAACTTTCCATGGAACCTACACAATGCTAAGTCTGACTTCTGGTCACTTCCAATGAGGCATGTTTTGAGTTCTTGATAAAGAGCAACTGGTTAGTCTCCCCTGTTTTCTTTACTCTTTCTTCCCCAACAACTGTGGTTTGTGTGTATCAAAAAGGATCGACTACAGAGCTCCTAGATTTGCCCACTAAGTAGATTCGAAAGAAAGTGAAAACCTCTCTTCTTGTTTGCATTATGAAAATTTTAGGGTCCCTGCTAGTGTCTGCCTTCTTTCTCCCATCATACATCTTGTACATATCTTTGTTGTAAGATTTTTTTTTTTTGCATTCCTTTTTCTCTACTATTATTTTGGATCCAGAACAGCCACTTTAGTTGTAAGGAAAGTTGTAGAGTTACAAAATAGCTAACTGATATTTTTCTAAGACTCTTAATTATTTAGATAAGAAATCTGGTGAGGTTGAGATAACTCATGATACTTACTCTGTGGTGGTAAATCGATGACTCCTCCCGTATAAATGATTTTTTTTTTTGATAAACTGGATCTTTTGTGAGTTTCTTCTTTTCAGTTACCTTTAGAATCTAAATCTAACAAGTACATCTTTGTCGTAAGTCTTTATTTTCTCCTGTTTTTTGGAGTTCTTACTGGCAACTATAGTTTAAAAAATTGTGATTTTTTTCTCTGAAATTATTGGAAACAATATAAATTTTAAGAAATCTTTGCTTGAATTCAGAGTTATTTTTTTCAACTCTGGATCTATGCCGAAGCATAATAAACCTGAGTTTTGCCTCCTAAATACCTGGATATTGATAGTTCTAATTGGCAGCAGAATCTATCAGTGATTCTGTGGATATTTTCATAACCCTTAGTTTGCAAATATTTATTTGCATGTTGTCTCCTACATTAGGCTGCCCTTTGAGGGCAAGGATTGTCTTTTCCCTGTTTTGTGTCTGTGATTTTTTTTAATTCACAGATTTAGCATAGCTCCTGACACATGGTGATTGATAAATGTCTATTGATTGACTTCTGCCAACATATTGGTATTATACCAACATATAAACTACGGAACCTGAATGCAGATCAAAGCACACTGTTTTCACTTTGTGTTTTGTGCTTTTCCCTTTTGTTCTGTTTCTTCTTTCACAATATGACTAATGTGGAAATATGTTTACATTTTTAACCTATATCAGATTATATATATATACATATATATATATGTATGTATGTATGTATATGTTGTATATACAAATATGTAACCTATATCATATTTCTTGCTGTCTTGGGAAGGATGGGAGGGAGAAAAAAATTGATACTCAAAATCTTATAAAAAACGAATGTTGAAAACTCTCTTTACATGTAATTGAAAAAAAACCCCACTATTTACGAAAAAATAGTGTTAAGAAAACAAATTAAAGAAATAAAAAAGTCAGACTCAATCCATTTTCAGATTATATATGTCCATGCTTGTACTCATACACACACAAACACAATTAAAAAACATTATTCCTTTTCTAATTAGCAGCATGTTTAAATAGAATTTTTTAATTCCTTTTTTTTCCTGTGTAGATGTTGGAGCCATTTTTTTTGTTTTTGTGCAGGTAAGGATCTCTTTTCCTCTCTCCTTCTCTTCCCTTCTCTCCTCTCCTGTCCTTGAAATGGAGTTTCCAGGAGGAAACTTCTAGGAAGAAACTTATGAATTGGAAGAACTCCCACTGGAGTGGAGGTGAAGAAGTCCTGAGATTCATAAGCTGAGTTAGTTTTGAAGATCTCTCATGAGTCTCATTTCAAAGACATTGTCTTCCACACTTAACTATCTAATTTGCTTCATATTTTTTTGAGCACACATCATATTTATTCTAATGGATAATTTTTTTGAGGGCAGCCATTATATTTGATAAATCTGTAGCAAGGGCAGCTAGGTGGCATGGTGGATAGAGCAACAGTGCAGGAGTCAGGAGGACCTGAGTTCAAATCTCACCTCAGACACTTGACACTCACTAACTGTGTGACCTTGGGCAAGTCACTTACTCCCTATTGCCTCATCCTGGATCATCTCCAGTCATCCTGATGAATATCTGGTCACTGGATTCAGATGGCTCTGGAGGATAACTGAGCTGGTGACCTGCACAACCCTCCCTCACTCAAAACAAAGTCAAGTGCAAGTCATTTCATCATTTCTCTGATGGCATGATCTTTTTCGACAATGAAGAACAAATACACATTGATATATCCCTAGCATTTTACCAAATATTCAATTTTACAGGTGAAAAAATTGAATCCCAGAGAGGTGGAATGATTTTCCCAGGTGATTGGTGATATAAACAAAAACTAAAATACAATTGACTATTTATCTAAAATCAGAGGTGTGCTGCAGCCAGCTTTAACCACTATCCAGTCAACTGCTAAACTTTCAGTGTGAGTATTTGCACCTTGAAGTCAGCAAACATCACCAATCCGAACTTGATTTATTAATTTCTTGATGGTCCAGAGTCTAGACTTAAGAAAGTGATGGAGAAAATGGTTTTCATGTGCAGATTTTTTTGGTGAACTGGTTGTTAAAAATTTACCCCCATAACTCTGCTGAAAACCTACTCTAAGATTCTTTCTATTAGGTAGGATTAAGCCACACATGGTTGTAAGTGTAAGAGATGGCATTACAATGCATGTCTTCTTTTTTCAGAACCAGTGCTCTTTCCATTGTACAATAGCTCAGAGTATGGAGGTCAAGGTTTCAAATAGTGAAAAGGCAGATTTTTAACAACTTCATACCATCTGTGATTGTACAAAATCTATTCTATATGTATTTTCCTCGAGAGACCTTCAGAAATAACGTTCATATAAGTTTTGAATATATGAAAACACAAAACATACTTTAAAAGACTGCATCATAATATAAGATTCATTTTGTGAGAGATAAGAAGAAAACTGATTGAAAACAGGTGGCTATGGTAGGAAAATATCTGATGGTAAATGAAGTAGACTTCATGTCGAGATTAACTGGACAACTATATAAAATAATGATGAAATTTAAACCAGTTAAACAAATGAATTTGTACTTCAACGCAATCATGTCTTCTTGAATTAAACATGTTAACCAAACTAAATATCAATGATTTTTAAAAGGGAGGTGCTTTATCTTCAATGTAAGCAATTATTACCTCCCTCTTTGTCCAAATTGTCTATAACGTAATGGGAACTAAGTATACAAAATGATAGCTGAATAGATTGCAATGTTTTCATTATACATGGAAAATTCCATGGGAAGACGGAGAAATTCCAACACTTCAGGGATTTCTTTCTGTACTTCCTCTCTAGGCTTATAAAAGTTTTATGCTAATTGATCACTAAGGAATTTGGATATTTGGGGAATGCTTCACAAAAAAATGAAGCTTATTAGGAAATTATTCTGTGTATTCATGCATCTTTCTAATCTTGAAGACCCATAAAAGCTAGTCTAGGGAACCCTGAGTTTAACTCTTTTGGGCAGAGCCAGGAACTCTCAGTTACTGGGTAGAAAGAAAGACTTCTCCGTTTCTGGCTGCCTCACTGTGATGATGCATACCTAAGGGCTGAGTATAGGCAAATACAAAACTTTCTGAGAAGTCAGGAGGAAAGAAGAATCAAAAACAAGGTTACAAATATTTTGGAGACAAAGTGAGGAACAGAAGTCAGAAGAAATAACTGATTTGATAGGGAACAAATTCCAGTTTGGACATGTTGAATTTGGTGCTCTAGTGGATTGCAAAGGTAGAGATAATTCACAGGTGGTTGGAAACATGTTTGTAGTTCAGAAGATATGTCATTACTGGAGTAGACGGTTGTTTTTATTCCTTTTGAATTTCCAAAAAGAGAAGATGCAAACTCTCAAAAAACAAAAGCCTTTCTAGGGTTATGTTATTCAGTTTCTATCTGAAAGAGTATCCTTAACGGTTCCTGGATACTAAAAATTATTCAGAAAATGAAGACAAACCAAAAAAAATAAAGACTTTTATACTGTGTTTTTGAGTTCTTTCTCTTCTGGTCCCCTATCAGGTAGTAGGAAGCCCCATTTTCACTTGTATCAAATGCAGTGGAAATGGTTAAGTATCTGTGCGTGCGTGTGTGTGTGTGTATGTGCGTGTGTGTGTGTATATACATATATATATACATATATATATATATATATATATATGTATATATATATATATGTATATATGCATGGGTATATAGTTACTGTCTTTAAGAAAGTCTCCCTTCTAATGAATAGCATTCATTGGCATGATTGTTGGGAAGGATGTACTTGAAACCCATGAACACATCTTTCCTTGTACTAACTAAAGTCTGTGCTGGTCAAGCACTTTCTAATAACTTACATAATCTGTTTATCCCAATTTTTTCTCTTCTTGCTATCATATCCCCCTTTCACTATCTTACTGAATAAGGAAGATGTATATGTTGCCTTATTGACATAATAATTGAATCGCAGAATATCAGAGCTGAGAAGGACTTCAGAAGCCATATCATCTGGCTCATACCTGGTCAAGAATCTCCTCTATGAGATAGCAGATGAGTATTCCTACAACCTGAGTCTACATGTCAGATTTCTTGGTTTTCTGTTTCCTCACATTCCTAATTTTCCCAAGCAGAAAGTCAAAGCTTTGTGATAGTAATATTTGTAACATGAAGCAATATTGATTTGAGGAGAGGTTAATAAAATTCAAGAAAAGAGAGCAGTTCATGTTACTTACATTTCATAAGTTTTGTCCTCTTGGTTCCCACAAAATAGTGGAAATATAATTCTACAAAACCAGAAAATTCAGTCAATTCCACTGGTGAAGATATGTGCTGTCATTGTCATTTTTCATTATGTAAAAACCTGATTTTATCCCAAGAGTGATACTACATGTCTTAATACCAACCAGCTAATTGATTAAATTTTCACCTTTCTACAGTTTGTTTAGACATTTTGTAGGTACACATTCATCTGACTGGAGGATGTGAAAAATGAGCAGAGGATGGAAGTTAATGAAGACTCAGGAGAATATTTTATGTTAATAGGTTTTCTGAGTAACCTCAACTAGAATTGATCTTTTCATTATTTGTTTTTGTATTCTATACCATTACATTGATGGACAACACCACCATTATCATCTTATCTTTTCTGTACTCTAGGTTCTACACTTCTCTATATTTCTTCCTCAGAAACCTCTCCTTCTTGGATGTCTGTTTCACAACCAGTACTATCCCCCAAATGCAGATGAACATCTGGGGACATAAAAAGAATCAGTTATATTGGCTGCTTGGTCCAATATTCAGTAGCTTTGGCTCTTGGATCTACTGACTGTGCACTTCTTGTTTTGATGACGGTGGACTGCTACATTGCTGTCTCCTGGCCCCTGAACTCTACAATCATCGTATATCCCAGCTTTGCCATCTCCTGGCAGCTGCATCCTAATTCTTGGGTTTTGTAAATTTATCCTTCAGTCATCTTTGGTCATGGCATTGCCATTATGTGGCACATACCTTTGTGACCTGTTTGTTATCATCATGATATCTTGTGTGAACACTAGGTCAATGGACTCCAAAATATTCATTACTCACTTTATCATTCTGGCCATCCCTGTCTCCGTAATCCTCACCTCGTATGCCTGCATTGCTTGAGCAGTGGCAAAAATCCACTCAGCTGAGGGAAACAGGAAGATTTTTGGGAACTGTGTCTCACACTGATGGTGGTTTCATTGTTCTGTGGGACTATCTTGTTATTGCATCTTCAGCCCAAGCACAATTATTCTCAAGGCCAAGTCAAGTTTCTGACCCTTATGTATACTATGATAACTCCCACCCTCAACCCTTTGATATATACACTGAGAAAGAAAGATATAAATAGGGCAATGAAGAAAGTCATGGGGAAAGGTCAAACCAGGTGAGTTATAGAAACTGGAAATAAGTAGAACATAAGGTCATATACGTTAGATTTGGATGAGACCATAGAAACTCTTTAGTCACTCTTATCCCTGCTCCCCCTCCCCAACAGTTTTCATAGATAAGGAAATGTAGACTTAGAGAGCCTGATTTGCTGAAAGCAACATTTGTAACCAGGTTCTTGGGCTCTAAGTGTGCTTCTCACAGTATCATGTCATTATGTCATTATGAATAATCTGAGAGAGAAATGTAAGAGCTGTCTTCTTATAAATTTTCTAATGTTCAGTAACCTGGGCTATTTGACTTTGGTTGTCAGATACTGGCAAAGCAAGGTTTTTAGGGAAGAGAGGAATTTCAATTTCACAGCAGTGTGTCAGAAGAGATAGTAGAGGGGGCAGAACCAAGATGGTGGAGTGAAAGCAAGGACTTCCTTGAGTTCTTCCCCAAACCCCTCCAAATACCTGTAAAAATGACTAAAGGAATTCTAGAGCAGCAGAACCCACAAAATGACAGAATGGAACAAATTTGTAGCCCAAGACAACCTGGAAGTTTGATAGGAAAGGTCTGTTGCACTGGGCTGGGAGAGGAGTGCAGTCTAGTGTGGGCTGCTCCTGCACAGACTGGGACCCAGCAACTCCCTGAATAGGCCTCAAGGAAATGAATCACTGGCAGCTATGGTGGTTTCCAGACTTCTCAAAACATAAACACCAAATACAACATAGAAAGTCGGTGGGAAAGGTCTGTCTGAATCTGAGTGAAAGAGGAGTATGGTCTAGCCCCATGCCCAGCCCCAGAGTGGTGGTGGTGATAGCAGCAGTGGCAGTGGCTGCTTTCAGAGCTCTCAGCCCACAGACAATGGTGAGATCGAGTGGCTAATCAGAAGGAGGTTGCAGGGATTTCTTTGCTGGTGTTGAGGTAAGATTCTCTTGTTTTGCTCTTAATTGGATCTGGCTTACAGTTCTGGGTGGCTATCCTAGGGTAAGGAGGAAAACTGTTGTGATGGAACTTGTGGTAGCAGTGGAGAGGAAATTATCTTCATAGTTCTAAGGCAGAAAATAGTGCTTGTCATCACTCACAGACCATAGCACAGATCAGTAGAAGAGTAAACACCTCTCCTTTGATCACACAACCTAGGAAGAGTTAAAAATTTACAGATCCCTAGAAATATCTCTGAAAAAAGCAACACAAAACCCCTGAAGTTTGAGACAGAGCACTCTTTCAACAACTGTCTCTGGAAGCAAAGTGCTACTTAACAAAGTACTAAAAAGTCAAGTAATTGACTGGGAAAATGAGAAAACAGCAGAAAAAGATCAGACTATAGAATGTTACTTTAGTGACAAAGAAGATCAAAACATGCAAGCAGAAGAATAAAGCAAAGTCAAAACTCCTACATTGAAAGCCTCCAAAAAAAATATGAACTGATCTCAGGCCATGGAAGAGTTTAAAAAGGATTTTGAAAATAAGATAAGAGAAGTAGGGGAAAAAGTGGGTAGAGAAATAAGGATGTTGCAAGAAAATCATGAAAAATGAGTCAACAGCTAGCTAAAGGAGACTCAAAAAATGTTGAAGAAAATAGCACCTTAAAAAAAATAGATGAATCCAAATGTCAAAAGAAGTCCAAAAAGCCAGTGAGAAGAATGCCTTAAAAATCAGAATTGACCAAATGGAAAAGAAGATGCAAAAGCTCACTAAAGAAAATAATTCCTCAAAAATTAGAATGAAGCATATGCAAGCCAATGATTTAATGAGGAATGAAGAAGTTATAAAACAAAACCAAAAGAATGAAAAAATAGGAGATAATGTGAAATATCTCATTTGAAAAACAACTGACCTAGAGAACAGAGAAAATTTAAAAATTATTGGACTACCTGAAAATCATGATCAAATAAAAGAGCATAGACATCACTTTGCAAGAAATTATCAAGGAAAACTGCCCTGATATTTTAGAACCACAAGGGGAAATAGAAATGGAAAGAATCCAGCCATCACCTCCTGAAAGAGTTCCCAAAAGGAAAACTAGGAATATTGGAAACAAATTCCAAAGTTCTCAGGTCAAGAAGAAAATATTGCAAGCAGCCAGAAAGAAGCAATTTAAGTATTGTGGAAAGACAATCAGGATAACACAGCAGCTTCTACACTAAGGGCTTGGAATATGATATTCCAGAACTCAAAGGAATTAGGATTAAAACCAAGAATCACCTACCCAGCAAACATGAGCATAATACTTCAGGGGGGAAAATGGAATTTCAATGAAATAGAGGACTTTTAAGCATTCTTGATGAAAAGACTAGAGCCGAATAGAAAATCTGACTTTCAAACACAAGAATCAAGAGCAGCATAAAAGGTAAACAGGAAAGAGAAATCATTAGGGACTTATTAAGGTTGAACTCTTTACCTTCCTGCATGGAAAGATCATATTTGTAACTCTTGAGAATTTTCTCAAGGAAAAAATGGTCATTCCATGAAATAGAGGATTTTCAATCATGAAAAGACCAGAGCTGAATAAAACATTTGACTTTCAAATAGAAGATTCAAGAGAAGCATGAAAAGGTAAACAGTTAAGAGAAATCTTAAGGGACTTACTAAAATTAAATTGCTTACATTCCTACATGGAAAGATGACATTTTCAACTCATGAGGTCTTTCTCAGTACTGGGATAGTTGGAGGGAATATATAATATACACACACAGAGAGATACACACACATATGAGTGTAAATATAGACAGATGGCACAGGATGAGTTGAATATAAAGGGATGATATCTAAAAATAAAATTAAGGGGTGAGAGAGGAATGTGCTGGGAGAAGTAGAAAGAGAGAGGTGGAATGGGGTAAATTATCTCACATAAAAGAGGCAAGAAAAAGCTTTTTCAGTGAGGAGAAGAGGGGGAAGGTGAGAAGGAATGAGTGAACTTTACTCCCATCAGATTTGACTGAAGGAGGGAATAATATATACACTCAATTCTATATGGAAATCTTTCTTACACTAAAGGAAAATAAGAGGGAAGGATATAAGAAAGGGGGGATAGTAGGAAAGAGGACAAATGTAGGGATTGGTAATCAGAAGCCTAGACATCACCTTTCAAGAAATTATCAAGAAAAGCTTCCCTGATATTCTAGAACCAGAAGGTACAATAGAAATGGAAAGAATTTGCCCATTATCTCCTGAAAGAGATCCCAAAAGGAAAACTCCTAGGAGCATTAGAACCAAAATCCAGAGTACTTGGGTCAAGGAGCTGAATAGAAAATTTGACTTTCAAAGACTAGAATCAAGAGAAACATGAAAAGGTAAACAGGAAAGAGAAGCCATAAGGTGCTCATTAAAGTTAAACTGTTTATATTCCTACATGGAAAGATGATTTTGTAACTCATGAGACCTTTCTCAGTATTAGGGTAGTTAGAGAGAATATACATAAAAGTATATATACATATATGTAAGTGTTGTGTGTATGTATGTATGTATGTATGTATGTATGTATGTATGTATAGACAGAGGGCACAAGGTGAGTTAAATATGAAGGGAGAATACCTAAATATAAAATTAAGTGTTGAGAGAAATGTACTGGGAGAAAGAGAAAAGGAGAGCTTTTGTTACTTGATACCAATCACAAAAGAGTTTCAAAATATCCGTATTTTTTGACATTGTTTAGACCAGAACGGTCAATCTCATGGCCAGAAACATTCCCAAATACAGGTCAAACCAGAATGAAAGTTAACCGTAGAATATTTAAGAAAATAAATTAAAATATAAAATGATATGTTAATATGTGATTTTCTAAATCAATATGCTGCAGCAGGAATCTTTGTGTACATTTTAGTGGTCTCCATTTCTAACTGATCTTGACATCACTGGTGCAGACAAATATCCAGGCAACAAAATGGACTTTTACTTTCTTATTCAATAGGATTAGCTACCACAGAATTTTTGCCTAAGGATACTGAAATCTAGCAGTCTATGTTTGTCTATATTCAGTACGTCCTTAAATCCTCACAGTCACCCTGTAGTAGTATTGAAGTATAAAAGAGGCATTATAATCATAGAATTTTCAAGCTGGACTCACCTTAGAAATCAACTTCCTAACAATACAGAAGTCTCTCCCGTGCCATCCCTGGCTCATATGCATCGAGGTTTTAATTGATACTTGCAATGATAGTGTACTGAGAACCACTGAAGGCAACTTATTCCATCATTTAGGGTCTCTAACTGTTCAGAAGTTCCTTCACATATTGAGATGCAATACATACATACATGCATTCATATACATATATATGAATCTCTATCTCTATCTCTCTCTATATCCTTTCATCCTCAATCCACAATCTTTAAATGTCCTTCTAGCTTTAAATTCTATGATCTTACATCTGGGAAAATGCAAGACAATTTGGTTACCTATTAAATATTTGAATCTAATGATTAGGTCTCCCTGAAGTTTCGTCTCCAAGCTAAATATTTCCAGTTCCTTAAATAATTCCTTATATAGTATAGGTTTCAGACTCACACTTTTCTGACATAGCTTAGTTTGTCAATGTTCCTCTTAAAATCTAGGAGCAAGAAATGAATAAAATACTACAAGTGTGTTATGACCAGGCTAGAGTACAGTTGGGTTCATTACTTTGTGTGACTTACATCCTATATATCTTTTAGAGGCAACACAATGTCATGACTAGATTATTGGACTTGGAGTCAGAATTGGTTTTTATGTAGCACCTGCCACATATGAGAACGTGGATTAGTTATCTAACTTTTCTGAGACTCACTTTCATTATCTATAAAAAGGGAATAAATAACTTTACAGAACTATTTAGATGAAGACATTTTATAAGTTGCAGAATTCTATATAAATGTGAGGTATTATTAATCTGACCTAACATTTTGGCTATTTTACTGGCTGCAATAGATTAAGTTTTTGATTAACTGAAATCTCTAGACCTTTTTCATATGAAACAAAGTAGGACAATCCCATCCCTTATTTTTACCCTAAATGCAAAACTCTCCATTCTTTACTATTGATATTTATTTTAGTCCAGTGCATCAAGAATTTGTTAAATTTTAATTGACATTTATTATAATAACTAACCTATTCCAGCTACAGGTCATCTTTACTTTTTAGAAACATGTCAGAAGTCAAGTAAATAAGTTTTTATTAAGTGCTTGCTATATGCAGAAGTAGCTAGATGGCCTAGTGAATAGAGCACTGTCCTGATGTCAGGAAGAGTTGAACTCAAATTCAATTTCAGATACTTCTTAGCTGTGTGACCCTGGGCAAAAAATTTGACCTCTGTTTTCCTGAAAAAAAAAAAAAACGATCTACTGAGAAGAAAAATTTAAAGCACTCCAGTTTCTTTGCCAAGAAAACCCCATGGTCATGAAGAATCTGACAGGAGTGAATAACAACTACAACAATTACATTGTGCCAAATCCTGGGAATACAAATACAAGCAAAAAGAAAGACAGTAATTGCCCTCAATAGCTTACATTCTAATAGGAGAAGACAATACGTAAAAGAAAAATAAAAAAGGTGAGAAGAATGGTGAATAGAAAAGTTCATATCAGTCAGGAGCAGAACCTTGAGAGAAATGAAAAACTGAACATGACTGTCCTGAGTAATAAAACATAATGTTCTGATGCTCATTATTCATGCAAATGTTGAATAAGAATCAAAAATGAAGCTTTGAAGCCTTTCATTTGAGAACTCCCTCCAACTTAATCTGTTAATCAATATTCTTTTTGTTCAATTAGACATTTATCAATTTAGTATGACTTTTTCATGTACTATTTATATATTGCTTCTATTTAATGTGATATTTAACACATCCAGCCAATATTTCACTCCATTATTCAGAAGAATATCAAAATCATATTTCACTAGAATATTGTGCTGGAATAACACAATCCATGCATTTCTTTCTTCTAATTTTTGTAGTCTTATAATCTTATAAAAATGAAAATGACAATTTTTGGTGTATCATGTTTTAGTGAGTTAATGTCCAATAATCTCTTCTAAATTCTCATAAACCATCCATTTAAAAATCTGTTCTAAAATATTTTGAGAGCGCAATATCAAATTTATCAATCTATAACAACAGTTTCTGGAGTTCATATCTTATGATCTCAAGAGATGTGAGAGGCTCCCTGTCATTTTGAGTGTTTCCTTTGTGATACATTTTGAGAGGACATGAATAGTAACTTTCATTATTGGGTAGCCGTAGCTGAATGTAGTGCCAACATGATATTTACAGTGCCTATGGTGGCTACGAATATGCTGGCATAATTCTGAATGGCAAAAAATAACAGATTCTCCACGTAGAAGACAGAACCAAAACATTTATGTAAACACCAGAACGCTGAATCGCAACACCAGAGAGCCAAATCCATCATAGCAACAAAGACATCTATACACACTAACAATGCAGAAGACACCACCATCCCCAAGCCTTCCCCCTGCTCAGGCATTCCCACAAACTAACACTGACAGTTCACAGCTTGCTGCCTGTTTTCTCTCTCTCCCTCAGCTCTAGCTGCTGTGTCCAACTTCCTCTCAGCTCTGCTCCATCCCTTCCTGTTTCACCCATTTGGTAAGCTCCTTCCACCACACACTCATGTTATTCAGGCTTCCATGTGACTGAAACAGGTCACCTGGGCCTATTAATGGATGGGAAAGATCTTCCCATTATGCAAAAATACATTAACAATTCACTGGGTTGCAATGTATGCTACAGCCAAGAATATATACATTTATGAGATCAAAGATCCTTTGAAATATTGGTATATAATTTCTGGAATCTATCCTTACTTGCTTTTGGAAAATCAGGATATTTCTCTATGTTCAGGCTTGATAATAAATCCACCAAATAAAATCCATTAGCTTAAAAAGGAAACAAATATTCTTGAAATTTAAAATACCATTTTAAATTATAATTATTACGATGGTATATTATAAATGTCCATTTAATTATAATTCTAAAATTAAATAATTAATTATGAAATAATTATTAAAATATTAAAGAAAAACAAATTCATGTGTCCCAGGTAAGGAATCCTTGCCTAAGTGAATCAAAAGTTAAGTAGTACTGCTTTTTCTCTGTCATCCATTAACAATATACCACCCTAAACAGTAAGATTATTCTGATTTTCTTTTCTATTGTTTTGTAAGTAGCTAAAAATACCCTTTTGTTTTCTTATGAATTTTCTTTTTCTAATTAGCCTTATTACACTCTGACATACTTGACAACTTTTTGTTTCTGTTAGATGTTTTTTCTTATTTATCTGTTTCTCTTCTTGGTCCTTCTATATGCAGTTTGAATGTATAAGAGTATTCTGTGTCCCTACAGTGATTTCCTTACATTCTGTCTTTTCTTTTATTATGATTATTTTAATAATAATTAGATTTACAGACTAGCTGGGTTTCAGTTTTAGTTTTAGTTCAAGTTTCATTCATTATATAATTGGGCATGAAATGTGAAATATAATTATTTAATGGTCAAAATTTAAATATTTTTAGAATCTCTCATTTTTTATAACACATTTCCTTTGATATTCTCTAATCACAGAATCAAGTCCATCTCTTCTCTAAACTTTTAAAATCTATTTTCTTAATACCTAGGACACATTCCCTTTCTTCATCATTATGAATCCCTACAAGACATGATGACTTTGTCTCATGTTGATTGTCACTTTTTCATTATGGTATCATAGAATCTCAGAGACATGATGCCACCAAAGGTCATTTACTCCACACGTATTTAAATAAGAATTTCTTGTACAGCACAACCAACAAAGTATTGTACATGATTATGAGACCAGAGCCTTTGCTTCATGATGCTTGCTAGAGGAGAATCAACTGTCTTTTGTTAGTTAATTTCACTTTTAAATAGCTAAAAATTTTTGGAGGATTTTCCTTATTTCAAGCCAAAATTTTCCTTAATGTGACTTTTACCTATTGCTTCTAATCTAGTCACACCTATTGGCTCCAGGAAGAACAAGTGTGATCCCGCTTCCATATGACAAACCTTGAAATACTTGAAGTCAATTATTTTGTCCCTGCTAAGTCTGCTTTTCATAGCTCATACATTATCAATTCTTTCAGACAATTCACTATATCTATGATCACAAGACCATTTCACCATTTCATTTTTTTCTTCCATTTTGTGATAGTCTTACAAAATTGTGGTTACCAAAAGTGAACACAGTAATCCAGACATTGAATGACTAAGAAAAAACAAATTGGAACTCTCAAATTCCTAATTGTAGATGATTTATTTAGTTATTTTGAGTCAAGTCTTATTCTTTGTGACCCCATTTGGGGTTTCTTGGCAAAAATATTCAAGTGGTTTTCCATTTTCTTCTTTAGCTCACTTTATAGATGAGGAAACTGAAGCAAACCGTTCCACACAGGAACTAAGTGTCTGAGGTTGAATTTGACTCAAGTCTTCCTGACTCCAGGCCTGGCACTCTATTCCCTGCACCACCTACCAAACCTTGACATTATGCCTCCTTTAGTGTAGTCAAATGTATTAAATGTGTAGCACTAATTTTTTTTTTTGTCACTAGACAACTAAATTGTCTTTACAGGCTTTATGTACAAAATGAGATTTGAGCTGTATCTTGAAGGAAGGAAGGAAGCCATGGAAACTAAGAGGCAGAGGTGAAGGGGCAGAGCCAACTGGGCATGAGGAGTAGTCAGTATGAAGGTCAAACAATGGGATAAGGAGTGTTGTTTAGAAGAGCTGCAAGTAGTCCAGTGTGGCTAGATCACAGAGTGTGTGTATGGGAGTAAATTGTACGATGACAAGAAATGCCAAACCCAGGATTTTATATTTGATTCTGGAGGTAATAGAGAATCACTGGAGCTAACTGAGCAGGAGGATAACAAGGTCAGATGGATGCTTTAGCTAATCTGTTTGGGAGCTGAATGGAGGATGGATTGGAGTACAGAGAGATATGGGACAAGGAGATCAGCTGGAAGGCTATTGTAATATTTTAGGACAGAAGTAAAGAAGACCTGAATCAGGTTGTGAATGCATTCAAAAGTTCTTGTGAAGGAAAGAAAGATGATATATGACAATAGATTGGATATGGGGGAAGGGTGGGAATAAAGAGTTAAGATGATACTGAAGTTGTTATAAATGGTTACTGTTAGAATGATGATGCCCTTAACAGTAGGAATATTTTGAAGATGGGAGGTCTTAGGGAGGGAGATAGATTCTACTTCACATATATAGTTTGAGATGTCTATCAGATACACAGTTTGAGATATCCAAAAAGCAATTGAAGATGTGATAATCTTTTTAAAAAAAGCTCAAGACTCAATAAAGCATAATCTCTTCAGCAATAGAAGAGAAGCCCACAAAAGTAAACAGTTTTTTCATATATTACTCTCAAAGTAGTAGCAATTATCAGAAAGAGAAATATAGAACGAGAGAATAACAATTATTAGAAATGCCATAGCAAACTCAACCCTTCAAATAAATCTACATAACATACTCTGGAAATATTTTTCTAGCCTGTGCTGGAAGAACTCCAGTGAGGGGGAACCTATTATGTCCCAAGTGAAATCTGTCTCACCTTTGGATTGCTCTAAAAAATAGAAAAATTTCTCTTATATTAAGCCTAAATTTTTCTCTTGCCATCTTCTACACGTTTATCCTCTTTTTTTCCCTTTGCGGACAAATAGAATCAATCTAATCCTACTTCTATGGAATAGCTCTTCAAATTCATAAAGACAGTTGGTAAGCATTCTTGAGTCTTCTCTTCTCCATACAAATTAATTTCCTTCCACAAATCCTCTTATGTGACCTTCACCATGAAGTTTGCTCTCTTCTGTATTGTTCTCTAGTTTTAAAATTTCCTGCCTAAACCATGGTACCCAAAACTTAACACCTACTCCATATATAGTCTAATCAGTTTATAGTAGAATGGAACTATCACTTCTTTATTCCATATTTATAATGACTCCCTTAACACATGGTCCAAGGTCTTAGTTTTTTTCCTTTTTATTTCTTTTGGTACCACATTACACTCCTGACTCATATTGAGCTTGCCACTTGATAAAACTCTCAGATTTTTAATTCTGGACAAACTGCTATCTAGCCATGCCTTTCCAAACTTGTACTTAAGAAATTGATTTTTCAAACCCAAGTATACAAATGAAAATGGATATATATGTATATGTATATTAAACTTCATCAAAGTAGGTCAAGAAATATTATGTAAGCAATAGGAAATTCATCAAATAAAATAACAAAAATCAGACAGCGTAACCAAAACTTATGAAGTTCAGCTAAGGACATTTTGAAGGGAAAATTTATATCTCTATCCTCTTTCATCAACAAAACAGAGCAATAACAAATGAATGAATTAGTCCTAATAAAAAAGACTCGGACAACAGCAAATTAAAAATCTCCAAGTGAACACCAAAATTTATATAAATTAAAGAAGAGGTTAATAAAATTGGGAAGAAAATACCATTGAATTCACAAACAAATAAGGAGCTAGTATAAAAAAACCCTAACAAAACAGATAAATAGTTAGTTAATCTGAATTAAAAGATGTGTATGTGTAGGTGTACTAGATTATTCATTTTCAAAAATAAAAAGTGTAACTTACAACACTTAAGAAGGTAATAAAGGAAATTATTAAAAATTATTTTCTCCAACTATATGGTAATGAGCAGACTTAGTATGGCACAATAGCAGGAAGAATAGCTGAGCTTTTCCCCATGATTCTTCAACAAAGTTCTGGAAAACACATCAGACCAAGTCCTGATTAGGAAATACAAGAAAAACATAGAGAGTCATTTTTCCAGCTGAGGTCTGAATAAGTAGAAAAATGGTGGGGATGGAGGTCTTCCAGGGGCTTACCACATAGAATATTCCAATAAGCAGGCACTGGAAGACTTAGGTTGTATACCAAGGCAAAAAAGAGTTCTCAGACACATAATCAGAGGAACCCCAGCCTTGTGCAGGATATGGGAATATCCTTGGTACCCTTCATCATTCCCTACCCAGTTCTAGGTCGCAGACCCAGGATGGACTAAGTAAGGAACTTTCATCTAGGGGTAGCATTTCAGGGTGAGAAGTGGTCAAAAGCTATATGCTATTTACTGAGTTATAGACCCTGATAATGTAAGATAAAAAAAGGATTATCAAAATATTCTCATAAAAATGAATGGAGACTTTATACATTACAATTTCAGAAAGTTAAATAGAACTAAATGTGAAGAAAACAAAAGCTAGAATTATTTGTAATGGAAAAATACCCAAAGTTTCCCTAATGAATATAGGAGTGAAACAAAGATGCCTCCTGTCACCACTTATCATTTGTGTAAAGAACAAAAAACGGTAGTGACAGCAATAAGAAAAGAGAAAGAACTTAAAGTCTTCAACAGTCGAGGTACATTTATTAATCATGTATTATATGTTGTGTACTGTGCTAACAGCTGAGATGACAAAGTAAGGCAAAAACCAGTTCTTACTCTCAAGAAGCTCACCACCTAATGGGAGACAACATTCTTATATTCATTCTCTGTTATCAGTCCTTCCTTTCATTTTCTTTACATTTCTTTGTAAAATATAATTGGTTGAGTTTTGCTACTACTTAATTGGAATGACTCCATTATGCTGAAGTCATGTGACTAGGGCTCAATGAGACGTAACAAATTCAGGGAAGAGATAAGATTTCTATAACTGGGAGCTCCTAGAGCTGCTTTTATTGGGTAAACCTATAGTAATCCATACCACAGAGTGAATCAGCACTGCCTCACAGAGGGAAGTATTGAGGGTTAGAAGCTCACTCACTCTCTGTGAACCACACAGAAACTAATATTTTCTCAGTACTTCCACCCAATTATATGGCTACATATAACCGTCAAGTTCAGTATAGGTCCTTTTGCTGAACAGGAACAGGGGAGTAACTATCAATGCCACTGAGAGGTTGAATCTATGTCAAAGTGTTATGAGGATCAAAGAGAAAATTTCTATAAAGTCCTGTATAATCTCTAAAGTATAAAATTCGGTGATTATTATTGTATCTTAGTTTGATCTCTCAATAATTCCTTCTCTTCCCAATTGAAATGTCAGAAGACCATTCTCCCCCTTCATTCCTATCTCTTCAAGAACTATTTATGTCTGACATAGATCTCTTCTGTTGTAGTATTAGCACTGATAGCAAGAACATGGCCAGTCACATAGATGTTGGCTTTTTTCTTCAGTTTTCCTCCCAGGCATTTAACAGTGTAAAATCTCCATACAAGGCAGAATGTGGCAACATGAAAAATCCCAAAGCCATCTCTTGTGGGTATTTCCAGACCAATCAGATGAAGAATGAAAGACTGAGGAAACCAGTTTTATGAATTTAGTTCTTCTGTAGGATCTAGTGACAGGTCTTTCATGTTGTGTTAACACTTTAAAATACTGGAACATTGTGGCTACTACATAACTGAAAGAAAGAAATTATTAAAGTCCAAAGACCTGATAGCATAAAATTTGTCTCAGTCATGACTGCTAAATTCCTTGATAACTTCAGTGTCACTGTGGTTTTTATTTGGACTTCCTTTGCTCTTTGAGACTTCTTTTTTTGTTCTTCCTCTATGGCATGTTCATCTTGTGTTGGCCACATATTACTGGTTTCATCAAGAAACACTCATGCTTCCGAGAGTTCCATTTCCCCCAGGTCTCCTTGGATTTAGTGCCTCAGTTCTTTGTACTTTTGCACTTTGTACCTTGCAGTTGTTGATAATTTTCACTTCAATCAAGATTGTGCAATAGTGAATACTGTACTGAAAAAAGGCCTGGATTTGGAATCAGAGCACATGGTTCAGATTCCCAGCTTTGCTGCTTATTGTCCCTTACCTGTTCTGCCATTTCCTCATTCGTAAAATGAAAGTGTTTGACTAATTGGTTTCTCAATCAGACAAGTCCATGACCGATAGTAAAACATACTATTTTCCTTCTGGCTAGATATTCCTTTTACTTGCAATAGTAATAATCAGAATATTGTATTTGTCCTCTGGTTAGGTGTTCTCCTAGCTTGCAATATTAACGAACATACATTTCTGGCTTTGGGTATAGCCAAGATTCTCTTAACTTTGGTACTCCCTTATAGGACACAGAAAACATCTTAGAATTTAAAGCTAGTAGAGACATTAGAGTTAATTTGTTGTAATTTCTTTACTGAATGGATGAAGAAACTTAAGAGAATGTAGGTAATAATATTTCATAGGTGACCATTTTTAATATAGCCCTTTCAACAGAATTACCATCTGTTTTAATATACATTATCTCTTTGATTTTCTCATAATAACTCGCAGCTCTTTGAGGCAAGTATGAAAGGCACGTCTTTTCTTTTTCTTCTTCTTCTCCTTCTTCTTCTTCACAGATTAAGAAACTGAGGATTAATAAGGCTAAATATTTTGTCAAGGGCCACAGTCAGTAAATATTCTTAGATGAAATTTGAATCCAGATCCTTCCTACCTACAAAGTACAATCCTATTTTTATGAACTTCTGCAGGTAATAAAAAACAGAACCAGAGTAGGGATCCAGTTCTTCTCATTCTATATCCTTCAAAACTAAGTATATGAGGAAACCTCATTTGCCACACTTTTATAAAGGAATTCAAATTTCCTTATTCTATGTAAACACGAAGAGAATTTCTCTTAGATAGTTTATGCCATGCTGGCTTCTGATTTGGGTGTCAGAAAGTAATGATGATTACGGAAAAGAGTATGGGAATAGGTTAACTGTACAACTTTCAGGAAATTGCATTTTCCTTTGGATATATGCTTAATATTCTTGGGCATTGAATAGTCGATTGAAAAGAATGTCTTTGAGATCTATTGGGATTCGTTACTTTGTCTTTCAGCCACATCATACTGGCTGCTTTACACACTGTAGTCTTTAATCTTTATTTTTTTCTTAAGCTATTTGTTATTGATATTATTCAGTCATGTATGATTCTTTATGACCTTGTGAACCTCTATCCATGGGGTTTTCTTGGCAAAGATACTGAAGTGGTTTACTATTTCCTTTTCCAATGGCAAATGGAACTTAAATGACTTGTCCAAGGTCACACAGCTAGAAAGTTTCTGAGGTTAGATTTGAAATCAGGTCTTCCTGATTCAAAATCCAGCACTCTATCCATTGTGCCACTTAGCTGCCCCCAGTTATGTTCTATGCCTAAAAATCACCTTGGAAATACAGAACAAATTAATTTCTCTGATGTCTTTATGTGTCTATGTACTTCTTTCCATTCATTTTGTTTCTCTCAGTAAAAGATAGGCTCTTTGAGCTTATGGGAAATTTTATTTGCTTTTCTTTGTACATCTTTCAGCGACTGTGTGATTAGTGCTTAGTATTTGCTTGTTGATTTATAAAATAGAAATCTTTCTACTATTCATCCTTCTGATAGCTCTCTATTTAGGAAAGATTCATATGAAGTATTGGTTGACTAGTCATGGGACTTGCTTACCTCTTTCCTTTCATATTCTATATAATCTTGTCTTAATTGTCCTCCTAGACAGTAATCTCTATGAGGAAAGGGACCATGTCTTTTTTAACCTCTGCCTCTTCTTCTGCCTCTTCTTAGTGCTCTACATGCAGTTGGTACTCAGTTAATCTTTTCTGAATGAATACTGATAAATGAAAACACGTAGATGTATATATATATATATATATATATATATATATATATATTTATATATATATATATATATATATTTTTTCATTCAGTGTCATTAAATGTTTTCTTCCAGCCCTATATATGTTTATCTACTCCACTAATTAGCCAGTTTCTATTATAAATTAGAGTCCATAGTCCAAAAACAACTAAGCGTCAAACACAACTAAGTACTTAAATAAATGTCTTCATAACGATGACAATGATAGTGTTGCTAATTTTTAAACTGGCTATGATATTGATGATGGTCCTATTACCATTAAGGACAAATAATAAACCTAATGAAAGAATCATCAGCAGTATATGTGCATTGATTAACAGAAATGATAATTTAGAAATGTATTCACAGAGATTGGGTGGGAGACGAAAGAGTAAGGGGCCACTAACTTAAACGTGGTGACATTTCATAATTGGGATTGGGGTAGAGGTGCCAAAGGTTTCTTTTTGGAAGGGTTAGATGATTTCTAAGAAAATACTTAACCATTCCAGAATATTAGGTAAAATTTCCAGGAGCTGAGAAATAAAATATAGTAACACCTTGATATCAGAAAAGGGAAAAAAATGCTGTGTGTCCCCATGAATCATCAGATCACTGCTTTTAGGAGGCAGTTCTATCTTTTCTTATATACCCTGTGCATCCTTATGCCTGCTCTTTCCCCATTATTTTTCTTACTGTTTTCTTCACATCCTTATTCCTCAGGGTGTAGATCAGAGGGTTAAGTGTGGGGGCTAGAATTGTATAGAGCACTGCAAGGGCTTTACCTTGGTCCTGAGAGTAATTGATTTTGGACTGTAGATACACAAACATAATGGTCCCATAAAAAAGTGACACTACTAGCAGATGTGATGTACAAGTACCAAAGGCCTTCTTTCTTCCTTCAGCTGAACGGATCTTCACCACTGCCCGAGCAATGCACCCATATGAAGTTAAGATGATGGAGACAGGCATGGCAAGGATGATAAGACGGCCAATGAACATCTTAGACTCTGTTGGGCCAGTGTCCACACAGGAAAGTTTGACAATGACTAGTAGCTCACAAAAGAAATGGTTCACTTTGTACTTGCCACAGCGAGGTAACACCATGGCCGGTGATGACTGTAGAAAGGAGTTCCCAAAGCCACCAGTCTAGGAAGCAGCTCCTAGGAGGTGGCAGAGACGTGGATGCATGATCAAAGCATAGCGTAGGGGCCAACAGACAGAAACATAACGATCAACAGCCATCACAGCAAGAAACACATATTCAGTGGAGCCAAGAGCCAAGGCCACCCAGTACTGGACCATACATCCAGAGTAGCTGATCTTTTTGCTCCCTCCCCTGATGTTCACCGGCATGTGGGGGACAATGCTAGTGGTGAAGCAAAGGTCTAGAAAGGAAAGGTTTCTGAGGAAAAAGTACATGGGAGTGTGGAGCCTGGAGTCGAAAAGAGAGAGAAGAATGATGGCAGTGTTGCCCCCAGAGTTATAGTATAGAACAAGAAGACAAAGAGTGAGAGAACCAGTTCCATATCAGGTCGTTCAGAGAAACCTACTAGGATGAAATCACCTGAACTGTCGTTGGCTGTTTCCATCCACTTTTTGCACCCTGTCCTTTGTGAAAATTCCAGAATATCTGAAAGGTGAGATGGGAGTGAGGTGAATAAATGTTCTAATGAAAATAAGGCAATAGGCAGGAAAAAAAAATAGACAGTGACTTTTGTCAAGCATAGAAATAGAAATCAAGTCATCAGCAATCATTTTTAAGTGCCTACTATTTGCTGGTCTACTAATTCCAAGGGATACAAAAAAGTATAAAAAATAGTCACTGCTCTCAATGAACTTGCAATCTAATGGGGGAGATGACATTTAAATAACAATGAACAAGTTATAAATAAGATAAATTGGATATATTAACACATGAAACATTAGAATTAAATGGTATAGGGAAAAGCTTCTTAGTGGGAATTCAGTTAGTATTGGAAGGAAGCCAAGAACACCAAGAGATGGATTTGAGGAGAGAGAGAATTGTAGGCATGGAAGACAGCCAGTGAAAATGCCTGGAGTTGGCAGATGGCGTGTCTTATGCAAGAAAGGAAAAAGAACGTGTCAGAGCATCACAGAGTATAAGAGTGGGATAGAAAGGGAATAAAAATAGTGGAAAGATAAGAAGAAGCCAGGTCATGAAGGGTTTTATATGCCAAAAAAAATTATATTTGATTCTGTGACAAGAAGGGACCACTAGAGTCTATGAAGCAGAATGATGCCATGGTCAAATCTGTCCTGTAGGAAGATCAATTTGATGCCTTAGTGGAGGATGAACTGGAGAACAGAAATTGTTTCTGTTTTTTCATTGTATACCAACCCAGTGTCAACTGAGCAAAAGACCCATAAGAAACTAAATATGGAACTAAATTTGGGTGGTGTCTAAGATAAATTGCTTTATTATCATAATTTCAGTACTCTTCATTTCTCTATCATTGCTTCAGATAAACCAGAAATATTACATTATCATGATAGCAATAACTCTTATGAATTTCCCATGTTCTTCTTCAAATTTATTTCAATGTCATTCCTTTCATGCTTTCTATCTTTCAGCCAAATTGACTGTTTCCTAACTCAACATTCTATCTCCTATCTTAATGCCTTTGCACAGGATGTCTGCTATGTTTGGACCACATCCACTCTCTCCTTTAGAATTTCTAGCTTCTTGGGAGTCAAAGCACACTTGGCAGACAAAAAGCAACTCAACTGAGCTCCCCTCAAAAATTCTACAAGAGTTTTAAATAATGCCTCAAAATTGTACCCCAAGAGTGGCAGAAACCACAAAAGGACAGAGTGAAACAATTTTTCAGGCCAAGACAATTTAAAAGTTTATCAGGAAAGGTCTATGGCACTGGAGTGAGAGGGGAGCTAGTCAAATGTAGACCAAGTCCTAGAAAGCCAGGAGCAGACCTTGGGATTGAATGAATTAGCAGCTGCAGTGACTGCTTCCAGAACTCTCAGCCTACAAATGGTAAAGGGGTTGAACAACTGGTCAGAAGGAGATTGTAACGGGCTCTTGGTTGGCATTGGGGGCAGGACTCTGGTGCTTAGCCCATACTCAGATCTAGGTCACAGTCCTGGTTTGTAGTCACAGGCCAAGGAGGAGCACTAACTTGTGGCCACTGGGGAGCTGGGATCCTGATAACAGTTCCAGGGTAGGAAAGAGTGCTTGTGGTCACTTACAGACCATTGCATAGTACAGTATGAGTAGCAAACACACATTTCTCCCTAGATCATGTCACCTTGGAAAAACTGAAAACTTACAGGTCCCTTAGAAGTATTTCTGAAAACAGCTGCATAAAACTGGAGCTTGAGACAGTGTGTCCTCCACCCTGGAAGCAGAGCTTCACTTTAACAAAGAGTTAAAAGTCAAGAAGTAAACTGGAAAATAAGCATACGACAGAAAATAATCTAACTATAGAAAGCTACTATGGTGACAGCAAAGTCAAAATTCCTACATCCAAATCCTCCAAAAAAAATGAAATGGTTTTGAGTCATGGAAGAGCTCAAAAAGGATGTTAAAAATCAAGTAAGTGATGTAGAAGAAAAAATGGGAAGAGAAATGGGAGTGATGCAAAAAAAAAAACATGAAAAAAGTTAATACCTTGGTAAAGGAGACACAAAAAATAAACCTTAAAGAAAATAGCACCTTAAAAACCAGACTAGGCCAAATAGTACAAAAAGGTGCAAACATCCAAGGAGGAGAAGAATGCTTTGTAAACAGAATTAGCCAAATGGAAAATATATACATACATACATACATACATACATACATACATATACATATGTATGTATGTATGTATGTATGTATGTATGTATACACACAGACATTCATTGAAGAGAATCCCTTTAACAGTAGAATCAGTCACATGGAACAACAGGCACAAAAGTTCATTGAAGAAAAGAACGCATTAAAAAATATAATTGGACAAATGGACGAAGAGGTACAAAAGCTCACTGAAGAAAATAATTCCTTAAAAATTAGAACTGAGCAAGTGGAAGCTAATGACTTTATGACATATGAAGAAGCAATAAAACAAAATTTAAAAAATGAAAAGCCAGAAGACAATGTGAAATATCTTATTAGAAACAACTAACTTGGAAAGCACATTCAGAAGAGATAATTCAAAAATTATTGGACTTCCTGGAAGTCATGATGAAAAAAGGATCCTAGGGCATCATCTTTCAAGAAATTATTGAGGAGAGGATTCTGGGAAGATGGTGGAGTAGACCTGAAAATTCCAAGCTTTCCAGATTTCCTCACCACAAACAAGATAAAATAGTGTTTCAGGGTAAATGTAGATCAGTAATAATAAAGAAGAGTTGGGTCAGAACAGTGGTCCTTCTGGGACAACTGGAGAAGGTCTGAAGAAAAATCCCAGGACCTAGGTTTGGTCAATGTAAAGAGTAACCTTGGGGTGTGTACCCGGGGGCTAGCTGGTTTGGGAGGTAGACTCAGCCCCAATCACAGGAGTTTTTTACTCTTGGTCAGTGTGGGGAGTTGGGTGTCTAAGACTGGGAATACTGAGGGAACCTATGCTGAAAAAGAACACCAGGCCCAAGTGTGCTGCAGAGACTTGGCCCTGGGCAGGAATTAACCAGCACATGTCCCCATGAATGTAGAAGCAGTGGGGCAGGATGCTGCTGGATGTGGACACCTCAGGAATGTGGAGTTCTTGGTTTTGGTTCCAGACCAGAGGGAAGGCCTAAAGGAGAACCTGAAGCCAGAAGGACCATCCCCTAGAACTAGAGGTGATTACAACAAGTTACTATAAACAAAAAAATGAGTAGGCAAAAGAGAAAGATACTATGGGAATACAGAAGACTGGGCTTCATTTTTAGAGGAAGATGTTGAAGTAAAAAAGGCTGTCCTACCCAAAATAAACCTTCTCAAAAAGACTTCATAGAAGAACTTAAAAAAAAAAAAACCCTTTATAAATCAAATCAGAGAGATTGAGGATAAATTTTAAAAAAAATAACATTTCAAGAGAAACAAGAAGGTTATGAAAAGAAAGTACAGCAATTAGAAAAGGAGATCCAGAATCTTAAGGAAGAAAAACACCCCTTGAAAACTGGAATTGGTCAAGGGGAAACTAACGAAGTTATGAGACCAAGAAATAATATAACAATCCAAAAAGAGTTAAAAAATAGAAGAGAATGTGAAACATCTCATAAGAAAAACAAGTGATGTGGAGAAGAGATAAAGAAGAGAACATGTAAGACTATCTGAAAAGACTATCAGAGTATCTGAAAGCTATAATCAAAAAAAGAATGTTGATATAATAATGTAAGAAATAAATAAAGAAAATTGTCCTGAAGAATTAGAACAAGAGGGCAAGTACAAATAGAAAAAGAAATCACTGATCACTACCTGAAAGAGATCTTACAAGGAAAATCTATAGGTATATCATAGTCAGATTCTGAAACTCGCAGCTGAAGGAGAAAACATTGTGAGAAACAAGAAAAAACAATTTAAATATGGTGGTGTCACAATTAGAATCACACAATACCTAACAGTGGTGATACTGAAAGACTGGACGTCTTGGAACACTATACATTGAAGAGCAAAAGATCTGGGTTGGTACTGAAAATATACCCAGAAAAGTTAAGCAGAATCCTGAATGAAAAAAAAAATATTCAATGAATTGTCAGACTTCTATCATTTTGTTTAAAAGAAACCACTACCTGAACTTAACAGAGTATTTGACATGCAAGGTCCAAGAGAAATAGAAGATACATATGAAAAACTGATTACAAGGGACTCAATCAGGACAGACTGTTTACTTTTTATATGAATGAATGTAAAACATATGTTTAAGACTGTTATTAGGTTGGAGTAGACCTGAGTATGATATAATTCTAAAAAACAAAATGCGTTAGGAAAAGATCAAAAGAGTAAAACCCATATAAAATTACTTGCCTTCTCAATGAGGGGTTTAGGGAGGAAGAGAGAGAATTTGGAACTCAGTTTTAAAAACAAATGTTGATAATTGTTTTCACATGCAATTGGGGCAAAATAAAATATTAAATAACTGTTTCAAAAATGATTTTTAGTTTTTTTCAAGTTTAGATGCCACTTCATTTATCTCTAGTTAATATTCTCCCTTTCCTCAAATAACCTCATATTTGCTTCTCTATGAACATATTATATTACTCAGAATGTAAGTTTTTTGATAAAAGGGGATTTTTTTTGTCTTTATATGCCTGGCACCTGGCCCAGTAATTGGTATAAAGTAGATTTTTCATAAATACTTCTTGAATTGAACTAGATTCACTATCTCATGACCTTGAATTCAATAAAGTTTTCTTCTCAATGCAATTATCTCAATACCCTTTCGGTTTGAAAAGAATTATATGAGTTCTGGTTGCTTTATTTTGTTATTGGTTGGTAAACTTCTGTAGAGCAAAACCGTATTGATTTTTAAAAATATAAGCAGTAGAATACTAAAACCAGTGGTTACTCCATTGATACTCAGTAAATTAAATAGTCCACTCCCAAATAGCCCACTTTCTTTCTGGCTTATTAAATGTTTTCTGGGGCAGTCTCACTCTTGTGAGAACTTTCTCATTCCAATCAACCTAACTAAAAATAGAATTCTTAAGGGAGATCAAGTTTTAGGTAAAGTTTAAAGGATGGATGGGATAGGTGGGTGAAAAGAATAGGAGTTACAGATTGTTTCAGGAAGAAAACCCACAGAAAATGTGGAAGTAAAGACAGGCAGAAAGGGAGAAAATTGAGATGTGAAAGTGGTAATAATTACAATAGATTTGGAGTGGTATAATTCAATTATACTAAAACTAGGCTATTGTGGTGTATGTGTGTGTGTGTGTGTCTGTGTGCACAAGTGCTCATGTGTGTATGTTTAATGTAGGTTCATGAGGAAGAAATGATAAAGAAAGCATTCTAGTACTGGTAATCCATACAATACGGTTCTGTTTATTGCTGTAGTACTATACATATGGTATGAATAAGGGTGAGGTAGCAGAGTGACATGTGGAAAAAAGGGAAAATCCAATAAGGTCATTCTTAGAGTCCTGGACTTCAAGTTAGAAGTCCAACAGGAGCTGGAGTCAAGAAAATCTTGTCTGATGCCTCTTTTGTTAGATTGAATTCTTGTGCCAATTTTCCCCCCCAGTTATGCAACTCTGGGAAAATCATGAACCTCCCTATGCCTCAGTCTCTTGGTTTTTCAAAATGAGAGATTTGAATTAAAAGCTCCTAAGCTTTCATGTGGCTCAAAATATATGATTTCTAATCTCCTGGATCTATAAATACTTAATACTAGGACTGGGAGCCAACTTATCTACTTCATTTTTCAGCTTTGTGCTATGGCTTTAAGCAATTCTCAAAAATTTTGTGTCTTTTGTTTCTACATCATTTTCATTTCTGACTCTATTTCTACCTTATCTGAAACAAAGAATAAAATTAACTGGAATAAAGAGGAGTATTTCACAAATGAAGATAATAGTTAGGTTTTCAGAGAAACATAGAAAAATGGAGCAGACAAAGCAGAGATGATGAACACACTAGATGATCAGTAACTAACTAGTAACTAATAAACTGATCACCTTTTGGGCTAACAGATTTTGTGAAAATGAGGTCAATGTTAAGAGTGTGTTTTAATTAGTTTACTAAAATGTTGACTATGATCTTTTTATGGTACAGTAAGCCTCTCGTTACAAGTTGCTATCAATGTGCTGAGGGACAAGAAAGACAATTTTATAGGATGAAAAGGCATAGATGAGTAGGAACCTGCATTGTTGGAGGGGGTATTCTTATTGATGAAATCTCAGGTCTATCAAAGCATTGTAGCTTTCCATGACTCTCTTTGATGGCTATGAGTAAGCCATATTCTGAATATAACCTCACAAACTTAAGGGGAATATGGTAAGAAAATGTAAATGTTTCAACATCATTGACTATGCTTTCTGGAAGCAGGTAAGGTAATAATTGTACATCGGGGGTAGGAATAAACCCCATATCTTTAGAATCATACTTAAAATGAAAAGCAAGTTCTTTTTGAACTTCAGAAAATTCTGCTTTAATGCCTTTATCACTGCGTGGAAGTGACCTGGGTTCTTGAAGGTTATACCAATGCAGCACCTGATCTGATGGGTTCTATCAAACTAAGATGTTTCCAAGAATAGGCTGGGCGAGAGATTTTATTTATTACTAGAGGACTAGTCTAGCTAGAGTTAGGGAGGCACATCACCAGAAAGTTGTTCAGAAGGAGAAATGAACAAATCTATCTAGTAAGAATAGAAGGATCATAGGAAGTCTTCACACAGATTAAATAATAGATTCATTGAAATGTGCTTGTTAACACTTGAAATAGTTTCTAGTAGCATGAAAATTTAAGGAAACTTTTTTTTTTTTTGCTAAGACCTATATGGAACTGTTGTCAGTTCCTTTCTACATTGATGAGATGTCTCTGATAGATTAATTGAAAATGAAGAAATAAAACCTACCTTTAGACACACCTTTGAGTTGCAAATGTTTGTGTCCCAGAACTTCAGATACTCCTTTGAACTTCCTCTGAATCTGTCCAAATTTTATGATACTACTTTGGTACAGGAAGTAAAATTAAAGCTTTTACGGAGGTGAAGAGAGAACAGTTTCCCTAGTTCAAATCTAGGTCTATTTGGTCCTTCATAGCATCAGAAAATAAGATCACAGCCTAATCTGCCCAACACAACATCATCTCTCCTATTTTAGAAGACTCTCTTTGAATCTACGTCAAAAATCAGAGAGGTGAAGAAAGTGAAACCAATTTGACATTGATCATAGGTACATTCTTTTACAGTCTCTGCTTCTTATGTTTTATGCTTCTATTTTTGAGAGGCAGTGTGGTATAATGGATGGAGTACTGGCCTCAGAAGTAGTTTATCTTGAGTTTCAGTCTCACTTCTAACAAGTACACTTTGTGACCACTGACAACAGCTTTTTCATCCTCTAACTTGAAAGTTGACTTGCTTGAACAGAGAGCTTCCTTACTGGAAGCTCCCTACACTAATATAATTATATGTCTAAATTAAAAAAAATAACAACATAGTTTTTGATGCTGCCCATTTTGCCTTATTCTGCCTTTAGAAATGAAGACTAGTGACAAAAATCACCTCTTTGGAATTACTCCTTCCCCTTATTGTTCGTTCATCCTTCATTTCCGAAGAAGACCATGCCATCAGAGAAATAATGACATGACTTGCATTTGACCTTGTTTTGTGTGAGGGAGGGTTGTGCAGGTCACCAGCCTCACTTCTCCTCCAGAGCCATCTGAATCCAGTGACTAGATATTCATCAGGATGTCTGGAGATGACTCAGGATGAGGCAATTGGGGTCACATAGCTAGTGAGGGTCAAGAGTCTGAGGTGAGGTCTGAACTCATTTGTGCCTGACTACTGCACTGGTACTCTATCCTCTGCACTACCTAGCTGCCCCTCTTTCCCCTTATACAAGAAAGAACAGGTCTTTCCTTTCTGATAGTCCTTTTTAAAAAGACCACCAGTTATGAGCAGAGGGAAGACTAAAACAATATATTTCCTCAGTTATGTTTAGCTTATTTCTAGCCTTAATGCACTATCAGATTTTCAATCTATGCTGAGAGCCACCTCTGAGGGGGAGTCCAGAGACAACGAAATCTTTGATTCTGTCTAGTAACTAGGAATTCCTTGTTCTGCTTTAAAGGGCTTACAGCCATGGGGAAGGATAACTTTTACGGATATCCAAGGACAAAGGAAGTGCAAATCTATGAGTGTCAATTCCATCAGCAGCCTCTTGCAGATTTTCTCTGAAGAACTCCTCTGGGTTAAAGTTCCCACAGTTATCAATTAGCATGGAACACCAAGGAGTCCTAGGGGAAAATGAGGAAATATGAGACTAATGTCCCTGAAGTCATAGCTGATGTCTCCCTTTTCACAGAACTATCTGAGCCTTAGAAACAATCTTGGTATTTTAATTTCTTCGTATAATCAATTTCAAGACAATCTTTCATTAAACAAAACTTATTAAGTAATGTGCACTTAGCACCTCAAGTATGCAGAGACCTAAAATAGGTATTAGAAGTCATTTAATTTACCCTCAAAAAGTTTTGTGGTAACTGATAAATAATAACAGTCTTTGCTGGTACACATGAAAGAGCTTAAATATATATTTAAATTTTATATTTATATATGTGTATATAGCAACTAGTTAAAGATTTTGGATAAAAAATTATAATTTGAGACAGCAGAGTCAGAGGAAAATATAATATACACAGAAGGAAAAGGAGATTCAGAAACAAATAAAATGATTTTCTTATTTTCACATTGTAGTCATTGTATCCTTTCTCCTTTTCTCTTAACCCTACTTCCTATTTTCTCTTCCGCATTCACCCTAATACTAGACTTTCCATTATTATTTCATATCTCAAGCATGAACCTCATCTATGTACACTGTATTGAGTCCAGGTACATAAATCAAGTCAAGGAGAAAGTTCCTATAAGTGGTGACATGCTCCAGATACTCCTGTCTGTACGTAAAATTTTACTGATTTTATCAAACCTTGGGGAACCTCCTGGATGGGATCTGTAATCATTTAAAATATTTTAGCTTAACTATCCACATAGGAAAACCCAAATGGATATAGAATACATGTTGCATACTGTGTGGAGATGGAGAAATTATCTACAGAAGCTGTTCATCAGTATGTGTATCCTGTATGATACCATAGAAGGACACTGAGTTGGATGCCAACAAAACAGGAAAGCAGTGGAGTTTATTGCTTTTGAGAACATGAAATTTTTTTACTGACTGAAACTAGGGTCTATCTTTCTATTATTTTTATTTGTGTGTTTGTTGTTTAGCTTACCAGTCACTTCTATTTGTCTGCTCTTAATTTGTATTGAAGTCTTGTCTTTTTTTCACAGTAGTTAATTTCTGAATATATTCCTCTATTACCCAGTAAATTAGTCCTTCTAACAGATTTAAAAAGAAAGCTAAAAGAACCCAAAACAAAACAATTCAGCAAATCCAACCAACAAATGAAGAGTGCATAACTTTACTGTATCTTTTAATTAAGAAGTCACATAGTGTAGCAGATAGAAGCCTGGGCTTGGAGTTTGCAAGACCTGAACTATTTAACTATTTCAGTTAGATTTTGTACAGATTATCTGGGGCTCTCTAAGTAAATTATCATGTTGTTCCCAAATAGGAATAGTTTTGTTTCCCTTTGCAAATGTTTCTCTTTAATTACTCTCTCCTTTCTTGGTGCTATTGTTCTAATTTTTAGATCTACATGAAATAACAAAAAAGGAATATATTTGTTTTACTCCTCTATTTACTTGGAAAAATTTCTTTCCCTAATGTAAATAATGCCACAGTATATTTTAAAAATTTTATGTAAAAATCACCATTCTATGCCATTTCACAATTTTTCTTCCAACATAAATTAGCTTTATGAAAAATTTTTAGACATCTATTGGTATATGACATAGCTTTTAGTTTTTAATTTTTAATATGATCAGTTATTATAATTATTTTTCTAATGTAGAATCATTCTCGCATATCTATTGTATATCTTCCGTCATCATAGATAATATATTTTTGTGTACATTGTGTAGAAGTCCTACCCAAACCAAAAGGGAATCTCCAGTGTGGCAAACCTGGCAAGTGGTTATCTAGCCTCTGCTTAAAGACTTTCAAGTCGTAAGAAGCAGCCACTCTTGGCAGCTCGTTCCAAAGTGGCCAAGTGCAGTAGGTTAAAGTTTGTATTTGAGAAACTGTTTTTTTCTGAGCCCAAGTCATCAATACTCAAGCTTAGTCATTATAATCATGGTGATTAATATGGATTTTAAATCATTTTATTCCTTTACACTATTACACTCATATAGTTTTCCCCATTCTACTTCTTCCATTTTGCAATCATTCATACAAGTTTTCCCATGAGTGTTCTAATTCATTGTTTTTTAGAGGTAACAATATTATATAACATTCAAGTATCATAATTTGTTCAGTTGTTTCCTGATTAATGGGTATTTATTATCTTTGCTACCATAAAAGTGCTATTATAAGTTTTTGTTTTTTTTTTTTTTTTGGTGTATTGGATCTTTCTTTCTTCAGCCTCCTGGTAGATATAAACCTAGCAGTGGAAACTCTGGGTCAAAGAGTTCGGATATTTTGGTCATTTTTTTTTTAAAGCACAATTCCAAAGAGCTTTCACAGCTCCACCCACAATACGTTAGTAGTCCTATTGGAGTAGATGGGTATTCAGAGAAGACTAGCACCTCTTGTGTGAAGGCTGCTTTCTGTCTTTGATGTCTGCCTGATTCACCAAACTCTCATCCGTGGATCCAAGAAGCTGTAGCATGTCCAGTGGCCAAACCCTAGTAAACTGTTTTGGCAAACGGGCTTATCCAGGTTGAGGGTATTTAGGGAGTTTCAAAACCATTGGTGAGTTGGGAAGGGTGTCTACCCCAAGCATGTAAAGACTTTCATGTGGAAATGGGTAGATAAGAACAATTTGTTCCTATAACCATGAAGGCAACTGCAGCAGGGTCTGTGAAAGGACTTAGACCTAGTTAGAGATATTGGAGACACCACTGCATCTGAAGTCATTGACAGATGTCTTGACTTTTATCTTGCCATATGATGATGATGAGGAGGTGATGAGAGAGAGAGAGAGAGAGAGAGAGAGAGAGAGAGAGAGAGAGAGAGACAGAGAGAGAGAGAGACAGAGACAGAGAGACAGAGAGAGACAGAGAGAGACAGAGAGACAGAGAGAGAGATGTTGATGACTTCATGCAACTTTGCCTCATTTAAATCCAATTTATGTGCAGGTCTAAATATATCACCCATACCTTTTTACCATTTTAACCTACCTCACAGTCCTGTGGTGACAGGCAAGTAATGAAGTAATAGGTGTGGATATAGTAGGAGCTGTAGTCACAACCTTGAATTCAGGTGGCTTAGGCCATAAGGTCATCTTCTCATTGGATTGAAGCTGGAGTAGAATTTGACAGCCTCCTGTGTGTCTGAATAGACTTTTTTTTAAAGACCCACACTGCTTACTTCCTGGTATGAGAAAAGGGCTAGAAAAAGTGCCCTAAAAATTGTCTGCTTCACCTAACTATATCGTTGAGGCAATATGCACAGCACTGAAGGCAACTATGAATATGCCATTGTAGTTCTGAATCACAAAGTATAACAGACTCTCCACATAGAAGGCAGAAGAAAAACATTTATTGAGATACCAGAAAGCCAAATTCATCATAGTAACCAAGAAGTCATTACCCATTAGCATGGCAGGGGACAAAGCCATTCCCAAGCCTCCCTCTCCCTCCCCACTGGGCCCTTTCCATAAACACTCATGAGCCTAACTGTGTCTGCTTGCCTGTATCCTCTCTCCTCCCCACTGACAGGTCTCAATAATTTCTCCCAGTTCTTCTCCACCTTTCCTGTTCTACCTGTTTAGCAAACTCTTCCCACCACATATGACTTAGGCTTCCATGTAATTTAAGAAGATCACATGGGCCTTTCAATGAATGGGAAAGATCTTCCCATTTAAATTACCATTGCACTAACCTAACCCTGGCCTGTTTACCTGGGCAGGTGAGAATCTATCATATGTCAAAACACAGACACAGACACAGACACACACACACACACACACACACACACACGCGCGCACCTCTACAAAAACTTTTGTGAAGATGATTCCACTTGGCATTGATACATGGAATGTGTATACAATTCTGGATAACATGAAATCCAGCAGACCTGAAAGATGAACAGCTCTTCTTGTGAAAGAACTCAGCAAGTACTGCATCCAAACAGCAACCCTGAGTGAGACAAGGCTGGGAAAATGAAGGCCAACTTACCAAAGTTGAGCTACATATATATATATATATATATATATATATATATATATATATATATATATATATATATATATATATATATATATATATATATATATATATATATATATATATATATATATATATTCCTTACCTGACTGCAGTGATAGGGAGCACCATGAAGCTTGTGTAAATTTTTGCAATCAAAACTAATTTAATCAATAATCTTGTATGGTTCCCCAAAGGAGTGAATGCCGGGCTCATGACAATGTGATTGCCACTTGCAGGAAATCACATCGCCATCACCAGCATGTATGCTTCCATCATGAACCCTGATGAGGTCAAAGAAAAGTTTTATGAAGACCTAGAGATCCTCACCATTAGAGTGCCAAAAGAAGACAAGTTTATACTTCTGGGTGACTTTAATGCCAGAGTAGGCACAGGCTATCAGATATGATAGAAAATCCTTGGGAGTAATGGAGTTGGAAACAGCAACAGCAATGGTCACTAGTGAAAACTTGTAAACCCTATGGAATTCTTGATTTTGTGACATATAAAAAGTTCAAGAGATTTAGTTTCTGGGTAGCTGATAATTTTATTAATTATGATTAGTCAGTAATTAATAAAAGGATGGTAATTTGGCTGTCTCATAAACCAAAGATCTCTCCTGGAAGCACCATAGGGTTTACGAGCAGGATAGCTTATCCATCTCTAAGAAGACAGAGTTTAACTCCATGAAAAGTAAAATTCAAAGGAAACTTAGAGAGATTCAGGATTCGTGACTCAGTAAGAAGGCAGATGAAATTTAGTTTTATGCTGATAGTAATAATCCAAAATGCTTTTATGATACCCTGAAGGCTATTTGTGGGTCAAAGACCTAGGATTCATCTCAACTATGCAGTGCTGATGGAACCACATAGTTAAATGATAAGGATATGATCCTAAAGAGATGGGCTAAATACTTCCATAATCATTCTCAACACCTTATCATTAACCAATGCCGAATCCATTGACTGTATACCTCAAAATGAAGGCAATTCCCCTTTAGTCAAACTTCCAACTGAAGAAGATGTTTTGAATGTCATTAGGTCCTCTTGTGTGGCAAAATGCCTGGTGCTGATTCTATTTCACCTGAGATTTACAAGATATGAGGTCCACTGCTCATGCAAAAACTAATTGAAGTTTTCCAGGTTATATGGCAAGAGAAGATTATATCCAGGAGCTCAGTATGCTGCCATTATACATCTCTATAAAGAAAAAAGATATAGGCACTCCTGTGACAATCACAAGGGTATCCGTTTCTTAGTCATTGCTTGCAAAATTCTTGTGGGAGTCCTCTTTAGTAGGCTGATCTTTCACCTGGAATATGGGAACCTATCTGAGAACCAGTGTGACTTCAGAAAGGGCTGAGAAATGGTTTATATTGTGTTTGCTGTCCAACAACTCCAAAAGAAATGCTGGGAGTAGAACAATGGTCTGTATATATCTGTAGATCTAATTTGATACTTTGATACCTTTAATACTGTCAGTCATGAGGTCTTGTTGAAAATTATGGCAAAATGCGGTTGCCCAGAGAAGTTCACTAGTAGCATATGACAGTTTCATGATAGTATGCTTGTCTGGGTTCTGGATAATGGACAATACTCTTGTGCTTTCTCAGACACCAATGAAGTGAAGGGATATGTGTTTGCTTCTGTGTTTTTTAGCATCATGTTTTCTGTAATGTTATCAGAAGTCTTCAATGAGGACAAAAATAGCATCAAGGTTATCTACTGCACTGTTAGTAAATTATTTAACTTGAAAAGGCTACTAGCAAAAAAAAAAATTAAAAATCCCTATAAGCCAAGACTAAAGTGGACATCAAGTTGATGCATGTATTTTTGTTCACAGGTGATTGTGCCCTCAATGCAGCCTCTGAAGTTGAGATGCAACAACATATGGATCAATTCTCTGCTGCTTGTGCTAATTTTAGTCTAACAATACTAAGAAAACAGATTTCCACTAGGCAGCACCACACTATCCATACATGGAACATACATGGTTGTAGAAAATGAAGAAATCTGAATGCTGTAGAGAAGTTCACTTATCTTGGCAGTATACTTTTCAGGGATGTCGACATAGATGATGAGGCTAATGCATATATTGCCGGAGCTAGTTCAGTGTTTGGAAGAGTCTGAAGGAAATTGTGGGAAAAAAAGAGGTATTAGACTGCCAACCAAACTTAATGTCTATGAAGTTGTTGTGCTTATGTCAAATTCCACTTGAATTGTCTTAGGAAAATTCTGAAGATAACCTTGCAAGATAAGGTATGAGACATTGATATCCTTTCTTGATTTGAACTGCTAAGCTTTCAAACTTTGCTGCACAGAGGGTAACTGATGGCCTGGCCACATTGTTTCAATGCCAAACATACATTTCTCTAAAAGAATATTTTAGAACTGACACGATGCAAGTGTATATGGGGAGGTCAGAAAAAGAGATACAGGGACACTTTCAAGCTGTCTCTGAAGAACTTTGGAATTGCCTGTGAGACATGGGAAACATTGGCATAGGACTGTCCAACATGGCATGCCCACATAAAAGAAGGTACTGTGCTCTATAAGCAAAGCTGAATTTCAGTATTTCAAAGAAATGCGAAATGCACAGATTGAGAGATCTCTTTACTTTAAATGTTCATATAGGTTATTTGTACCTAACTTGTAGAACCTTCTGAGCTCATATTGGTCTAATCAGCTACAGTCTGACACACTGCATCTTGACACTGATGTAGTGATATCATTTTGGTTCTCTTTGAGCATTAAGGAAAAAACAGCCAATCCTCTTTTCCCATAACTCCTCCAGTGTTGTCTGTTTCCATCTTTTATTATTTTTAATTTGCTGGGTGTGAATTTTTTTTCTTTTGAATTTGTATAATTTGTATTTCTCTTATGATTAGTTGTTTTGAGGAAAATATTTTAAGGTAACAAATGTACTTTATTGATTTACAGATTAAAGAAAGCTACTGAGCCAAGATTAATAACTGCATCACTCTCCAGTTCAAGAGCTGTATAACCTGATGGACCTATTGTAGCCTTGCCAACTCTTACTGCTTCACATTATTTACATGGGTTTGACTTTGATCACAGTATTAGGAAATTAAAGCATTTTTAAAATTTGGCTTTCAAGTGCACAACTCCAGTTTCTTGTATAGTCCATATTATCCTTTTAGTTCTTCCACTTTTCTAATACAACTTTTCATGGAATCTTCTTTGGATTTCCCTTTCAAAGAGTTCCAGGCATCTCACATAGCCTTGCCTTTGAAGTCCATCATACCTGGATGATCTGTATTTACATTTCCAATTGTGGCTTGTTTGAAGTGGCTATAGATAAACAATATGGTTTTTGACTTTTACATCTCAATCAAATTCAGCCTGAGACATGCTGCTGGCTTGAGGGGGTAGGGAAGATCAAGTGAGAGCTTCCCTCTAATTCTTGCATGCTGAATGAAAAATAGAGGAAACTTCAACATAGGTGCTCATAATTGATAATTTTAAAAAAATGTGCATTGGTTATATCCTTTGGTTAGTCATTGGAGAATAACTTAAACTGCATATTTGCATTGGGCTTCTGTATATTTTGGATATCAAGCCCTAATTAGTGGTATTTGATGCAACTTTTTTTCCTTCTAATAAACTGGTTTCCATCACATGCTAGTTCACTAATTCTGTTTTTGCAAAAGATTTTAAATTTGACACTATAGAAGTTGTCTTTCTTTTAAATCACTCTTATCTTTTGCTTGATTAAGAACTCTCTTCCACATCATAGCTGTGAAAAGTAACTGATACGGTTGTCCTTAATTTTTTTTAAGGGTGTGAGCTTTAATATTTAGGTCACATTTATTTTTATATTTTGTTTTGGGGGGTTAACATTCACTTTAATGAAGCACATATATCATTCAGTTAGTCAGCATCTTGAACTTAAAAGAAAATACAGAGAAATCAAAAGTCAACAGACATGCTTCCAAAATGTCTGACCATTAACATACATACATCATTACCAGAGAAGGAAGCACCAAAGTTTTCAAAGCTGGGGGGCAGCTTAGTGGCTTTCCAGACTCTCATCTGGCACTCAAAACTTCTTCCAAAAACTGAGCCCCCTTATTTTTATTTTATTAAGATATGTGGTTTAAGATCATAGTTTAGACTTAATTTGTGCCAGACTGCTTTCCTGTTTTCTTGGCAATTCTTTTCAAATAGGAATTGTACATTCTACAAATAATTTGTATTCTCTGATTTGTTAAATAATGAATTATTTAGTTCTATTTTTATTTTTTCTTATTTAGTAGTTCCTTTCAACAACTTTTGTATTTTTTAACCAGCAACATTTGGGGGGGGGTGGTGGCTATTGTTTCATATTATAATTTGAGTTTTTAAAATTATATTTTCAGTTTAATCCTAATTTTTCTCATCATTTTCTTTGGGTTCTATATACTTTTGTTCTTATAAATGAATTTTGCTATTTTTTATATAGCTTTACGAAGTATTCCTTTGAGAGTTTGATTGGCATAGCACTAAGCCTTTAAATTAGCTTCAATGGCATCATAATTTTAATTATATTAGTATGGACAAGTCACGAGCCCTGAATTTCCTTCCAGTTATTCAAATTGCTCATTATTTCTTTAAGCAGTATTTTTAAAAATTGTATGTAAATTGATCCGATTTTGTAGTCTGGCTTCAGATATTTTATAAATTTGTAGTTAATATAAGATTTTTTCTTTTTGCTATTAGGAAACTAACAAACATTGACAGATGTGACTATTTCTTTGTGTAAAGCACAAAACAATAGGACTGTCTTTGAAGTGAGGAATATCCACTATGTGTACCTTGTTTTTAAAATATTTCAAACTTAACTTAGGAGTTCAAACATATGCTTATTGTTGTCCCCTATAGAACTTCCTTCTCCTTTCTTTAGTTTTTTTTTTGTTATAAATCAAAATTATTTTCTTTGTTTTCTTTTTCATTTTAAATTTAAGTTTGATGATCATTGCAACTGGAATAGCATTTCTCCACATAGTAAGGCCAGAAAGTTTGCTTCCAGAAGAGCTGTGATGATACATAAGGAAGTATCCTTAAGATATCACATTTTGAGGAAGAGACTCTGAGTTTGAACACATTCAAGAAACACTATCAGTTTCAGCTACTGCGTCTTTGTCTCTTACCTTTCTTTGGTGACTTCTTTGCTTCAAGTAAGAGACCAAGTAGTAAGGGAAGAAACCTTTGGGTTTTCTTCCCCATCTGAGGCTATGTGATACTTGAGCAGGGCATTTATCCTTGCTCTCTGTGTTTTTCTTTTCCAATCTAGGTAAAGGTGACTATGTGATTTTGAAAGGTGACGACATCCTGGTATGTTAGACTAGGTAATGCAGCCAATCCAGTATCAACATGCTGAGATGCAAGGAGAAACCTTTTGGTATCCATGCTAGTGAAACCTGAAACAAGGACTCATAAGGCAGTGATGATACTGACTTTGAACGTGAATTTGATGGGCACAATGTTGTGTAGGAATTGAACAAAATACTGAATCTATTCTTTTCCCATAAAGGATTGTGTTGTAGGGAAAGGGGGAGGAAAACGGAAAAGAATAAGCATTTATTAAGCAGCTACTATGTGCGAGGCATTGTGGTAAAAGATTTGCAAATATTATCTCTATGATCCTCACAATAACCCTAGCAGGTAGATACTACTATTATCCACATTTTATAATCAATGGAACTTAGATAAAAGTTGTGACTTACCCAGGTCACAAAGCTAGTATGGGTCTGAGGATGGATATGAACTCAGGTCTTCTGAATACCAGGCCCTACATTCTATATACCAACTAGTTCTTCAAGGAATTTGTGGGGGTTTTTTTTGGATGCTGGAATATATTTACCTCTAACAAATACTCCATACAGAAAGCATACATACAAAACCGTGTGCAAATGAGGTGAGGAAGATCATATCATACATACAGCTGCCCGCCACCTCTCACAATCCCACACAAAGACTTGAGGACACTTTTAATGGCTCAGGTGGCTGTGTCAGGGGCCAAAGTCCTCTCAGCCCCATTCTCATGAAGTCCAACTGGGGAGACCAAAGAGCTTTCAAACTCTAGGGCCCTGATTTGTCCCCGTTCCCAGAATCCCATAGAGCAAATTACCTTTGTATATAAATCTAGAGACCATATAAAAAATAAAGGCATCTCTCCCATCCAATCCCCACCCCTAACACTAACACCCATCCCCTTCACTCCCCAAGCACAGAACTGGGAACAAATTTCAGTTTCAAAAACTGACCAAGTCTTGGACAAGGCTGGGCCAGGGAAGGACATGGCAGTGGGGAGAGAGAAAGACAATTATTGAAATAGCCCAGTACCCAGGGAACTTTGTTTTCAGTGATCCAACAATCCACAGCCAATGATACAAAAATACTGCAGCTCTTGAGTCACATCACTCGGCACATATGAAAATGGCTACAGGTCTAACAGGCAAGTCCCTGAAGTCTATTCTGGAAAATCATCTCCAACATGTCCCGGCCTGAACTTTGTCAGCTGAGTGTACACTAATTCCAGTGCAGTGACATTAAAGGCACTAACAATTCTGATGGCCAAAGTTCTGGGGATTTGGTGAGGATCCACCAGGGACACAGGTGCTCTCCTTTATACCATCAATGAATGGATCACTCCAAGTAATCAATTAACCCACAAGTATTTTTCAGGCATCCACCCTGTGACCAGCACTATGTTAGGTGCTATAAACTTCATGTGTTAATCCAACTCCTGTGAATGATATCCTACCTTAAATGTAAGAGGGAAGCTTTCTAGTAGGGGAATCCTCTCTAAAGTAAACAGTCATGCTCTAATTTATTCATTATGTCAAACTAGCTTTTCATATTTTGCTTAAAGCAGGAGAGACATAGTCCAGCTTTACCTCAAGCCGTTGTGGGGAGTTGAATCTCCAAAAGTTCAAGATTCTCTGCCCCCACTGTCCTTTCTGCTTTCATTCCTGCCCCCCTCCCCATTCCCTTTGTATTTCAGTGCCCTAGGAAGGCATTGCATATCCATGGTCATTTAAGGTTAAGTTCTCCTCTGTGTTAAGAGCTGTATTAGCTTTGTTGTTCTGGGAAGAAGGGACTGCCTCTTTGCCCACCATTCTGTGTGACAGAAACAATTGATTGCTATCAGTCAACCAGGGGCTCTAGTCTGGCTAGAGGATCCCAGCTATTAGCAGGGTTGGAGCTCACGGCACTGGTGCCTTCTAGCTCTCTATTGTAGAGAATAGAATCAAATGCCCAATTCACTGTGAAGAACACTTGCTACTGCCCCCTGCCCCACCCCCAAAGCCTTGAGTTGTGTAATACAGAAAGAGACAGATAAAACAGTGCAGCAGCACTGTTAGGACAGCCAGGCTGGCATCGCTGAAGAGCACAAGTCTAGAGGAAGCTTTGTGGGGTGTTTGCTGCTACTCTGTATTCCCTTCCCCAACTGGAGGAAGGGCTTTGGGATTTTAAAACTGTAGCTCAGGGAAGGATGAACCTGAGTAAGGGTGGAGTTAGGGTGTTCCTCTATGGCCTAAAGAGAGCTGAGCCCAAGACATTTCCAGAAAGATTAGACAGTTCAATGGATTTGATTCCTTCTCTTCCTTCCTTTTCACTTCTCCCACTCCTCCAGACCTGATCCCTCTCTTCTAAACCTCTGGGTACCATCTTGACTTTTCCCTGTGGAAGTGGAGTTCTGGGGTCAGTGCCACAGGTACCACTGAAACTGATAACTAGTCCGTCATCTCTCTAGAAATAGGAAGTCGGTGGGGATGCATAGATGAACTCGTGGTAAAATGTGCAACCCATACCAAAGTAGTGCTCTCAAGTTAAGTCTAGCATTCATATTTATGTACCTTCTGGGTGAAATTTACCTGAGAAATACCACAGGGAGTGAGATGATAGGTAGAAATGCGTTCCATCTTGGGGAAAGCTAAAGCTCATAGTTGAACAGGAAGTCGCTGAGACTGTAGTGACCATTGAGAAGACCCAGAGAAAGAAAATCGGGAGGGAAGGAAGGAAAGTCTATGAGAGGAGGTACAGAACAGAGGAAATGAGTTAGCACATATCCATGATAGAGTTCTCATTAATCCTGCCCTGGCTTTCAAACAGAAGGAAGAGGAAGGAGCAGAAATTAAATACATCCACACTGCCTACAGCCCTACCGTGGCTTGGCTTCTGACACTGAGTCCCTGGCATGATGACCTTCACAACCCCCTCTCCCTTCCCTGAAGAGGAATGAACCTCACCTTGGGCAAGTGTTCTTTTGGTGTGCTTGAGAACCAGGGATCCGAGGTGCATGCAGGGAGGCGGTGTGATGAAGTAGAAATAATGCTAGATCTGGAGTCTGCTATTCTGGACCTGAATTAAATCTCTAGCTACTTGCTGACTAGGTAACTTTGGATAAATCATTTAACTTCTCTGGTCCTCAAGTGCCTCATTCTACAAATGAGAAGACTGGATTAGGGGATCTTTAAAGTCCCTTCCAGCTCTAAATTTATGATCCTGTGTCCAAGCATGCTAATCCCAAAGGTAAAGGTTTGGACTGGGAAATGGATGTAAGCCTTTGCTAGGTTCAGAAAGACAAATTTCCCATCTATGCAGACACAGAAGTGAAGCACAGTGGTAGAAACTGTGACCCTCCTTCATAGCTAACTTATATACACAAAGGTCACAGATGGCTGGCTAAGTCAGTGTAATGTGCAACCCCCCACCTCCCACCCCATGCTCAGTAACACATGGGAACAGCCGCATATGTGAAAAAGGGGGAAGGGGAGGTAGAAATAGGGGAAGGCTGGGGCAAGAGCAAGCCTAAATGAGAACAAAAACAGGAGAATGAGACAGATGAAGAAAGGAATGTGTCAAGGTTATGGTAAGGAAATACATGGAAGAAAGCAAGAGAGACAGAGAATGCGACTCTAGACAACCTATCTGGAAAAGCATCAGAGAGGATTCCTACACACTAACAGTTTTATCTCAGAATGAAAAGAAAGCTGTGACTGTCCCTTAGCAAAATCTAGGGAAGTTTTATCTAAAAAGGAGTAAAAAATATAACCCTAGTATAAATTAAGGAATAGGCTATTACACCAAGAGGACAGCAAGTCGCACCATTCTGGGAAAGCTAGCTTCCCAAGCCAGGATCGGGATGGCATATGGATTAAAAAAGTAAATGTATTTATAAGAGCATATTTACACTACATGTACATTATATTATATACCTCATGCAAAGGTAAGCCTCCCAGTTAACTGAATGTGGTTTGGTCTTCCATTTATTACTATAACTTGTCCCTCAGAGAATCCTGACCGCCTGATCCTATGGGACTGCCACTATCTCACTCTCAGTTCTAAGAAGGAATAATCAGAGCAATCCAAACATGAGGAGCTCCGGGCACTGAAATTCACAACTTCCTTTGGGTTTAGAGGAGATCCCCCTTCCCCTCCCTCCCTGCCTACTTCAGAAAGCAGCAGGGTGTCCAGGGAAGTGCTGGAGAAGGCAACAAAGACTCTCCAACAAAGTCAAACTAGCCCACTCCTGCCCCAACTCTGTCTTGCAATACCCAGCCAAGGCCCTATTCTCCAGGAATGGGTTTCTCCTAGGCACATCTAAATGAGATGAGGACAGTCTCAGTGAACAGAAGTAACAGTACTCTCCCCTCTTTGGCCCACAAGATCTTATTAGGACTATGGACTGATGGGGGCAGAAGTCAGTGAAAACTCCCCAGTGCCATACTCCAGATAGCCCAATTGACTTCTCCATCATCCCTGGACAAGCATTTGAAATGGAAAATGCCTACCACTTCTCTCAGCACACACAATCTCTCCATGTAGACTAGAAATGTGCCTGACAACAAGAGATTTAAATTATTCACATTGTGATAAACTTCCTTTTTCAAAAAAGGTGTCTGAGAGTTACAACAGGAACATCATGTGCAAAACTGTAAACTGTCCAGGGGAACTGAAGTGAACCTTATTCACCAAGTTGGCTCCCCTCCCCATCCTTCTGCCATACCCTAGTTGACACACTCCTACCCAGAAACCTCTAGGCAGAGGATAGGAACAAGGAACATGGACAATTTGGACAAGTGCAAAACTCTTTTATATTTCTGGCAGCCAATACCACTCCTCCTCTTATAACACATTCATTTCTTCACAGTAGAAGGGTCCTAGCTCACTCAGGCTCTCTAATACACCATCCTGCTTCCCACCACTAAGGAAGAAAACAAGGTGTTTAGCATTATAGATGGTCCCCTAGAACCTTTTCTGAGGAAGGACTGTGATGACAGCTACAGGAGAGAGTGAACCAGGAGGAGATGAAGGCCCCTTTCAGGCCTGAGAGATGTTCCTCCTCCCTCCTTCAGGCTTTTTCCTCATGAAGAGTCCTGGTCCATGCTGCAGCCAAGTGCCTCAATGTCATTGCTGATATCAGAGATCATACGGTCCCATTCATCCTCTTCTGATGGTGCAGACTGATCATCTGATCTACCTGTGGCCCTATTCCCATTGGTGACTGAATTGGACGTGGTGCTTATTGTCTGTAGGTACCTTCCAAAACTGTCAGTGATGATGCTTCAGCCATGCTTTACTTCAATTGTCTCCAGAAAATTCTCAAAATGTTGGTTGTCTTTTTCTGGGATGAAAGGCCGTAGACTTAACAATAGAAACTTCCTGCTGTCTCCATAAAGTTGTCGCAGATTGATGCAAAATTCATGAATGGAGGCCCCATTTCGGTACTCTTGCAGCAGCATGGCAAACTGCTGGATCTCCTGGGATGACAGCTTGGTTCTCAGCGTCACCGTGTAATCCTGCAGGAGTTCAGAGGCTGTGGTGCTCAACTCACTCTCACTGACTGCTTTGATGTGAGGAGACGGCTGTGTGAAGGAAGAGGATGAGGGGCCACTTGTATCTGGCAACTTCAAAAACAAGACAGGGCTTGCTTCACTTTCATAGGCTTCTTCATATCCACTTTCACAAAAGAGTCTTCGCTGTGCAGGGACAGTTGGCATGTGAGAGTAGAGGCCCTATCGAACATTGCTCGGTCTAAGAAGTCTATGGTGGACTCTGTGTAAACAATCTGGAAGACTTGGCTGAGCAGAGAGCAGAGTTTTTCTGCAGTCACTTTGTTCTCTGTAGCCAGCATTACCAAACAGCATGCTTCAACGGGTACCACTCCGCTTTCAGACAGGGAGCCCGAGGTGAGGGTTTTGGAGCCTTCTGCACAAAGGCTCTGGCTGGGGGAGATTCCAAGGTCCTGAGCTGTTTTCAGCACCACTAGGTGTGATGAGTCATCCTGGATGTAGGAAACTGCTGCAGTGTCATGGATGGGAACCCTGAGTATGATGTGTTCTTCATCTCTCCACACCAGCTTTATGTTGTAGGCAGAAAGACTGATCACAGCATCATGTTCCTGGGTCAAGTGCCCAGGGAGCTGATGAGCCCTCTTTGCATTATCTATGAAATGCAGAATTTCAGTCCCACTGGAGGGATTCAGATATTCTGGGATTGATGTTAATTGGCCCAAATACTTCACTTTCTTTTCAATATAGTCATTCAACAGCATATCTGGTTCAACTCAATCAGGTAGAGACAGCACCACAGTATGAAGAGGGCATCTTTCTGTGACCTTTTTGTGGACCTTCTTATCCTGACCCTTTTCTCCTTTAAGGAAAACTAGCTTAAATGGTTACACAATTCCAGGCTTCTTCCCTTTCTTGCCCTCCTCCTCCATATCTCATGTGTATGGCTCTGGCACCAGCACAGCCCACCCAGGGGCACCCTGGTCGTGGCTTCGGTCCCCTCTCCCCCCACTACGGTGGCTACATCCCACCTCCCCGTCTCCACGGTCCCCAACACAGCCTCTGCTCCCGCCTCCGCCGTCGCCACTGCCGCCATCGTGCTCATTGCCTGTCGCTGCCCACTGCATCCCAGCCAGAGAAATTGTTGGAGAAAAAAAGTATGTTTTTAAAAATAATATTTTATTCCCCTTCCCCCAATTATATATAAAACCAATTTTTCACATTCGATTTTTAAAAATTTTTGACTCCAAATTCTCCCCGTCCCTTCCTGCCCTCCTCCTTCCCAAGATGGTAAGCTATCTGATATGAGTTATATACATTCAATCATGTAAAACACATTTTCATATTAGTCATTTTGTAAAGGAAACTAGAGTCAAAAAAAGGAAAGAGAAAAATATGTTTCAGTCCATATTCAGACTCCATCAAGTCTTTTCCGGAGATGGATTGCATTTTTCATTTTAAGTCCTTTGGGCTTGTTTTGGATGGTGCATGGCTGAAAAAAGCTAAGTCATTCAAAGTTGTTCATCGTACAATATTGTTGTTGCTAGGCAGAATGGGCTCCTGGTTCTGCTCATGTCACTCTGCACTAGTTCATATAAACCCTCTTCTCTTTTTCTGACATCATCCTGCATATAATTTCTTTTTTAATGTATAATTTATTTATTTTTGGTTTTTCATATTCATTTCAACAAGAATTTGAATTCCAAATTTTCTCCCCATTTGTCTCTACCCCCCCACCCCAGGACAACATGTACTCCATTCACCCCTTGCTCCAGTCTATCCTCCCTTCTACCCCCCCCCCCCCTTATTCTCTCCCCTTCCCCTCTATTTTCCTGTAGGGTAAGATAGATTTCTATGCTCCATTGCCTGTCCATCTTATTTCCCAGTTGTATGCAAAAACTGTTTTTGACATTCATTTTTAAAGCTTTGAGTTCCATATTCTCTCCCTTCCTCCCTTCCCACCCACCCTCACTGAGAAAGCAAGCAATTCAATATACATGTGAAGGCATGCAAAACACTTCCATAATAGTTATGTTGTGAGAAACTAATCACATTTCTCTCTGTCCTGTCCTACATTCCACTCATTCCATTATCTCCCTTGACCTGTCCCCCCACAGTACTGTTTGCTTCTGATTATCCCTTTCCCCAATTTGCTGTCCCTTCTATTATTTACCTTCTCCTATCCCTTCCCCTCTGCTTTCTTGTAGGGTAAAATAGATTTTCATACTCAAATGAGTGTGTGCTATTCCCTCCTTAAGTTAAATCCCAAGAGAGTAAGGCTCACTTATTCCCTTTCAAATCCCTCCTCTTCCCCTCCACTGTAAAAGCTCTTTCTTGCCTCTTTTATTTTAGATGATTTGCTACATTCTACCTCTCCCTTTCTCTTATTCCTAGTACATTCCACTAAATGGTAAGTTTTATTTTTTAGGTATTCTCCCTTCATATTCAGCTCACCCTGTGCCCTCTATGTACATATATATGTATATATATGTATATATATACACACACATACACATATACATCCATATATACACATATATGTATATACACATGCACATATATATATATATAATATACACATACATATATACCCATACACACCTATATATATATCTAGACATATGCACACATACATATATACATATATAAATACATATACATATACATATACACACATATATACACACACGCATATGGATATATATGCACATATACATAACTCATGAGTTACAAATATCATCTTTCCATGTAGGAATATAATTGAACTTTAAAAAGTTCCTTATGAGTTCTCTTTAATGAGTTCTATTTCCTGTGTAGCTTTTCGTGTTTCTCTTGATTCTTGCATTTGAAAGTTAAATTTTCTATTCAGCTCTGCTTTTTTCAACAAGAATGCTTGGAAGTTCACAATTTCATTGAAATTCCATTTCCCCTCCCCCTGAAGTGTTATACTCAGTTTTGCTGGGTAGGTGTCTCTTGGTAATAACCCTACCTCCTTTGACTTCTGGAATATCATATTCCAAGTCCTTTGATCCCTTAGGGTAGAAGCTGCTAAATCCTGTGATATCCTGGTTGTATTTCCACAATACTTGAATTGTTTCCTTCTGGCTGCTTGTAATATTTTCTCTTTCACCTAGGAACTCTGGAACTTGGCAACAATATTCCTAGGAGTTTTCCTTTGGAAATCTCTTTCAAGAGGTGATCAATGAATTCTTTCAATATCTATTTTATTCTCTGATTCTAGAATATCAGGGCAATTTTACTTGATAATTTCTTGAAAGATGATGTCTAGGTTCTTTTTTTTTTTTGATCATGGCATTCAGGTAGTTCAATAATTTTTAAATTATTTTTCCTGGATCTGTTTTTCAGGTCAGTTGTTTTTCCAATAAGATATTTAACAGTCTTTTCTTCATTCTTTTGCTTTTGTTTGATAATTTCTTTATTTCTCATAAAGTCATTAGCTTCCATTTTCTCCATTCTAATATTATCTTCAGTGAGCTTTTGGATCTCCTTTTCCATTTGAATAATTCTGCTTTTGAAAACATACTTTGCCCTTTGGACTTCTGGATCTCTTTTGCCATTTGTATTAGTCTATTTTTTAATTCCATTTATTTATTTGTTTTTTAATTAATTTGTTTAAGTTTTCAACATTAATTTCCACAAAATTGTGAGTTGCAAATTTTCTCCCCATTTCTCCCCTCCCCCCACCCCAAAACGCCCAGTATTCTAATTACCCCTGTCACCAATCTGCCCTCCCTTCTAACATCCTTCCCTTCCCTTATCCCCATCTTCTCTTTTGTTCTGTAGGGCAAGATAAATTTCTATATCCCATTACCCGTACTTCTTATTTCCTAGTTGTATGCAAGATAAATACTCAACAGGTGTTCCTAAAACTTCGAGTTCCAACTTCTCTTCCTCCATCCCTCCCCACCCATCCCCACTGAGAAGGCAAGAAATTCAATATAGGCCATATCTGTGTAATTTTGCAAATGACTTCCATAATAGTCATGTTGTGTATGACTAATTATATTTCCCTCTATCCTATCCCACCCCCCATTTCTTCTGTTCTCTAATTGACCTTGTCCCTCCTCCAGAGTGTTGACTTCTAGTTGCTCCCTCCTCCCATTACCCTCCTTTCCATCATGCTCCCCACCCTGCTTATCCCCTTCTCCCCCACGTTCCTGTATTGTAAGACAGGTTTTCATACCAAAATGATTGTGCATTTTATTCCTTCCTTGAGTCGAATGTGATGAGAGTAAGCTTCATGTTTTTTCTCTCACCTCCTCCCTTTTCCCCTCCACTGAAAAGTCTTTTCTTGCCTTTTTTATAAGAGAATAATTTGCCCCATTCCATGTCTCGCTTTCTCCTCCCAATATATTCCTCTTTCACCCCTTAATTTCATTTTTTAAGATATAAACCCATCCTATTCAACTCATTCTGTGCTCTCTGTCTCTGTCTCTCCCTGTCCTTCTGTCTCTGTCTCTGTCTGTCTCTCTCTATCTCTCTTTGTGTGTGTGTGTGTGTGTGTGTGTGTGTAATCCCACCAACTACCCAGACACTGAAAAGTTTCAAGAGTTGTAAGCATTGTCTTTCCATGTGGGAATGTAAACAATTCAACTTTAGTAAGTTCTTTATGATTTCTCTTTGCTGTTTATCTTTTAATGCTTCTCTTGATTCTTGTGTTTGAAAGTCAAATTTGGGGGCGGAGCCAAGATGGCGGAGTGAAAGCAACGACTCACCTAAGCTCCTGGAAAAACTCCTCTGGATATCTCTGCGGGGAGAGTCTGACTTTGGAGGTGTAGAATCCAGTGGGTGACGGACTTTGACGGATTCGGAGCACAGGCTGGACCGGAGGGTCCACGGGAGGGATCTGTTCCGCGGGGGTAAGACCCCGGCGCACAGCGCAGCGCGGTCAGCGCGGCAGGGTGGAGGGGACCAGAGGAGCCCGAGAGTGGCGGGCGAGATGAGCGGAGGAGGAGATAAGCTAGGCCGAGCCGGTGAGAGCCGTTGAGTGCCAGACATCAGCGCAGCAGCCCTTGAAATCTTCAGCCTGAAGACGGACTTCGGTGGGTCACTACTTGAACTTCCAGGAACTAGGATGGCAGAGTGATCAGTAAGTGCTCTCTCCTCCCCACTGATGACCGTGAGGGAACCATAAAATTCTTCCCCAGATTAATCCTGGATCAGCGGGAACAGCAGAAGGGGGCTGGTGGTCTCATAACACCAGAGGCTGGAAAAGTGGCAAAGGGGGATTCTTCCTACTGTGGTGGAGGCGATCTGGAGGGACAGACGACCCAGGGCAAAGAAAATTCGCACTGAGACCCAGGCAAGCCTCAGAGCCGGGAGACCAGCCCCAGGAGGGGCGGGAACACGCGTTAGCTTCTAGGCGTGCCCCAGCCCTCCAGGGGAAAAGGGAAGACAATAGGGAAGCTGAGATCATCATCCCCAGACCTTGCCTTTGCCTCAAGTCAGCTGAGGAGATATCCTGAGACCAGACCACACCTCCCACACACCTAACAAGCTAACCCCAGGGTTGATTGGGGAAACAAAAAACAAAAGCCTGCTTTTAGCCCAGACACACATCAGCTCAACTTAAAGATCTGTACCTTCTGACTGAAAGAACCAAAAGCTACAACACTCAGCCAACATCATGAATCGGATAAAGCAGACGAAAAGTGAAAAAACCATAGAATCTTTCTATGGGGATAAGGACCAAAACACAAACACCAAAGAGGTTAGAGCTGAGACTGTACTTCCATCTGAAACCTCAGATGGGACTATGAATTTCTCGCAAGCACAACTAGATTACCTGGAACGTCTGAAGAAGGATATAAAAGAAAAACTGGCCAATGATTTTAAAACTATAAAAAAAGAATTCACTGATGAGAACATCACCCTGAAAAAGAAAATTGAAGAAATGGAAAAGAAAGTTCAAAAATTAACTGGAGAGAATAATTCCCTAAAAGGAAGAGCTAATCAAATGGAAAAGGAAACCCAAAACCTAACTGGGAAAATTGATCAGATGGAAAAGGAAACACAAAACCTAACTGGGAAAATTGGTCGAATGGAAAAAGTAGTACAAAAATTACATGGAGAAAATAGCTCCCTAAAGGGAAAAATTGGTCAGATGGAAAAGGAGATGGAAAAGCTAACTGAAGAAAACATTACAATGAAGATTAGAATTGGGCAAGTAGAAACTAATGACTCAATGAGGCAACAAGAATCAGTCAAACAAAATCTAAAGAATGAAAAGATAGAAGAAAATGTAAAATATTTAATTGGAAAAACAACTGACCTGGAAAATAGATCCAGGAGAGAAAATCTAAGAATTATTGGCCTGCCAGAAACCCATGATGAAGAAAAGAGTCTGGACAATATCTTCCAGGAAATCATCAAGGAAAACTGTCCAGAAGTACTAGACTCAGAGGGCAAAATAGTCATCGAAAGAATCCACCGTTCCCCTCCCGAAAGGGATCCCAAACTCAAAACCCCAAGAAATATAGTTGCCAAATTCCAGAGCTATCAAGTGAAGGAGAAAATACTACAAGCAGCCAGAAAGAAACAATTCAAATATCAAGGACACACAGTCAGGATCACACAGGACCTTGCAGCTTCTACATTAAAAGATCGAAAGAATTGGAACCCAATATTCCGTAAGGCAAAGGAGTTGGGACTTCAACCAAGGATCAACTACCCAGCAAAGTTCAGCATAACATTTCAGGCAAGGAGAAAGTCATTCAACGAAATAAATGATTTCCAGAGCTTCCTGACCAAAACACCAGAAATCAATAGACAATTTGATCTTCAAATGCAGGTCTCCAGAGAATCATAAAAAGGTAAACAGAGGGGAAAAAACAAAAACAAAAACTTGCTACTCAATTAGGGCAAACTGTTTACCTCCCTATAAGGGAAGATGATACCTGTTAATCTTGAGAACTGTGCAGCTATTATGATAAAAGGGATATATGTAGAGGGAACGGGCATAAAGTAAATGATGTCATGTCAAAAATATGATTTAAGTATGAGAAGGGAATGTAATAGGAGGTGTGGAAATGGGGAAGCAGAAAATGGCAAATTATATCACAGGAAGAAGTACAAAACTCTAGTAGAGGGAAGGAGGGGAGGGAGATGAGCATTGTTTGAGAGGTACTCTCATCTGATTTGTTCAAAGGAGGGAACAATAATCTTAAGTAGATAAGCCTAACTAGCTCTATAGGTAGTAGGAGGGGAAGGGGGAAGAAAGGGGAGGGTGGCTAAAAGGGAGGAAAGAAGCAATAAGAGTAAAGGGGACTAAAAGGGAGGGGGGTCAAAAGAAGGAGGGGAAGGCTGCAGGAGGAGGGGGAGAAAAGTGAATACTATTGAGGAGGGGAAGGGAGACGGGAGAGCTAAAAGCACAAATGGTGGGAAAGAGGTTGGAGGGAAATACACAGATTGTAATCATAACTGTGAATGTGAATGGAATGAACTCTCCCATAAAACGGAGACGGATAGCAGAATGGATTAAAAGCCATAATCCAACAATATGCTGCTTACAAGAAACACATTTGAAACGGGGGGATACACATAGGATAAAGGTCAAAGGATGGAGCAGAATATATTGTGCTTCAGCTCATGTAAGAAAGGCAGGAGTAGCAATCCTAATCTCAGACAAAGCAAAAGCAGAAATAGATCTAATCAAAAGGGATAAGGATGGAAACTATATCCTGCTAAAAGGCACCATAGACAATGAAGCAATATCATTACTAAACGTGTATGCTCCAAGTGGTATAGCATCCAGATTCTTAGAGGAGAGGTTGGGGGAGTTGAAGGAAGAAATTGATAGCAAAATTATACTAGTGGGGGACCTCAACCTCCCCCTCTCTGAACTCGATAAATCCAACCTCAAAATAAACAAGAAAGAGTTTAAGGAGGTAAATAAAACTCTGGATAAGGTAGATATGATAGATCTTTGGAGAAAATTAAATGGGAATAGAAAGGAATATACCTTTTTCTCAGCAGTATATGGAACATTTACAAAAATTGACCATGTACTAGGACATAAAATCTCACAATCCAGTGCAGAAAGGTAGAGATAATCAATGCATTCTTTTCAGATCATAATGCATTAAAAATTACATGTAATAAAAGGCCATGGAAAGAGAAACCAAAAATCAATTGGAAACTAAATAATCTAATTCTAAAGAAGGGTTGGGTTAAAGAAGAAATCATAGAAACAATCAACAATTTCATTCGAGAGAATGACAATAGTGAGACAACATACCAAAACTTATGGGATACTGCAAAAGCAGTTATTAGGGGAAGTTTTATATCTCTGAATGCTTACATAAATAAAATAGAGAAAGAGGAGATCAATGACTTAGGCTTGCAGTTGAAAAAGCTAGAAAAAGAACAAATTGAAAATCCCCAAGTAAATACCAAATTAGAAATACTGAAAACCAAAGGAGAGATTAATAAAATTGAAATTAAGAAAACTATTGAATTAATAAATAAAACCAATAGTTGGTTTTATGAAAAAACTAATAAAATTGATAAACCTTTGGTCAATCTGACTAAAAAAAAGAAAGAAGAAAACCAAATTACTAATATTAAAAATGAAAGGGGTGAACTCACCTCCAATGAGGAGGAAATTAAAACAATAATTAGAAACTACTTTGCCCAACTTTATGCCCACAAATTCGATAATCTAAACGAGATGGATGAATATTTTAAGAAATACAAATTGCCCAGATTAACAGAAGAGGAAGTTGAATACTTAAACAACCCCATCTCAGAAAAAGAAATTGAACAAGCCATCAATGAACTCCCTAGGAAAAAATCTCCAGGGCCAGATGGATTCACAAGTGAATTCTATCAAACATTTAAAGAACAGTTAATTCCAATACTACATACACTATTCTTGAAAATTGGGGAAGAAGGAGTCCTCCCAAATTCTTTCTATGATACAAATATGGTTTTGATACCCAAACCAGGAAGAGACAAAACAGAGAAAGAAAATTATAGACCAATTTCCCTAATGAATATAGATGCAAAAATTTTAAATAAGATTCTAGCAAAACGAATACAGCATCTTATCACGAGATTAATACATTATGATCAGGTAGGATTCATACCAGGACTACAGGGCTGGTTCAATATTAGGAAAACTATTAGCATTATCGATCACATCAACAACAAAGCTCACAAAAACCGCATGATTATCTCAATAGATGCAGAAAAAGCTTTTGACAAAATACAACATCCATTCCTACTAAAAACATTGGAGAATGTAGGAATAAAGGGAACTTTCCATAAAATAATAAGCAGTATCTATCTAAAACCTTCAGCAAGCATTATATGCAATGGGGATAAGCTAGATGCATTCCCAATAAGATCAGGGGTGAAACAAGGTTGTCCATTATCACCACTATTATTTAATATGGTACTAGAAATGTTAGCTGTAGCAATTAGACAAGATAAAGATATCCAAGGAATTAAAATAGCCAAAGAAGAAACTAAGTTATCACTCTTTGCAGATGATATGATGATTTACCTAGAGAATCCCAGAGATTCAAGTAAAAAATTACTAGAATTAATAAACAACTTTGGCAAAGTTGCAGGGTACAAAATAAACCCACACAAATCTTCTGCATTCCTATATGTTAGCAACAAAGTCCAACAGCAAGAGATAGAAAGAGAAATCCCATTTAAAGTTAGGGTAGACAGTATAAAATACTTAGGAGTCTACCTGCCAAAACAAACCCAGGGATTATATGAACACAATTACAAGACACTTTTTGCACAAATAAAGTCAGATTTAAGTAAGTGGGAAAACATTAGTTGCTCATGGGTAGGCCGTGCTAATATAATAAAAATGACAATTCTACCCAAATTAATATACTTATTTAGTGCCATACCAATTAAACTATCAGACAATTACTTTCTAGAGCTGGACAAAATAATATCAAAATTCATTTGGAAAAACAAAAGGTCCAGAATATCAAAGGGACTAATGAAAAGAAATGCTTGGGAAGGTGGCCTAGCGCTACCAGACCTCAAACTGTACTATAAAGCAGCAATTATCAAAACCACTTGGTATTGGCTAAGAAACAGAGAGGTAGACAAGTGGAATAGACTTGGCACTCAAGATGCAGTAGGCAAGGAATATAGCAACCTTCTGTTTGATAAACCCAAGGACCCCAGCTTCTGGGATAAGAACTCATTGTTTGACAAAAATTGCTGGGAAAACTGGATAACAGTGTGGTGGAAATTAGGCATAGACCCATACCTGACACCGTACACAAGAATAAAGTCCAAATGGGTACATGATTTAGGTATAAATATTGATACCATGAATAAACTGGAGAAGCAAGGAATAGTGTATTTATCAGATCTATGGAGAAGGGAAGAATTCTTTACTAAAAGAGAGATAGAATGCATTATGAAATGCAAAATGGATAACTTTGAGTACATTAAACTGAGAAGTTTTTGCACAACCAAACCCAATGCAACCAAAATCCGGAGGGATGTAGTAAATTGGGAAAGAATTTTTACAGCTAAGCTCGGGGATAAAGGCCTCATTTCTAGAATATATAGAGAACTGATCCAAATGTATAATCATACAAGTCATTCCCCAATTGATAAATGGTCAAAGGATATGAACAGGCAATTTTCAGAGGAAGAAATTAAAGCTATCTATAATCATATGAAAAAATGCTCTAAATCACTATTGGTTAGAGAGATGCAAATCAAAACAACTCTGAGGTACCACATCACACCTATAAGATTGGCAAACATGACAGAACAAGAAAATGATAAATGCTGGAGAGGATGTGGGAAAGTTGGAACACTAATTCATTGTTGGTGGAGCTGCGAGCGCATCCAACCATTCTGGAGAGCAATTTGGAATTATGCCCAAAGGGCTACAAAAATGTGCATACCCTTTGACCCAGCAATATCGCTACTAGGACTATATCCCCAAGAGATCATAAAAATGGGAAAGGGTCCCGCATGTACAAAAATATTTATAGCAGCACTCTATGTAGTTGCTAAAAACTGGAAGTCAAGGGGATGTCCATCAACTGGGGAATGGCTGAATAAATTATGGTATATGAATGTAATGGAGTACTATTGTGCCATAAGAAATGATGAACAAGAAGACTTCAGAGAGGCCTGGAAGGACTTATATGACCTGATGCTGCGTGAAAGGAGCAGAACCAGGAGAACTTTATGCACAGCAACAACCACAGTGTGTGAGAGTTTTTTCTGGTAGACTTAGATTTTTGTAATAACACAAGAACTTCTTACCAAAAAAAAAAAAAAATCCCAATGGAGGATCTCAAGGCAAAATGCCTGCCACACTCAGAGAGAGAAATATGGAAGTCACTCACATATTGTAGCAGATCATGTTTGTGTATGTGTATGTGTTTGTGTATCATGTTCTGATTTGTTATACGATTTCTTTCATTTATCTTAGTCTGACTACATAGCATGACTATAGTGAAAATATACTCAATAGGAAAGTATAAGTAGAATCTATACAGAATTGTATGCAGTCGTGGGGAGGGAGGGGGGTAGTGGGGGGTAGGTGGGGAGGGATAAAATCGCGATTGTATGTCAGTGATTGTTAAACATTACAAAATAAAAAAAAAGTATAAAAAAAAAAAAAGAAAAGAAAGTCAAATTTTCTTTTAATCTCTGGTCTTTTCATCAAGAATGCCTGAAAGTCCTCTGTTTCATTGAAAGACAATTTCCCTGGCTTTAGTCCTAGTTCCTTTGACTTCTGGAATATCACATTCCATGCCCTTCAATCCCTTAATGTAGAAGTTGCCATTTCCTGTGTTATCCGGATTGTTTTTCCACAATATTTGAATTGTTCCTTTCTGGCTGCTTGGAATGTTTTCTCCTTGACCTGGGAACTCTGGAATTTGGCTACAATGTTCCTAGGAGTTTCTCTTTTTGGATCACTTTCAGAAAGTGATCGGTGGATTCTTTCAATATTTATTTTTCCCCCTGGTTCTAGAATATCAGGGCAGTTTACCTTGATAATTTCATGAAAAATGATGTCTAGGCTCTTTTTCTGATCATGGCTTTCAGGTAATCCCATCATTTTTAAATTGTCTCTCTTGGATCTATTTTCCAGGTCAGTTTTTTTTTCCAATGAGATATTTCACATTATCTTCCATTTTTTCATTCTTTTGGTTTTGTTTTGTGATTTCTTGGTTTCTCACAAAGTCATTAGCCTCCATCTGTTCCATTCTAATTTTTAAAGAACTATTTTCTTCAGTGAGCTTTTGAACCTCCTTTTCCATTTGGCTAATTCTGCATTTTAAAGCATTCTCCTCCTCATTGGCTTTTTGAACCTCTTTGCTAATTGAGTTAGCCTATTTTTAAAGGTGTTATTTTCTTCAGCATTTTTTGGGGTCTCCTTTAGCAAGGTGTTGATTTGCTTTTCATGCTTTTCTTGCATCTCTCTCATTTCTCTTCCCAGTTTTTCTTCTCTTACTTGATTTTCAAAATCCTTCTTGAGCTCTTCCATGGCCTGAGCCTATTGAATATTTATTTTGGATGTTTGGGATACAGAAGCCTTGACTTTTATGTCTTTCCCTGATGGTAAGCATTGTTCTTCCTCATCTGAAAGGAAGGGAAGAGATATCTGTTCACCAAGAAAGTAAACTTCTATAGTCTTATTTTTTCCCCCCTTTTTTGGGCATTTTCCCAACCAGTTACTTGACTTTTGGGTCCTTTGTCAAGAGTAGGGTATACTCTGGGGGTCCGTAAGATCTAAGTTCTTCCAAGGTGGTACAATCAAGCATGTACACTCGTCTGGGAGCAAGCAAAAATTTCTGTGCCCAGAATCTGAGTAATAGTCTTGTCTTCACAACCACCTTGCCTCCAGTTCCTGTCAAGCTAGCACTTGGGGCTGAGATTCAGATAAATTGCAGGGGCAGGGCCTCCATTCAGTGTGAAATAAAGATCAGCTACAGGGGCAGGGCCTTTACACACGTCTGAGGTAAGAATCAGCTGCTCAGTGCCCCCAGGGGTTTTACGATCAAACAATGGATGCCGGCTGCAGTAGAGGCTGCAGTGGAAGCTGCAGCAGCCTGCCCCATGGGATCTTTACTGGCTGCCAGAGATATGGAAAAATCCTTCTCCCTTCTCGGTCAGCTGAAATAACCCTGTTGCTGACTTTTGGGGCCTGTGGATTGAGTAATCTGCAAACCACTGCTACTGTGACTGGGGATTTCACCCCCGAGGCCTGCTCTCGTCCTCCTCCCAGAGCCTCCCCATGCAACCAAGTCTGGGCTGGGCTCCACTCTGAATCCGGGTGCCACAGACATTTCCCGTCAGCCTTTCAGGTCACTCTGGGCTGGAAATGTCTTCCACTGTGTTGTTGTATGGCTTCTGGTGCTCTAGAATTTGTGGAGAGTCTTTCTTTACAGGTATTTTATGAGCTGTGAGGAAGTGCTAGCATATGTGAATTTTTCTACTCTGCCATCTTGACTCCGCCCAGATTAGTCTATTTTTAAAGGTGTTATTTTCTTCAGCCTTCTTTGGATCTCCTTTAACAAGCTGTTGACTTGTTTTTCACGATTTTCTTGCATTCCTCTCATTTCTCTTCCCAGTTTTTCCTCCACTTCTCTTACTTGATTTCAAAATCCTTTCTGCACTCTTTCATGACCTAAGACCGATTCATATTTGTTTAGTAGGCTTTGGATGTAGGAGCCTTGATGTAGGAGCCTTTGGATGTAGAAGCCTATCTTCCTCCTTTTGTCTTTCTCTGATTGAATGCTTTGATCTTCCTCATCTGAGAGGATGGAAGAAAACACCTTTTCACCAAGAAAGTAGCCTTCTATAGTCTTATTTTTTCTCACTTTTGGGCGTTTTCCCAGCCAATTACTTGACTTTTCAGTCCTTTGTTACATGGAGGTTACATCACCTTAGACTTCAGAGGTTTTGTGCAGCTTTTTTCTGAAATATGTTTAGGGACCTGTAAGTTTTCACTTCCTCCGAAGTGGCATACACAAAGGAGAGGTATTTACGCCTCTCCTGGCCTGCGCTCTGGTCTGTGAGCAACCACAAGCCCTTTTCACTGCCCTGGAACTGTGAGTAGGATTCTGTCTCCACGGCCACCACCAGTTCTGCCATGCCAGTGCTCCTCCTCACCCCAGGACTGCCACTCAGAACTGAGACCCACATCAACAGCTCGATTTCCCCATGGTCTGTAGGCTGAGAGCTCCAGAAGTGTCTGCTGCTGAGATAGTGGCTGCAGCTGCTCTGGGGCTGGAACTGGGGCTAGGGATGGAGCCTTATTGTGCTTACCTCTCACCCAGGTGAAAGAGCTTTCTCACTGATTTTTGAAGCTATCTTTGGTGTTTATTGGTTGAGCAATCTGGAAACTGTGGCAGCTGCCCATGATTCAGAGCTCCAAAGTCTGCTCCAGTCCTGTATGCACCAGACTCTTCCTGTTGGCCTTCCAGGCTGTCTTGGGCTGGAAATGTTTTTCACTCTGTCATTTTGTGACTTCTGCTGCTCTACACTTTGTTTGGAGTCATGTTTTATACATATTTTAAGGACTTTGGGGGGTGAGCTGGAGTAGATCTGTTCTTCTACTTTGCCATCTTCATTCTGTCCCTCCTTTGTATCATTTCTTATAGGACAATAGTATTCCATTACAATTTTATGCCACAACTTCTCTGGACATATCCCAATCGATGGACATTCCATCAATTTCTAATTCTTTGCCTTCCCATAAAAAGCTTCTAGAAATAGTTTGGTACAACCATGTCCCTTTTCTTTTTTAAAAAATAGCTTTTTTTACATTTTAACCTCATTTTAATCTACATTTAATCTTATTTTCATTTCATAATGCTCTCTTTTGTTTGATCCTGAATTCTTCTCTTTTCTACAGATCAGGCTGATAAACCGTTCCATGCTGCCCTAATTTGATTATGGTATCACCCTTTTTGTAAAAATCGTGTATCCATTTTGACCTCATCTTGGTATACAGTGTAACTAGGTCTATACCTAGTTTTTGCCATGCTGTTTTCCAGCTTTTTTTTTTTTAGCAGTGTTTGTAAAATAGAGCATTTTTGCTCTAAACGCTTGAATCTTTGGGTTTAGCAAACACTAAATGATTGTGTTAATTTACAATGCAGAGTCTGCCTGAATGGGGACCCAACCAGTTAGGTAACTCAGCTCATTCTTTTGTTCTCTCTTTCCTCTCCAAAGGAAGGTAAATTTTGATGGCTGGAAGCTGCCTAGTTAACGAGGTTTACTGGCTAGTTTCTGTAAGAGATGACTGAACTTTTGTTTCCACAGAAATCATGTGATGCATGATTTGGAAAACCTAGGGAGTCATACTTGTCAGAAAGTCTAGAGAAGCTGGTTGAAAAATGTGGTGGGGGCATATTGCTCAGAGGTTGAGAGCAGATATTCTCTTCTTTTCTTCTCTGAGAATTGTCTCTCTTGTGCTAGGTGGGTGGCGACTTTTTGTCCAGCCTATTAGCTCCAGAATAACTTGGGTTTAAGACTTGATCTTTGAGCAAGGAATGTAGCTAGTAAATCCAAAGGAAAAAAGCAACTTTTGGTCATTGAGTGTACCTTACCCTGGGCAGAACACCAGAGGAGAGGAGCAAAGACAAGAGGAGAGGAGGGAGAGGAGGAGAGGTAGAGAGGAGAGAGGGGAGGGGAGAGGAGAGAAGCTGTTCATCATTCTCAGGTTGTGTTTGTCCTCTATTCTTAAAGAGGACCATGACATCAAGATAATGACATGACTTGCAGTTGAATTTGATTTGAGTGAGGGAGGGCTGTGCAAGGTCACCAACGTCACTTTCTTCTCCTGAGCCATCTGGGTCCAGTCGGCCATCCCTTGACTCACTTCTTAAAGTGGTCTATTCACTTTATGGGAATTATGTCATTCAAAGTGAGAATCTGAAAAGGCCTTGGCATAAAAGGACAAGAGTCTCCCACTGCATCCTGGACCATCTCTAGTCATCCTGATGAAACTCTGGCCATTGGTTCTAGATGTCTCTGGAGAAGAAAGTGAGGCTGGTGACTTAGTTCAGTCCCCCCTCACTCAAATCAAAGTCAGCTGCAAGTCATGTCATCATTTCCCTGATGTCATGGTCCTCTTTGAAAAAGAAGGAGAAACAGAACAACAAGGTACCTAACCTATCCCACTGATATACCACTGTTACTGAGCTAGTAACAGATTGTTTTGATGATTACTGCTTTTTAACAGTTCATTTTTAAGTTTTTTTCATTCCCTTAACATTTTTGATCTTTTGTTCTTTTAGATGAATTTTTTATTTTTTTTCTAGCTCTATAAAATAATATTTTAGTACTTTGATTTGTATGGTATTGAAAAAGTAGATTAATTTAGGTAAATTTTTTAAAAAATTATATCCTGGCTTGGCCTAACCATGAACAGATAATATTTTTCCAGTTGCTTTGATCTGACATTATTTGTGTGGAAAGTATTTTATAAAATTTTGTTCATATAGTTCCTGGATTTGTCGTGGCAGATAGATTGCTAATATTTTATTGCCTTCAGTTACTTTATGTGGAATTTCTCTATCACTTCCCATTGGGTTTTCTTGATAATATAGAGAAATTATAATGATTTATGTGAGTTTATTTTATATCCTGCTAATTTGCTAAAATTGTTAATTATTTCAGCAATTTCTTTTTTTAGTAGGTTCTCTAGGATTTTCTAAATATACCATTATATTTTCTGCAGAGTGTTATTTTTGTTTCCTCATTGTCTATTCTAATTTTCCCAATTTTATTCTTCTCTTATTGCCATAGTTAGCACTGCTAGTACAATATTCAACAACAGTGGACATCCTTGCTTCACCCCTGAACTTATTGGAGGACTTCTATCTTATCTCCATTATAGATAACTTTGATGATAATTTTAGGTAGATATTACTTATCATTTTAAGGAAAGCTCCATTTTTTTCTTATGTTTTCTAGTGTTTTTAATAGGAATGGGTACTGTATTTTGTCAAAAGCTTTTCCCAAATCTCTTGAGATAATCATATGACTTCTGTTGATTTTGTTATTGATATGGTGAATTTGCTGGTAGTTTTTCTAATATTGAACCAGCCCTGCATTCCTTGCATAAATTCTCACGTGATCATAATATATAATCCATATGATATGGTGCTGAAATCACCTTGTTAGTATTTTATTTAAAGCTTTTGTATTAATATTCATTAGAGAAATTGGTCCATAGTTCCTCTGATTTTACTCTTCCTTGTTTAGGCATCAGCACCAGATTTGCGTCATAAAAGGAATTTAGTAAAACTTCTTTGTTTTTCCCAATAATTGATATATTGTTGGTATTAATTTTTCTTCAAATATTTAGTAGAATTCAGTGGTGAGTACCTCTGACCCTGATGACTTTTTTTAGTGAGTTTATTGGTGATTTGTGCAATTTCTTTTTCTAAGATAGAGTATTTAAGTATTCTCCTTCTTCTATTGCTAAGCTGGGCAATTTATATTTTTGTAAATATTCATCCATTTCATTTAGATTGTCAGATGTACTGGAACGTAATTGGACAAAATAGCTCTTAATAATTTCTTTGATTTCTTCTTCATTGGTGATGAATTCACTCCTCTCATTTTTGATACTGGTAATTTGGTCTTCTTTTTTTAGATCAAATTTAAATGATTTCTCTATTTTATTTTTTAAAATAAAACAAATTTCAAGTTTATTTATTAATTTAATGATTTTCCTACTGTCAAATTTACTAAATTCTTTGATTTTCAGGATTTCTGTAAATGTTTAAATGGGGATTTTTAATTTCTTCTTTTCTAGTTTTTACTTTTAGCTGTATGCCCAATTCATTGATCTGCTCTTTCTTTATTTTCCTAATGTAAGCTGTGAAAAAAAAACACAGAAAAAACCTCAAGAAAAATAAGGAAAGTAAAGAAAAAATGTTTTCAATCTACATTCAAGCTCCACCAATTCTTTTTTTGAAGACATGCAGCACCTTTCTTCATAAGTCCTTCAGAATTGTCGTGGATAATTTTATTTCTGAGAATAGCTATGCTATTCAGAATAGATCATCATACAATATTGCTGTTACTGTGTATACTATTCGCCTGGTTCTGTTTATTTCAGCGTCAATTCATTGAAGTCTTCCCAGGTTTTTCTGAGAGCATCCTGCTCATTTCCTACAGCAAAAAAGTATTCCATCACAATCATATAGAATTTGTTTAGTCATTCCCCAATTGATGTAATTCTTTCCCACCACTGAAAGAGCTTCTATAAATATATTTACACATAGAAGTCCTTCTTCCTTTAAAAAATATTTTTGATAAAGCCTAGTAGATTTCTAGGTCAAGGATATGCATCATTTTAAAGCCCTTTGGGCATTGTTCTAAATTGCTCAGCAGAATGGTTGAATCGGTAGATAATTTCACCAATAGTACATCAATTATTTAATTGTCCCACATCTCCTCCAATATTTGTCATTTTCTTTTCAGTCATATTACTCAATCCAACAGGCATGTGGTGGTAGCTCAGAGTTGTTTTAATGTGCATTTTTCTAATCAATAGTAATTTACTGCATTTTTCTTATGACTACAGATAGCTTTGATTACTTTGCCTGAAAACTACCTGTTCATATCCTTTGAGCATTTATAAACTGAGGAATGGTTCTTATTTCTTTAAATTTATCTCAGTTTTATATATATTTGAGAGATGAAGTCTTTATCAGAGAAACTTAATGCAAAATTTTTTTTCACACTAATGATTACCAACTATGTATTTCCCCCAATCCTATTTCCCTCCCCCACCTCTGTTTACCCCACTCTCTCCTTTCATCCTGTCCATTCTCAACAGTGTTTTGCTTCTGAATTTTACTTCCCCAAATTGCTTTCCCTTCTCTCAGCTCCCCTTCTCTTGTCCCCTTCCCCTCCTATTTTCCTATATAGTAAGACAGATTTTTACACCGAACTGTGTGTTGTTCGCTCTTTGAGCCAATTCTGATGAGAATAATGTTCACATGCTCCCCTCCTCTTTTTCCACTTTTTCGTCTCCACTGTAAAATTTCTTGAACCTCTGTCAGGTAAGATAATTCACCTCATTTAACCTTTCTCTTTCGCTTTCTTCCAGTGCATTCTTTTGTACCTCTTCATTTAATTTTTTAAAGACAATCATCCTATCATATTCAACTCACACCTGTGCTTATTGTCTATGTATGCTTCTAACTATCCTAATAATGGGAAAGTTTTTAGGAGTTACAAGTATTGTTTTCCCATGAAGGAATGTAAACAGCTTAACCTTATTGAATTCCTTATGATTTCTCTTTCCTCTTTATCTTTTTTGATTTCTCTTGAGTCTTCTATTTGATTCTTTTGAATTTGTTCGATTGATTCTTGATAGCTCATAGAGTCATTAGCTTCCACTTGCCCAATTCTAACTTTTAAGGTGGTGTTTTCCTCAATTAGCTTTTGCATTTTCTTTTCCATGTGACCAATTATATTTTTTAAGCAATTTTCCAAGCTGTTGACTCTTTTTTCATAATTCTCTTCTATCATTCTCATTTCTTTTCTTAATTTTTCTTCACTTCTCTTATATGATTTTTAAGCCTCTCTCTGAGCTCTTCCATGAATTTCTTTTGGGCTTCAGGCTATCTCTCATTTTTTTCAGGGGAAGGGTTTGCTCATAGGTATTTTAATATTGTTGTCCTCTTCTGAGTTTGTGTCTTGGTCTTCCCTGTCACCACAATAACTTTCTATGGTCAGATTCATTTTTTCTTGTTATTTTTGCCTCTCTCTCTCTCTCTCTGTCTGTCTCTTTCTGTCTGTCTGTCTCTGTCTGTCTCTTCCTCCATCCCTTTTTCTTTCTTTTAAATTTGATTTCTGCTCTGAGGGTGGAAGGGGCTCTCTCTTAGGCTTTTTATGCCAGTGGCAGTAGGCCCTGGTTATTTATCTGGTGCTGCAATGATGTTGCCCTGAGGCCCATGGGGCACATTCATGTCTAGTGCTGTGTTGAGGAGGTGGAGTGGGGGGCAGGATACACGGCTGGAGGCTGTAAGGATTTGGCAGTTTACCTGATCCTTAGCTGGATATTAGTGTTGATACGTGGCATGTTCTGATGACTGGTGGGGTGTTTTTGCATTTTCCCAGGGCTACAATGAAGCATGTAGACTTCTGTCCACTGGAGGGTGCCTGTTTGCCCTGGGCACCTCTGAGTTGGAGTCTGCTAGTTCCTCTGGCTATGTTAAGGCATGTGGGAAGTCCTGGTGTTGGCTATTGTCTGATCCACAACACTGGGGATCAGGATCTCCCCTTGATTTGTTGAGGTGGTACTTGCTGCTAGCTTGCTGGGATGCTTTTCATCCTGAAACGTACTCTCCTTTTACCTGATTAAGACAGACCTTTCTTGCCAAACCTCTAAGTCTCCCAAGCTAAAAGACTTCTCCACCCCATCTTTCTACTGGATCCATTGTTCCAGGATTTGTTCTGGGTCACTATTTTATGGTTGTTTGGAGGTGAATATGGGGGAGTTATAGCAATTTACTGCTTACTTCTGAGTCTTGTATTTGAAAGTAAAATTTTCCATTCAACTTTGGTCTTTTCATGAAGAATGTTTGGAGGTCCTCTATCTAATTGAATATCCATTCTTCCCCCCACCCCGAAGAATTATACTTAATTTTCCTAGCTCTTTTGTCCTCCAGCATATCATAGTCCAAGTCCTCCAATCTTTTAATGTAGAAGCTGCTAAATCTTTGGCTATCCGGACTGTGGCTCCATGATACTTCAATTGTTTCTTCTTTGCTGCTTGCAATATTTTCTCCCTCCCCACCCCTTCCCTTTGGATGGCTAGCAATTCAATATAGGCCGAATCTGTGTAGTTTTGCAAATGACTTCCATAATGGTAGTGTTGTGTAAGAACTAATTATATTTCCCTCTATACTATCCTGTCCCCCATTACTTCTGTTCTCTCTTTTGATCTTGTACCTCCCCATGAGTGTTGACCTCAAATTGCCCCCTCCTCCCCATGCTGTCCCTTACATCAACCCCCCCACCCTGTTTATCCCCTTATCCCCCACTTTTCTGTATTGTAAGATAGGTTTTCATACCAAAATGAGTGTGCATTTTATTCCTTCCTTTAGTGGAATGTGATGAGAGTAAACTTCATGTTTTTCTCTCACCTCCCCTCTTTATCCCTCCATTAATAAGACTTTTGCTTGCCTCTTTTATGAGAGATAATTTGCCCCATTCCATTTCTCTCTTTCTCCTCCCAGTATATTTCTCTCTCATCGCTTGATATCATTTTTTAAGATATGATCCCATGCTCTTCAATTCACTCTGTGCACTCTGTCTCTATGTGTGTGTGAGTGTGAGTGTGCATGTGTGTGTGTGATCCCACCCAGTACCCACATACTGAATAGTTTCAAGAGGTACAAATATTGTGCTTCCGTGTAAGAATGTAAACAGTTCAACTTCAGTAAAGTCCCTTATGACTTCTCTTTGCTATTTACTTTTTCATGCTTCTCTTCATTCTTGTGTTTGAAAGTCAAATTTTCTTTTCAGCTCTGGTCTTTTCATCAAGAATGCTTGAAAGTCCTCTATTTCATTGAAAGACCAATTTTTCCCCTGAAGTACTATACTCAGTTTTTATGGGTAGGTGATTCTTCGTTTTAGTCCTAGTTCCTTTGACTTCTGGAATATCCTATTCCATGCCCTTCGATCCCTTAATGTAGAAGCTGCTAGATCTTGTGTTAACCTGATTGTATTTCCATAATACTTGAATTGTTTCTTTCTAGCTGCTTGCAACATTTTCTCCTTGACCTGGGAACTCTGGAATTTGGCCGCAGTGTTCCTAGGAGTTTCTCTTTTTGGATCTCTTTCAGGCGGTGATCTGTGGATTCCTTGAATACTTATTTTGCCCTCTGGTTCTAGAATCTCAGGGCAGTTTTCCTTGATAATTTCATGAAAGATGATGTCTAGGCTCTTTTTTTGATCCTGGCTTTCAGGTAGTCCCATAATTTTTCAATTGTCTCTCCTGGATCTATTCTTCAGGTCAGTTGTTTTTCCCATGAGATATTTCACATTCTCTTCCATTTTTTCATTCTTTGGGTTTTGTTTTGTGATTTCTTGGTTTCTCATAAAGTCATTAGCCTCCATCTGTTCCATTTTAATTTTGAAAGAACTATTTTCTTCAGTGAGCTTTTGAATCTCCTTTTCCATTTGGCTAATTCTGCTTTTGAAAGCATTCTTCTCCTCATTTGCTTTTTGAACCTCTTTTGCCAGTTGAGTTAGCCTATTTTTCAAGATGTTATTTTCTTCAGCATTTTTTTTGGGTCTCCTTTAGCAGGGTGTTTACTTGTTTTTCGTGCTTTGCTTGCATGTCACTCAATTCCCTTCCCAGTTTTTCCTTCACCTGTCTAACTTGATTTTCAAAATCCTTTTTGAGCTCTTCCATGGCCTGAGCCCATTGAGTGGGCTGGGATACAGAAGCCTTGACTTCTGTGTTTTTCCCTGATGGTAAACATTGTTCTTCCTCATCAGAAAGGAAGGGAGGACATGCCTGTTCACCAAGAAAGTAACCTTCTATAGTCTTATTTTTTTTCCCTTTTCTGGGCATTTTCCCAGCCAGTGACTTGACTTCTGAGTGTCCTCTCCACCCCCACCTCGCCTCCAGATCTGCCCAGCCAGCACTTGGGGTCTGAGATTCAAATGCTGCTCCCCAGCTTCAGGGGTGTGGGCAGGGGCAGGGCTGCTGTTCAGTGTGAGATTAAGTTCAGGTGCCCAGGTGGCGGCAGGGCCGCCTCACAGGATCCCGTTCCCTCAGGGAGTTTATGCAGAGATCTTCACCAATGGATCCAGGCTCCTGCCTGCTTGGGGAGCCCTGGTCTTCTCCCACTTCTGCTGCTGCCTCCCGAGGGGGCCTGCGTTATGGGGGCATCCCACTCCCCTCTCGACCCGCCAAAGAGACCCTTTCACCAACCCTTGTCACCTGTGGGTGGAGGGACCCACGCGGCTGGGGGAGATTCCGTCCCTGAAGCCTGCTCAGATCTGCTACTTTCAGCGCTGCACTGCCGCGGCAGTGTTGGGCTCTGCTTCAGGTCCGGGGCAGGAGGGATCTTTTGCGAGAGGTTTTCAGGCTCTCTGGAGCAGAAATCTCATCCGCTCCATTTTGTGGCTTCTGCTGCTCCAGAATTCGCCGGTGGTTCTTTTTGTTACAGGTATTTTATGAGCAGTGGGTTCTGAGGTAGCGTATGTGCGTCTTTCTATTCCGCCATCTTGGCTCCGCCCCTCCAATAATTTTTTAATCATCTTTTCTGGGTCTATTTTCCAGGGCAGTCGCTTTTCCAAAGAGATATTTTACATTTTCCTCTATTTTCACTCTTTTTTATGTTGTTGGATTGATTGTCTTACAGTCATAGCTTCTACTCACTTAATTCTAATTGTTGGTTTTATTCAGTGAACTTTTGTACCTCCTTTTCTGTTTGGCAAATTCTGCTTTTCATGGTATTCTTCTCTTTATTGGTTTTTTGTGTCTCTTTTTACCATTTGTTCTACTCTATTTTTAAGGTGTTGTTTCCTCAGTATTTTTTTCTGTCTCCTTTTCCAAGCTGTTGACTCTTTTTTTCATGATTTAGCTGCATTGCTCTCATTTCTCTTCCCAATTTTTCCTCTATCTCTCTTAATTGATTTGAAAAATCCTTTTTGAGCTCTTCCACGGCCTGAGACTTATTCATATTTCTTTTAGGACTTTGGATGTGGGAATTTCAAGTTTACTATCTTCTTCTCAGTTTGTGTTTGGATTTTCCTTATCAGCATAGTAACTCATCCAATTGCCTTAATTGTGATAAAGTTCTTCATCTTTACAAGTACCATCTTCTTATGTAAAATACGTACAGTTTAACCTTATTGCATTTTTTTCTGTTTTCTATTTCCTGTTTACCTATTTATTTTCTTCGAGTCTTGTATTTGAAGATCAAAATTTTTGTTCAGCTTTTGTCTTTTCAGTAGGTTTTCCCCAAAATTCGCTATTTCATTAAATATTTATTTTACTCCTGAAGGATTATACTCAGTCATTCTTGGTTGTAATCCTAGCTCATTTGCCTTCTGGAATATCATATTCCAATTCTTTAGTCCTTTAGTATAGAAGCTGCCAAATCCTGTGTAATCCTGACTGTGATTCCATGATGTTTGGATTATTTCTCGCTGTTTGTAGTGTTTTCTCCTTAGCTTAGGTGCTCTTGGTCATAATATTCTGAGACTTTTTATTTTTTTGGTATCTCTTTCAGAAAGTAGTTGGTGGGTTCTCTCAATATCTAATTTACTGTCAGGTTTTAGAATATCAGCAGTTTTCTTGCTTGTGGCTTACTCTTGGGGTGGGATTTTGCTCCTGGCTTGTACCAAGGATGGGGTTTTGTTGCTGGCTCCCTGTTGTGAGACCTGCTCTTGGTAAAGTAGTGAGTGGTATTTTTGAGTCAAACAATGACTTGCTACATATAGTTCTAAATGACTTTCCAGAATAATTATGACTCCACTAAGAGTATAAGATTGTGCTTGTTCCTCAACTGTCCTTCAAAAATAATCATTTTATCTTTCATTTTCTCTTTTTTTAGTATTTTTTCAGTTTTACAGATGTGAGGTAGTTAATCTTAATTTTGAGCTATTTTTCAAACAATTGTTGGTAAGATACATCTTTTTTTGATTGTTTATATCCTTTCATTATTTATTCAAGTCTGATTCTTAATCTTTTATATGTATATTATATATATATCAATTCTCTTTATATCTTTAATAGCAAGTATTTATCAGAGAAATTTGTTGCAAAGATGCCCCCCCAACTAATTTTTTCAATTGTAATTCTAATTGCAACGATTTTGCAAATATTTTTCAGTTTTATGTAATTATTCTCATGGTGTCTTGGTGAGCCTGTTTCTGTATTTTTATGATGAAGCCCTTTTCCATTTCAGAGTTTATGCAGGAATTTTCTCACCGTTTTTACATACTGTATGGATTTTGTGAAAACTCTAAGGACTGGCCCTTCATTGGCTACTTCTTCTCTCATCTCCATAACAGTGTTAATATTAAATATTCTGTGATCTTCTCTAATCATTGCTTAGCAAAATAATTTTCCATTATTTCCTCCTCTTCTAATTTGTTTATAATAAGACTTTATATATTTAGGTCATGTAGCCATTTGGAAACTACTGTGGTATATGTGGTGAAATGTTCACTTGTTAGGGGTTCTTAACATTTTTGTGTGTGTTTTATAGAGCTCTTTGTGTGTTTGGTGAAGCCTATAGATATTTTTTGGGAATAATGGTTTAAAATTCCCAAGCAATTAAATGAAACTCTAGGTTTCAGTTAAAGATTAGTGAAAATAATGAGGTACTGTTTATAACCATACAGGTTCACTGACTTCCTGAAATCTATTCATGGTAGTTGATAGATCCCAGGTTAAGAATTCCTTGTTCTAAACCTAATTTCCATCAAATTACTTTGCAATTTTCCTGGTAGTTTTGTTAAATAAGTTCTGATTTCAGTACTTAGAGTCCTGTGGTTGATCCAATGTTATGGTTTTATGCTATATTTTTTCTAGGTCTTATAAACACAACATGTTTTGCCAATCAAATTTTTTATTTTTTAATCAATACCAAATAGTTTTTGTGGTTACAGTATTATAGCACAATTGAAGATCTGGTACTACTAGGCTCCAATATTTCCCACTTGTGTCCTATTATTTCTCTTAGTGGATTGTTAAATTTTTGTTTTAAATTTTGTTTATATCTTTTTCTTTTAGGTTTTAAGAATTAATGTTTTATGTTTGTTTTGCGGTTTCAATATTTGTTGCTTGTTTTATTTTTTTAGTTGAATACGTAATTCACTTCTTTGTTTCTTTCCTCTTTCATTTGTGAAAATGTGGAGAGACATAAATTTTCTCTTAATGACGTCTTTAGCTTCATTCCCAGAGACTTCATACTAAAATTTTTGGAATGTTGTCTTTTTGTTACTATTTTCTTTGGTGCAGTTATTGATTGTTTCTTATTTTAAGTTTGAGTTTCCTTTTCCGTTTGATTAACTCTTCCTTTTAGGGAATTATTCTCTCCAGTTAATTTTTGAACTTCCTTTTCCATTTCTTCAATTTTCTTTTTCAGATTGATGTTCTCATCAGTGAATTCTTTTTTTATGGTTTTAAAATCATTGGCCAGTTTTTCTTTTATATCCTTCTTCAGACGTTCCAGGTAATCTAGTTGTGCTTGCGAGAAATTCATAGTCCCATCTGAGGTTTCAGATGGAAGTACAGTCTCAGCTCTGACCTCTTTGGTGTTTGTGTTTTGGTCCTTATCCCCATAGAAAGATTCTATGGTTTTTTCACTTTTCGTCTGCTTTTTCCGATTCATGATGTTGGCTGAGTGTTGTAGCTTTTGGTTCTTTCAGTCAGAAGATACAGATCTTTTAAGTTGAGTTGATGTTTGTCTAGGCTAAAAGCAGGCTTTTTTTTGTTGTTGTTGTTTCCCAGATCAACCCTGGGTTTAGCTTGATAGGTGTGTGGGAGGTGTGGTCTGGTCTCAGGATATCTCCTCAGCTGGCCTGAGGCAAAGGCAAGGTCCGGGGGGGATGGTGATCCCAGCTTCCCTATTGTCTTCCCTTTTCCCCTGGAGGGCTGGGGCACGCCTAGAGGCTAATGCGTGTTCCCGCCCCTCCTGGGGCTCGTCTCCCGGGCTGCGGCTTGCTTGGGTCTCAGTGCGAATTTTTCTCTGCCCTGGGTCGTCTGTCCCTCCAGATAGCCTCCACCACGGTAGGAAGAATCCCCCTTTGCCACCTCTCCAGCCTCTGGTGTTATGAGACCACCCGCCCCCTTCTGCTGCTCCCACTGATCCAGGATCAATCTGGGGAAGAATTTTATGGTTCCCTCACGGTCATCGGGGGGGAGGGGAGAGCACTTACTGATCACTCCGGCATCCCAGCTCCTGGATGTTCAAGTAGTGACCCACTGAAGTCCTGTCTTTAGGCTGAAGATTTCAAAGGCTGTTGCGCTGATATCGTTGGCTCGGCCTGGCTTATCTCCTGCTCCGCTGGTCTCGCCCGCCACTCTCGGGCCCCTCGGATCGCCTCCGCCCTGCGCCGACCGCGCTGCGCTGTGCGCCGGGGTCTTACCCCCGCGGAACAGATCCCTCCCGTGGACCCTCCAGTCCAGCCTGGGCTCCGAATCTGTCAAAGTCCGTCTCCCACTGGATTCTACACCTCCAAAGTCTGGTCAGACTCTCCCCCCAGATATATCCAGAGGAGTTTTTCCAGGAGCTTAGGTGAGTCGTTGCTTTCACTCCGCCATCTTGGCTCCGCCCCTTATTTTAAGTTTGAACCCTTTTTTTCAAAGGCTCTTTATTTATTAAAGATGGTATTGCATTGTACTTTGTTAAAAATTTGTTTCATATTTTTTTTGCATTTTTATCAGGTTTTTAATGTCTCAGCACATGGTCTATTGTTACAAAGGTGTCATGAAAACTGAGAAATATATATTCCTGTAGTTACAGTAATTACAAGAAATCTCTCCCACCTCCATAATATAGTTAACATTCAATATTTTGTGATCTTTTGTAATCCTTGCTTAATAAAGGAATTTTGCATTATCTTCCTCTCTCTTCTAATTTGTTCACAATAAGACTTTATATATTTAGGTCTTGTAGCCATTTGGAATCTACTGTAGAATATTTTGTGAAATGTTAAATTATTAGGGGTTCTGAACGTTTTTTGTGTTATACATCCCTTTGGGAGTCTAGTGAAGCATGTAGATGTTTGTTCGAAATAATGTTTTAAAATGCCTTAGCAATAAATGAAATGTTAGATTTCAGTTAAGGTTTAGTGAAAATAAAGAGGTATTTTTTTTGTTTGTTTTTACCATACAAGTTCTCCGACTTCCTGAAATATTTAAGTTTTCTAAATTTCATCCGTTTGTGATTTCTTTCTTTTTTTATCGTTTTTTTAGATTTTTCCATGTCTAAAAGTACTACATGTAGATCATCACAGTTTTGCTATCTCTTAATTACAGTAAGTTGATTAATGTTTCCTCTTAGATGAAGGCATTAAAAAAGTGGAATATTTTTAATGTTGGGGTTGCTCTTTTGTTACATTTTTGTACCATTTTCTTTGTCATGTATGAAGTATGCTTTTCTTTTCAGTAATATTCTAAAGGGACTCATGAAATAACATCCCGAGGACTCTTTCTAGTAAAATCCATGTTCAATAGTTGGAGGGGTTAAGCGGTTTTTTCTACCTTTATATTTGAAGAAAATATCTTAAAACTGAATTTTATAGCTGTGAGAATATATGACATCATGAATCTTAAAATGATCTTTGGGAAGAAATATCTAAAAAAATCTTTCACACTCATGGGATGGGAGTAATACTTAAAAGCCTTAAGTACTTAATTAACTGGCGAAGTGTCCTGCACTGTGAGAAGTTGCTTTCATTGTAGTTAATAATAAATTCCCACAGAGAAAGCAATGAAAATCACAAATTATCCCAGCCTTTAAATAAATGACTTTTCCTTATGGCACTATTCTTCCCACCAGATTTTCCCTGGTAGTATTCTATCATCCACTTAATTTAAGAAAATATGGTGTCAGATAAGTTTTTGGCATAAAACAGTCTCCTCTGTTCTTTATATTTAAGAATGTCTTTCTCTATACACACACAGACACAATAATATAGACATAAATATACGCATATCTAGTGTTATATGTGTGTGTATATGTGTATATGTATATATTTATTTATATTCATGTAGTCTCTCCTGAATTCCATACACATACATATATACATATATGTATATGTGTATATATATATATACATACATATATATATGTATATGTATACACAAACACACACACACACACACACACACACACAGAAGTATAGTATGGAAGTTTTCTGATGAACCAGCAAAGAAGGCTAAGAATGACTGGTCAAGCAGAAAGGAAAAGAACAATTTAGGGGTGAGGAACCTGAGGCCTCAAGAGCACATATGGCCCTCTAGAATCTCAAGTATAGCCATCTGACTGAATTCAAACTTCACAGAACATTCACTCAAAAAACTATGCTTGAAGACCTAGAGGGCTACATAGTGCTTCAAGGCTATAGGTTTCCCACCCCTGTTTTAAATAGTAACATTGTGGAAGATGAGAACACGAATAAATGGGTAGTTAACAGTGTGAAATGCTGCAAAATCATTGAGGAGGATGAAAACAAAAGAAAGACAAATGGGTTTAACAGTAAAGATCCTTTTATTATATTTTTAGAGCAGTTTTACATTGAGATGTGACTCTAAAACCGGATTGTAAAGATTTGAGAAATAATGCCTTGGTGAATAAGTAGATTTAATGAGAATATAGAAGCTTATTGATAGAAACTTGATTGATAGTGAGAGGTATATGATGACATTTTAAGGGGAACATATGGTAAACTGAAGGTTGCTTAAGGATGAGAGAGATCTGGACATGATTGTAGGAAGTAAGAAAGAAGGCAGTAGACTCAGGGAAACTGAAGTTGAATGAGGTAGATGGAATGACATATGGAGAAGTGCTGTGAAGAAATGGAGCAAGATCAAAGGCACAAGTGAGGGGTATACTTAATAAAGAGCAAAGACCAGCTCAACCTCAGATTCTGGAATAAAGGTGGAGTGGCTGGTTTTGAGGAGTGGAATAGGTAGGATGAGGAAACTCATGACTTTGGAATAGAATCTGCTTAGAAAAAGGGAGTAGGAATGAAACAATTTTTTTAAAAAAAAATTACTTAATTTATTTGTTTTCCGTTTTCAACAATCACTTCCATGAGTCTTAAATTTTCTCCCGCTCCCTCTTCCTTCCCTTACCAAAAGAGTTTGCAATCTTTTTTGAGTTCTACCCATACATTCTTATTAAACACATTTTCACATCAGTCTGTTGCATAGATAAATTAAAACAAATGGGAGAAACCATAAGAAAAACCAAGCCAAAACAAAATAAAACACGATGTTGCTTTATTTTGTGTTCAGATCCTAGTATTCTTTCTCTGAACGTGTATGGCATCTTGCCTCAAGAGTTCTTTTGATGTGTTTTAGGTCCTTACATTGCAGTGAAGGGCTTAGTTTACCAGAAGCAGTTCTTGCACACTGTGGCTGTTACTGTGTATAATGTTCTCCTGGCACTGCTCATTTCACTAAGCATCAGTTCATAAAGTCTTTCCAGGTTTTTCCGAAGTCCAATGAGACTGTTTTGAGGAGAGATAAAGAGGTTTGGAACACCTATGATGAGAACTGTGATAATTATTTTCAATTGTTGTGTTCATCCTTCGTTGCTGAAGAAGACCATGCCATCAAAGAAATGATGAAATGACTTCACTTGACATTATTTTGAGTGAGGAAGGACTGTGCAAGGTTACCAGCCTCATTTCTCCTCCAGAACCATCTGAATCCAGTGACCAGATATTCACCAGGATGACTGGAGATGACCCAGGATGCAATGGGAGTCCTTGACCCCTTTAAGCCAAGGTCTATGCAGGTACTCACTTAGGATGAGATAATGCCCATTCAATGATTAGGACTTTTTAAGAAGTAGTCAGGGGATGGCCCCTTTAATGAGGCAAAGAAAAATGGTGACATCAGTCTGGATAATTATTTAAGGAAGGACTAAAAGAGTACTATACAAGAATAAGAACCCGAAATTGTTCAGTAGCACAAGAGTAGGAGTGAGATCACTGCAGAGAATGAACACCTGTGGGTTAGGGAAGGCAAAGAATTCAAGGGTAGGTGGCAATGTGCAGTTGAATTAGATAAATTCAGGGTCAGATTGTGATGAAAGGAAGTGAGGCCAGGGATAATGAAATGGGAGAATGCAGAGGGACAGGGGTTATGGTGAAGATGAAGAATAGGATTGAAACAGAAAGGAAAATGAAAAAAAGGTGATTTTGACAAGAGAGGTGGATTTCAGAGTTCTAGGCCATGGAGTGCCGTGATTATTATTCATAGTTTTGATTACTACCTATGGCTAAAGGTGAGTGAGGTGGTGTAAAATTTAGGTCATGGATTTTAAAGAAGTTGAACAACTAGGAGAATAGTATTAGAGGGACATCAACATGTATGTAAAAATCTATACGTATGAAGGTATATACCATAAGGTACATATGGTAGTGGAGAGAAAGGATATAATGGGTACAGAAAGTTGCATAAATGGACAGATACTGTCATTGTGCTCTGTAGTTTTTCTTATTTTTGGTTATTATTACAAAGGAAGTCTTACTGGCATGGGGAATTCATAAGGTTAATACATAGAAAAATGACTGATGTAATAACAAAAGTAATTAATGAATTTTTAATTAAAAGGAAAGGACAGCTATACTTGATTACAAAAAAGATCTATCGTTGGGGGAGAAGCCAAAGGATGGAGTGAAGCTTGAGAAAGCAGAGTTTGAAAATATTTAAAGTAGGTGGATCTTGAAGAGGCAGCTACACCATAAGTCAATTTCTTTTCCTGGAGCAGTGTGTCAAGGCATGAGAGAAGGAACAATCAACCTGCACTGGAGAATGTGGCCTTTGTGATTTCTGGGGAGAGCTTATATTTTTTTGTCAGCAGAAAAAAAGTGTTGTAGGATGACTGATATAAAAGGACACAAGAGGATACAGACTAAAATATCAATTGCAGAAGAGAGGTCAGAGAGGATAAAGATAGAAAAAAAGTAGCATTAGGGGCTTGAAGAAAAGAAACTATATGGAAAATACCATAGAGAAGAAGAGATAGAGATAGAAAGAGAATTAAGAACAGATTACTAAAAGAATTTTTGTGCAGTGGGGCAAGTCCAGATGAGACCAGAAAGATACAGTCAGCAAGATTCAGTTATTTCCTCGAGCACTGACCAACAGCTGAGAAGCATGAGAAAGAGCTGAATCATAGGGTTTATCCTTGGTGGAGGTTGAAATCAAGGAAATAACTGGAAGATCAAGGGCACAAGGAATTCTAGGATGGAAAAGCATAGCATCGTGTTCCATTTTAAATGATCCATTCCTGACGTGAGAAGCAATATAGAATCAAATCCATTTATGTAGGGATTGACAGATGCTCCTTAACTTTCTCCCTGTTCCCCTGACTATTGTCCTCTAACCACAAACACCACCACTATTTTCTTGTTCATTTAATAGATAATACAGATGCTCTTAATCTTTTTAGAAAAAAGTTCAGGCCAATGAGGACAGACATTTCCCATTAGGATTCCAAGAACACATTGTTTCACTTAGAATGTCTTAATGGAGAAGTAGAATATGGAATGAACTGTCCAATCAGTGAACTTTTCAACTCAGGACTTTGGACTGGATTTTTACTGCGGATGCAGGTTAGCCTAGGGGCCTGGGAGTCACTACTGGCCAAGATGAAAGGACAGAGAACAGGGTAGCAAGCATTTAGCACAGAACCAATACTACCCAACACCATATCTTTCTTAGGGGAATAAGTTAAATATATTATAAGGCAGCAACCAATCCAGTAAAATATAACATAAAAGCCCACCAATAACAGGATAGTTTGGGTAGCCCTAGCCTCATAGGAAGTCCTAGAGGAGAGGCTGGTATTACGAATGTGTTGAATATTCTTTTTATGTCTGTAAAGAAACACCACCATGTAACCACTGGCCAAACTCATTAGGGTGAGAAAGAAGACATCTCGGGCTGTTGTGGCTATCATAAATAAATTTGGAAGCGTGTGATTACCATTTGGTTTGGTGGTGCAGTATTTCATGGAATAACCTTGTTTGTATATAGTGAAATTTTCACTGGCTTGAAGAGAGTCAATGACGCGGATGTAAATCAACATGTTGATGATCCAGATACAAAAAAAGTAAGGAAGTATAAATTTGCTTACTCTAGGTTTTAGCCATGCCCATCTTGAATACATGGGACTGATAGTGATGGCTTGGAATATGCTCAGGAGACAGGTTGTACCAATAGAAAGCCCCCGGCCCACCCTGTAGAAATACATGACCATCTTACACCCAACATCATCCAGAATATTTTTCACTCCGAAGTAGACCATAGTATCAGGAATTCCTCTAGTGATAAGTGTCATAATGTTAGCTAGTGTTAGATGGGCAATAATCATATCCATGGGTTTCTTATGGTGGGGCTGAATATATAAGATATAGAGATATATCATGAATAGTCTGGAATTTCCCAGGATCCCAATAACAGTTTGAAAGAAGGTGCAAATCCCCAAGATCAGATCACTTAGAAGCATTCTGTTGGTTTCTTTTGGAGCACAGTAAAGAGACTCAGACCATCTTGCAATGGCATTTCATGGAAGCAGTAGTGGTGAATTATTGAGTGATGGAATTCTGAGACATAAATACAGGGTAAATGAATGTTGTCCAGAGAAATGAACCAATTTCCATAATACTGATTGGTTCAAAGAAGTTATAAGTTTTTACATTGTTATTCAAATTCTTTAGCCTTACTACTTTATGATGCAACATGGAAAACTTTCCAGTATTCAACCCGTACTTCTCATCCTCTTTACATCATTTATTATGCCTCCTTCACATCACCCACCTTACTCCCTATAATATTATGGAGCCTCCCTTTTGGAAATCGTCCTGGGATGGGGGAACAATGCTATATTTAATTTGTTTTTAGTTCACAAAATATGAGCTGACAAAATACATACCTGTGTGTAGTTGGCATCAGGGTTGAAGATGAGAGGTTGCCATAGAGCTTGAATTTTCTCGTTAATGAGCTTGCTAGTAGACTTTTCAAATCATGTGCTTTGTGTGAATACAAAATATCGTTTAGTATCTGCAGCTTTAATCAAAGAGTCACAGAATTTCAGATTTGGAAAGGACCTCAAAACCATCTAGTCCAAATCATACCTGAAAAAACACTTCCTTTGCTCTGTATATGAAAAAGTGATCCTCTAGTTTTTTTGCTGGAAGACTTCTTGTGAGGTCCTCAGACCTCACCATGTTCCAAAGCAGACCATTTCACTTCTGTAGATGTCATGGGCAGAGTCAAGGAAAGAGGCAACTTTAAAAGGAAGACCAAAGATTTCTTTGTTCCTGAAAGGCATAAAGTAAACAGCAATAACTGTCTGTTCTTGGTCTAAGGATAAGGACAAAAGGAAGAAATCTAGCTTAGGCCAACCTTTGCAAGAGTTAATAACTTCCCCATAGACTTGACTTAATGACTGTAGGTCATTAAGCAGTACAGTTCAGAGCACCCTGTGACAATGTGTGGTACAGACTATAAGAAATGATGAATGTGTAGAGTGGTGGCATGATGTAGTAGAACACACATCTTGGAGCTCAAAGATATAGGTTAAAATCTCTCATTTAGTGGTCATGTGATTGTACAGAGCTCATATAATCTCAGTTGTTTAATCCATTAAATATAATATACTGTGCTAGGCTTTTCAATTATCTTGTAGTTACCACATTTACAAAATGGCGTAATAATACTTGTATTGCCTACATCAAAGCATTATTGTGAGGGAAGTTTGAAAAATGAAAATTTCTTTTCCACACTTGTATCATCTTAAGCATTCCAAACTACTGGACTAATTGATCTTGCTTTTCATTGACTTGATTGATTTTTAGAGATAGATCCATTTGAAAACAAACAAAAAAACCCAAAACAGATCAAGACAATGACGTATGAAAGCTGTCCTAACTATAGCTTACCTTTAGCCTCCCTTTGATTTCTCTTTCATCAGGAGCTAAGTAAGTATGCCTTCTCCACCACTCTATCATGTACTTATTATACTTTTCTTTCATAATATTTTCTAACTGTAAAAGGAAATATCTTATTAATATTTTCCCCCATTTAGTCATAGACACAGGCGTATGTCTAAAAAGTGTCTTAAAAGCAACATAAATACTCCATTCTAAAGATGAAAACATTGAGGTTCACTGAGATTAATATCTCTTGTGCCACCTAGCTTCCTCTGGAATTGAAACCAGGCCCTTAAATGCAGTTATTATTCCATTGTACCATATTGCTAAATGAAGGAAAACCATTTCAATTTTCACCACTACCTTACCGGCAATACTGGGAAAACCTCCAAGTTAATACATCATAATTCAAAGTATTTTGTATAGTAAAATACTATATCCCAATATTTTCCTGGGATTCCAAGGCTTTATGATTCTAAGCAGCTATATAACCTTCAGTTAGTTATTATCGGACATGGTAAGACAATATTAATGGACGATGGGCTTGGAATCATGAAGATGTGAGTTCAAATCCAGTTTCAGATAATTACTAGCTGTGTGACCCTGAGAAACTCACTTAATCCTATTTGCCTCAGTTTTCTCATCTGTAAAATGAGCTTCAGAAAGAAATGACAAACCATTTCAGTATCTTTGTCAAGAAAATCCCAAATGGAATCATGCAGAGCCAGACATGATGGAAATAACAGAACAACCCCAATAACAAAGATTCAGTTCATAGCTGCTATCTGAGTTTGAATAAGTCACTTAAACTCTGTGATTTCTCTCTGTAAAATATTGATGCTATATTCAATGATATCTAAGGCCCTTTCTAACTATGAATGCTGTGAAAAGTAGCGTATTATTTTGTTAATGTAGGCTTAATCCATCTTTTAAAGAAATTTGAATTCTGGAATAAATAATTTGAATCTTATTCATCAGACCATTGAGAATCATTGAGAATTATTGCACACTTATACATTGAAAATATTAGCTTTGTTAAAATGTTTAGGATGGATGGGAGAGATGACAGATTAAATGTCAGGAAAGTAGTAAAAAAGAGATATTTCAGTAATGTAGTTAAGAGGTAATAAAGGTCTATATTATGTTGACAGGAGAGAAAATTTTAAGTGAATGTATTCAAGATAATGAAAAACTCAAAATTCATAATTAATTGGACTTTTCTGTAGATAAAATTGTTTGGGTGTTAATTAGGATGCTCTCAGGTAGTACTGAAAGGTAGAGTGTCCAGGACTAAGGTATTGTATTCTGCTTTATAGACTTCATCTGGAATGTTTTATTCAGGTCTAGATGTTACACTTCAGAAAGAACATTGATAGTCTGGAGAGTATCCTGATGAGGGCAATCAGGATAATGTATTAACAAACACCTATTAGGACATAGCAGGCTCTTGGTCGTTCAAAGTTGAGCACATTAAAGCAATGAATAAAGAGATTCAAAGCATTTACATTTTGTAAGAAGCAAAAAGACTAATGTATTTTTTATGTCATAGATTGTTAGGAATTTATCAGTTGTTGTTGGTTGTGTTTGTCCTTTATTTTTGGAAAGTACCTTGACATCAGTGAAATGATGACATGACTCACAGTTGATTTTGATTTGAGTGAGGGAGGGCTGTGCAAGGTCACCAGCCTCACTTTTCCCTCCAAAGCCATCTGGATCAAGTGACCAGATATTCATCAGGATCACTGGAGCTGGTCCAGGATGTAATGGGAGATCCTGGCCCTTTTAGGCTAAGGTCTTTTCAGGTACTCACTTAGAGTGAGGTAATGCCCATTCAGTGAATAGGCCTTTTTAAGAAGTAGTCAAGGGATGGCCCCTTTAGTTAGAGAAATAACAACAAAAAATCAAAGTGGGAGGGAAAATCCCTAAAGGTTGCTGTTCCAAAGAGAAACAGTTACCATTGATATTCACTCTAACCCAGGAGGGTTCCAAAACAGCCATTAATTGGAACTTGGGCAGGGGCCTATTGTGGTCCAATCTATGGTCTTCAGAGTGAGCTGGGTTTAAGGTTTTAGGAAAGAAAGAAAGACAGAAAGACAGGAAAAAAGAAAGAAAGAACCAGATTAAACTGTAATTAGGCAATATTTAACAAAATAAAATCACATTAACATTTATGTGTGTTTTTTGAGTCAATATGCAACCAACAAAAATCCTTATTTACAGTTCACTGGCACCAATTTGTACTAGAGTTGACAGCAGTGCTCTAGGGTATACAGAGGTAAGTAACATTCCTTTATATATAATATGTGTATACTTCAGTGGATATGTGAATACATGTATGTGTTATTCCCTTATGTTGAAGATCACAAACCATCTACATCTGCCCATCTTGCATGACTCATCCCTATTTACCTATAAATCTATCATTGGGAATCTACTCGATGGTTTGGGGTCTTTTTCTAGATATCTTCACTTTATTTACACCCACATGAAACATGTGGCTATCCATATTTTATTCCTTGCTTTCACTATGTGACTGGCCCATTTTTCTTTCTGCCCTAGTCATGTAGTGAGGGAAATGAATAAACTATTAAGGTAAAGATATCTCTCTTATGGCATCCTTTATAATTCTTTATGCAATTTTTGGGTAGTGATCTGATAAAATAACATACGGACAACTTTGCCTGTTCTGTCCTGTTTAGATCAGGAAATATACATTATTCTCAATAAAATTTCACAGAGGTGAAAAAATTGAGGATTTGATAAGAGTTAGTTTGTATTGATAATCTTGATTACTATTTGGAGAGTCATAATAACATTTGATATATTTTTATGCCTTTGGCATTGTATTTTTTTTTTCAGATTCATTGGAATTTGACCAAATTTGTTCCAGCATGAACATACTTTGTGTCTAATTGGTCTTATTCACTAACTTTTCTGATTTTTGTTTTCTTCAGTAGCACTTTCTCAGGCAACATTCCATTGTCCTTGGTGGCAAAACGTTTGTTGTAAACATCTTTACCCTTTCTCATGTTTGTTGCTCACCTTTCGGTTTCATTTTTAAATATCCTTAATATGATTTTGCTTCGTTGGATCTCCCCAAACTTTCTCTGAACATATTACTTTACCTTTTGTGCTTCATAATGTTTTGTGAAGTGATACTATTCATAATCTTCCATCATTCTTTTCCACAACGTTTGCAAATATATATATTCTAAATAAATGCTATCCTTGACTTCCCAAAAGCTTCACTTGGTGAAGGAAATCAAAGTTTGCTGGTGGAGGCAGCTTCTGGACACCTTTCATCTTTCAATTTCTATTTTTAAAGCTTCCTTAGAAAATAATGATAGCATATGTGTCCTTTTACCATTTCCCATTTTTTTCATCAACAATTTCTTTCAGTGTTGGAGTTGCCCAAGTCATATACGTTATTCTCTCATTTTTGTTCATTCTTTTATTTTAGCATTGATTTTGACCTCTGTACTAGCAAGTTGGTAATCCGAGTATTCACAAATGACTCATAAATCAATAACTCTTCTTTTTAAATGATTTAATCTTTTTTTAAAAATAAAATTTATATTATTTGGTCCAGTTTATCTATATATTCTTTCTGAAGAAAGTGTTCATGCCATATAGTACAGGAATGAGATTTTTTTCTTATTTTTAAAACATTGGAATTTCTTTTTCTTCTCTCTAAAATAATATACGCACATGTGTATCCATTTATCTGCATATATACACATATGTTTATTCATATCCCACTACATTTTTTTCATTATCAGTCTTTATTCCCACCTTTCTGTGAAAGATTCTCAGATATCGAGATATATATTCATTAGGCTTGCAGGACCTTAATGGAGTCCTTTATAAACTTTTTCTGCTGAAAATTAACAACATTTTACAACATTTACCACAATAAGCTCAAAATGAATATGTAACCTGAATATTCAAGGTCATGACATAAATAAATTAGAGAAAAATCCTATTGGGTTCCTTTTACTGATATGGAGAAAGGATGAATTCTTAATCAAACAAGGGACAGAGGCTGTTACAAAAGATAAAATATTTAACTTTAATTACATGAAATTAAAAACTTCTGCATGAACAAAATCAATTTAATAGGATGATAAGGGAAACAGATTTGGGAATAACTCTGAAGCAGATACCTATGATAAGGGTCTCATACACAAAGTATAAAAAGAATGAACAAGAATATATAAAATCAAAAAGTGTTTCCTAGTAGAAAAGTGATCAAAGAGTATGAATAAACAGTTCTCAAAATGATTTCAAACCATTATCAGCCATATGAAACAAACTCCAAATTACTGCCATAAGAGAAATGTCAATCATAACAACTCTGTGGTGTCATCTTATACTCAGCAAATTGTCAAAGATGACAAAACACACCAGTATTGGAAGGGTTATGGAAAGACAGACTCACTAATACACTGTTGGTGGAGTAGTGAATTGCTTCAACCATTCTGGAAAGAAATTAGGAATTATGCTAAAGACAGTGACTAAAATGTCCATTCCCTTTGATGCAGAGATCAGTGAAGAATATAAAGAAAGTTTCCATATCCAAAAAAAAAAGATATAGAGCAATACTTTTTTAATCATATCAAAGAACTGGAAGAAAGTAGATATCCATCAATTGGGGACTGACTAAACAAGTTGTGATTAGTTAATATAGCAGAATATTACTTTATTTTAAGAAACAATAAATTTACTGGATTCAGAGACACATGAGAAGACAGAGGTAGTGCTGAAAGATGAAGTAGAACCAAGGAAACCATATGTACAATGATGATAAAAGTCCAAATGGAGAGAATAATTATAACAAAACAAGCTTCCTAAAAAAACAAAATTATGAAACTATATAAAACAGTGTCTTGTATGTGTGTTCGTCCTTCACCGTCGAAGAAGACCATGCCATTAGAGAAATCATGACATGACTTGCACTTGACTTTGTTTTGAGCGAGGAAGGGCTGTGCAGGTCACCAGCCTCACTTCTTCTCCAGAACCATCTGAATAAAGTGACCAGATATTCATCAAGATGACTGGAGATGACCCAGGATGAGAAAATTGGGGTTAAGTGACTTGCCAAAGGTCACACAGCTAGTGAGTGTCAAGTGTCTGGGTGAGATTTGAACTCAGGTCCTCCTGACTCCTGCACTGGTTCTCTATCCACTGCACCACCTAGTTGCCCCAGAAACAGTATTTTCCCTTCAACATATCAAAATGAATGGAATAAAGTTCAAGCACATCTCAGAGGCAAATCTGCCTCCTTGAATTCTTATAAACTGAATAGAAAGAGAGAAATCCAATAAACTATATGTGTTTTTCAAAAATTACAAGTCCAAGGGTAGACAGAGTCTAGATTGGAGTATTTAGGTTGGAAGAAGTCTAGCTGCAATCTCTAGGATGACTCCTACCTTGATGTGGATGAAGGCATTTTTTCTCAACTCCTTTAAGCCAATTTCAAGGGCATGATTTTTCACTTAATCAGCACTTCCATGCTTTTCTCATTCAGAAGAACAGTAGGCTATTAGAACAAAAGTGTGCGTGTGTGTATGTGTGTAAACCTGTGTGAAGATTTTTTCTGATCTCGTCTTTTTTTTTACCCTACTGTTTTAACTTATTTGTGCTCAGACTCATGAAATCTGGGTTTGTGTGAGTTGTTATTGTAGGGAGGTTTATAAAATTACTTTTTAAAAAGATCAATACAATTCTTTCCCCCAAGCATTAAAACTGAAAAGGTACAGATCTTCTGCCCTTTATATTTGTATGCTACTGACCATTCATTGCCCATCTTTCATTCTTTCCCTTCATAAATAATGAGGCACATAAGAAGAATTAATTCTCTCTATCCAGCATTGCTATTAATTAAAACATGAAGAGTAACTTTAAACAACAGGGAAAAAAAAGTTGTAACAGGATCTAACTCTCTTTGGGAAGAAGAGGGTGAAACCACGAAAGAAGAGGAGGATGAAAAGTGTTACTCACCATCATTCATCTCAGTAGATACAAGAAGCCCTAGTATTTCTCATCTTATTCCCAAGTGATATCTCCACATCCTAGTCTTGCAACCATGATAGTGACAGAATATTTTGGTGGCCTATACTTCCTTTGCCTCAGTGCTCGAGTCAAAGTAAAAACAACAGCAATAATTCGACCTCACTGTAGTGAAACGTTCACACTAAGGTTCAAGCTTCTTTTTCTACCTTTGTGTCTCAGTGGCCCTCTTCTTCCTAGAGCAAGCCATGAAATTCCACTTTGGCCCCTAAGAAGTTCAAATCTCAGTATATGACTTTTTTTGTTACATCAAAAAGAAACCCTCAGTTTCAAAAAAATTAATAAAACAAAAACAAGAACAAAAGAAGTAATTTCAAAAATAAAGAAAAAATAAGCAGAATTTAATGCACTGTCATTATCTTAAGCACTTAAATAACTTCTTTTTAGAAATGCACACATAGAAATATGTTGTTCAAGATTGTACATGTAACTACATCAAATTTCTTGCCTTCTCAATGAAGGGAGAGAGAATTTGGAACTCAAACTCTTAAAAATTAATGTTCAAATTTATTTTTACGTGTAATAAGGAGACAATAAAATACTAAATAAGCTATTGAAAAGAAGGCAACAAAGGCCCCAAAATAAAATTTAACTTTGAAAATGGAGGAGAGAAAATAAAAAGTATGAAACAAATCGGCAAAATCAAAAGGTGACAAAATCAAAAATGAGAAGGGAAAAATCACAACAAAATAAAATAAAGAAAATTATCAAAAATGTTTTATATTATTATAAGGTAAAAATTTAAATAAAACAAATGAATACATGCAAATTTTAATGTAAGAGAAATTAGATAACTTTTTAAAAAGCCCATCCCTGCAAGAAATTTGAACAGGTAAAAAAAAGAAGCTCTATAGAAACAAAGCTACAGTAAGTTACAACAATAAAGTTATATTCACAAGTGAATCTTATAAAAATTTTAATAGCAATAATCTTTATATTTGTAAACTGTATTTTAAAAATAAAAAGGAAGACAATAACGTCCAATTTTTATAGGATTAAATATATGATATTCACATAATATTAATGGAGGAATATGACAGAGAAAGATAATTACAGTCCAATATAATTAATGAATATTGAATATACTACAATACAAAATGTTAAATATAAGCAATTATAGCAATTTGTACCCTTAAATTTTCATTGTGACAAAGTTAGATTTTTGTCATGAATGCAACAATGTTTCAACTTTACAAAATGTATTGGTAAAATCATATTCTTTACAAAACTAATTATATTATTTGATTATATCAAAGACCTTTAAAATGTGCCAGATGCTATGCTAAGCAGTTTTACAAATATAATCTCACTTGATCCCTGCAACAAGTGTGTAAAGTAAATACTGTTATTTTCTCCATTTTAGAATTTAGGAAACTGAAGAAAATAGGGGGAGACTTGCCCAGGGAAACATAGCTATTAAGCGACAGAGACTATATTTGAGTCTTCCTGACTACAGATCCAGAACTCTATCCACTACATCACCTCTGGTGAAACATGAGAGGAATTTTTCCTTAGTGAATTAGAACAATCTGATAGAGAGAACTAATGTCATTTCAACTGGAGAAATCTTAGATATTTTCCCACTAAGAATAAAGGTGAAACAAGGATACATAATATATTATTATTGGATATAGTTGGAAAAATTCTAGATATAGCAACAAAACAGGAAAAATTAAATAAAAGAATAAATATTGCTGAGGAAATCAAAATATCTTTTCTAAGATAATGTGGATTATTCATAATAAGATTATCAATAACCCCCAGGCATCAAATTCAAAGATATCTAAAAAAATTGGAATTCTAATTCATCTCTCTGTAACCTTTGATTGTTTACCTGTCCCATTTCCTAGGTACTCTCACTTCCCTTGATTTTTGTGACAGTGCTTTCTCTCTTTTTTCCTTCTTTTCTTCCTGACCATTCTTTATTTCTCTTCTTTGTTTCATCATCACCATTCTTTCCTTTACTTTATGTAGGCATCCCATAGCATTTAGTCCTGGGCCTTTTTTTCTTATTCTTCTATTTGTTTTCTCTTTTCTTTGTTGAGAGTGCTTCTAATCAATCTCTTCTCTAATCTATCCTCCACACAGTTGCTATATGGAAATTTGAAAATACAAATTAAACTACATCACTCCCCTACTCAAAAACATCCAGGGGCTCCCTGAGATAAAATGCAATAATTTCAACTTGGCATTTTAAAGCTTTCCGTAAACTGCCTCCTGCCTTTCCTTTCCAGTCTTAACTCATGTTACTCCCCTTCTTGTTCTTAATTTTATTGATATTAGCTTTCTCTCCATTGTTTGTACAAAACATTTCATTTTCCATCATTTTGTCTTACAACAGTGTCCAGTTATATCTGGGAGGCATTTGCTGTTTGTCTCCAATTGATACAAACCTAGCATACCGGGAAGCACAAATTGGGTGCCATTTCCTACGTGATGTCTTTCATGACCCTGCAGTGCTAGTATTCTTCACCATTTCAGTGTAAATTGTATTATTTTCTAAGTCCTACCAAATCAGAATGTAAGCCCCTTGAGGGCAGGGACTATTTTATTTATTTATTTATTTATTCATTTTTACTCATAGTAGGTACTTAATAAAAGTTTGTTGAACTGAATCCAACTGTTGACTTTGCTTAGAGAATTGACAGAAAATTTATTAAGATGTCAGCAAAATAGCAGAATCCCCAAATTATCAGCACACACACACAGACACACACCCACACCCACACCCACACACACACACACACACACACACACACACACACACACCTTCTATTGAATTAGGAACATATGTACAAAAATATCATTTAAAACAACAAGGAATGCATTAAATATCTGGTAGGTTATTTATCAAGTTGCACCCAATATTACTAAAGTGATTATAAAATAATTTTTAAGGCAATAAAGGAAAAGCCAAATAATCAAAAAGTTGTTCAATATTCATGGCTTGACTGTGTAAATATAAAATGACAATAATACGAAGTTCGATCTCTAATTTTACTTCTTGAACACTCAAAATACTAATGAAATATTCTATAGGATTAAAGAAAGCAATGAAATTTATATGTGAGATCAATAATGCCAAGAGAAATAATATGAATAAGTAAGAAAGACAAAGAGCATTGGTAATTCTCAGTTATATCATAAGACAGTAATGAGCAAATCTGTCAATTAAAGAAAGCAAATAAAAATAGATCAGAGAATAAAATAGAGTTAGAGTACCTTGAGCAGTCCAGTGTTCAATAAATCCAATCCAATAAATCAAACAATTACACAGGAATGACAACTGGATACCAGTTTGGTAGACAATGAACTTCAGACCAGCACCCAATACACATGGGAGCGGAATTAGCATTTAATACGTACTTTCTTATTTACTAGGTGCTTTGCAAATTGAGTCAACAACTTTGGGTGATAGGTATTATTTTATCCTAATATTCCAGATGAGGAAACTGAGGCAGACTGCTGAAAGGATTTGCCCAAAGTCATGATTCTAGTAGGTATCTGAAGCCAGATTTCAACATGTCTTCCTGACTGCAGGCTCAGTACTGTGATCAATGATCTAACTGTAAAATATCATTTATATTGTAACTTGTCAGGCTTTACAAGAAGTTTTGTCAGACACATTTACAAATGTGAATAAGGAAAAGTTTCATAACTAGTCATGATGAGTACTCTTAACTGGACACAAAATAGAAATGATCAGGAGAAAAATAGTACAATGTAGAGAAAAGTGAAATCAATGAAAAAAATAGAATAGGAGAAAAATTGAGAAGAGAGTTTAGAGAAATGAGTGAAAAGGACATAGGAAAAAAGGAGGAAAAGATATATGTGACAGAAAAGAAGTATATTTTGTTGTTGTTGTGTTTGTCCTTTGTTCTTGAAGAGGACCATGACATCAAGATGATGACGTGACTTGCAGTTAACATATATAGCACAAAAGGCAAGAGGTAGAACAAAGAAAATGGGAGGACAGAAAGGTGAAGAAAGAAGAAAAACAAGCAAATGAAGCAGTGTGGTTGTTTTGCACTAGCTCAGGATTCAGGGACCTTGGAGTCTATTAGCAACTCTAATAATTCTAATTGATTAGCCTCACATTTTTGAAAAACTTCTACGAAACTTAATTTCCTCATTTATAAAGTGAAGAATTTCGCCTGTATCACTTTTTGGTCCTTTTCAACTCTAAGACTAAATGATCTTGTGGTTGAAGAAAAAGACAAGAAAGTGGACATAAAATGAAAAGGGAGAACTGCACAATGCAATGTTGTCAATATATAAGGAAAAAAGGAAAGAGATGATTGAAAGAAAAAAAGGAGGGAATCTAGTAAAAGGGAAAAGTTTCATCAGATCTACATGTAGAGCTAGAAGGGATCTTATAGTTCTTTTAGTCTAATTTCTTCATTTTATAGAAGAGGAAACTGAGGTCCAGAGTGCCTTGCCTAACACATAGGAAATGCTATGGAAATCACATTGGACTTGTTAGAGGATCTGAATGATAATCATGACTGTCATTTATTACCTGTGTGACTTTGGGTAAGACAGTCCAGCCCTGTGGGATTGAATTTTCTCATCAATTAAATCAAGATTAGATTGGATGAGCTCTAAGGTCCGTTCTTCTTTTAAATCTATGTTCTTATGACCTAAATAAGTGGCAGAGATGAATTCAAACCTTGGTCCTTTGTCTTACAATCCAATTCAAGGCATGAGTGAAAAAATGGAAATGAATAAAAGAGGAACAGTCAACAGAGGAAAAGGAAAAGCAAGAGCTAAATGAAAAGAAGAGAGGAAATAATAATAAAGGGAAAGTAAGAGAAGAAAAATAATGAAAAGAAAAAAGCATGACGAATGAGAGAAAAACTGTCTTGAAGTAAAGCAAACTTGTTTTGAAACAAGATTGCTTGAGAAACAAAAAAAGAAATGATTTAATGAAAATCAGAGACTTCAGTCCTTTTACTAAGAAGCTAAAAAATAGTGTCTCTTACCTAAATTAGTTTGTGCTGCCCCTGAAGAGAGGTCTCTGACAGACTGTGTGTGGAGAAGGGCAGTGGGAGCTGGAGTTATAGGAAAGTCATAGGATGACTTCATCTCCTAAAAGGATTGTAATTACTGTATCAACTCAAATTGTTTTGACATTCTCTTCTTTTGAAGTTTTTGACATTCCAAAGAATAGAAAAACATGTCTCCACTGCAAGTTTTCCTACTAATCTATTTGTCAGAATGATTAACTATAAATGCAAAGTGGTCACAGTAGTTAAAACTTTTTGAGGTCTGACATTTGACAATAATGGGCAATTATTCTATCAAACCATTGATTTGATTTCATCCAGTCGGAGACTAGCGGCCTCTGAGCTATTATTCTGTGTATATAGCAGAATTTCAACCTTATTTATCTGTATTTTATTGAGCAGAAAATTTTTAATTAAGAGTGGAAAGTTTATTAGAGGTCAAGGTTTGATAATATGTTTGATAAGCTACGAAAAGGAACTAAAAATGTCATTGATTCTGGAAGGTTTCTCCATGAAAGTGTTTTATTTTGTTTTGATTTTTCTTTGTAATCCTACTGTATTTTGTTGTTGTTTTTTGTTGGTAATTAATAATGTTCTTTCCCTTTTTTTTGATGTTAAAAATGAGTTTTATTTCAAGAATTATCTTGAGGGCATTGAAAATATAGCATAGTTTTGCAAATGCCAATACAACTCAATCACCCCTCTTTGACTTACACAATTTTAGGGCCTATCTCTTGTATCTGTCCAAAATAAAGGTATTGTTGGACAAAGCCTGTAGCCGGAGTTCTTTGTATTTCTGTTCTTTTTAAAATTAAAAATAATTTTTGAGTAAAAATTCTCCCCTCCTACATTTTCCTTACCTATTAAAAAAGAAAGAAAAATATCAATAATCTATTTGAAATCGTGCAAAACATTTCCATATTAGTCATATCACAAAAAAAACAAAAATTAAAATAAAGTGAAAAAATTATTCTTCAACTGGAATTGATCAGTTCTCTCTCTAGAGGTGGACAGAATTTTTGCCATGGGTCCTTTTTAATGGTGTTGATCAAAGTAGCTAAATCTTTCGCAACTGATAGCATTGTGATACTGGTGTTACTGTGTGCAATGATAGGTCAATTCTTCTCACTTCACTTTGTCTAAGTTTTTTATAGGTCTTGATAGATTTCTCTGAAACCATACTTCATGTTAGATGGGTAGCAAAATAGTGCTCCATCTCAATTACATGCCACAACTTATTTAACCATCCTCCAATTGATGAGTATGCCTTGAATTTCCAATTCTTTGTCACCACAAAAATAGTTATTATAAATATTTTTGTACAGATGGGTCCTTTTCTTTTCTTTTTTGATCTTACAACTAAGTAGCAGTTTTGCTAGGTATCCCAAGTTTTATAGCCCTTTGGGCCTAGTTTCAAATAGTTTTCCAAACTGATTGGAACAATTACAACTCCACCAACAGTTCAGTAGTGTATTTAATCCCTTTATCCCTTCCAGTATTGGTTATTTCTGATAGGTGTGAGGTGGTGCCTCAGAGTTGTTTCAATTTCTAATCAATAGTGATATAGAGTATTTTTTCATATGACTACAGATAGTTTTGATTTCGTGTATTGAAAGTGTCTGTTTAAATCATTTTACCATCAGTTAGAGAATGGCTTTTACTTTTATAAATTTGACTCAGTTCCCTATATATTTGGGGAAAAAAAGCTTTTTTCAGAAACATTGGCTGTAAAATAAAAATTTGGTATTACTTCATTTTCTATGGTACTTTTTTTTAGCAAAATACAGTTTCCTTGATTATCTTTTAAAACTAGGACTATTTTTACTTCTGCTTTGTTTGAGATTGTAATTGATACCCTTGCTTTCTTTTTTTTTTTTAAATTTCAGGTGAAACACAGTAAATTCTGCTCCAGCCCCTTATTTTATTTGTGTGTGCCTTTCTCTTTCACTTGTGTCTCTTGTAAATAACATACTGTTGGATTCTAGTGCTATCCATTTTTGATTTATGGATGATTTCATCCCATTCACATTCACAATTATGATTACTAACTGTTTAGTTCTCTCCTCCCCATTTTCCTCTGTTTTTCTTTCTCTTTTTATCCTATCCCTATTGAAAAATCTTTTTTGCTTCTGACAGCAGTCTCCCTTAATCTACTCTCTCTTTTATCATCTCCCTTTTCTCTTAACCCCTTCTCCTCCTACTTACCTGTTGGGTAAGATTGATTTCTATACCCAACTGAGTATCTCTCTCTCTCTCTCTCTCTCTCTCTCTCTCTCTCTCTCTCTCTCTCTCTCTCTCTCTCTGTCTATCCATAAATCTGTCTAATCTATCCTTCCTTCTTTGAACCAATACTGGAGAGTAAAGCTTAAGCACTCCCTGCCACCCCCTCCATTTTGCCCTTCACTATAAAAGCTCTTCCTTGTGTGTCTCCTTTTTGTGAGATAGTTTTCTCCATTCTTCCTCCCCTCTACTCCTTTTCCCAGTGCATCCTTCTTTCTCACCTCTTCATTTTTTCTTTTTAGATCATCCTAACATAATCAACTCACACTTATGCTTTCTGTCTGTGTAGACTTCTTCTAATTGTCCTAACAATAATAAAATTCTTAGGAATTTCATGTATCATTTGAGCATGTAGGAATGTAAACAGTTTAACTTTAATGAGTCTCTAATGATTTCTCTTTTATGTTCAATTTTTTTAAGGTTCTCTTGATTCTCATATTTGAATGTCAAATTTTCTTTTCAATTCTGTTCTTTTCATCAGGAATTCACCAGGAATACTGGAAAGTTCTCTATTTTTGAATATCCATTTTATAAAGATTATACTGTTTTTCTGTAGGTTATTCTTGGTTGTAATCCTGACTTTTTTGCCTTCTGGAATACAATATTCCAAGTCTTCCACTCTTTTAATGTGGAAGCTACTAAATCTTGTATGACTCCGACTGTATCTCCATGATATTTGCATTATTTTTCACTGCTTACTATATTTTGTCCTTAACAGGTGACTTCTAGGATTTGGCTGTAATATTCCTTGGAGTTTTCATTTGAGATCTCGTTGAGGAGGTGAGTGGTGAATTCTATCTATTTCTACTTTACCCTCTTGTCTAGAGCAGTTTGTCTTCTCAGCTTCTTAAATATGACACCTAGGATCTTCTGTTGTTGTTTATTAGTTTCAGGTAGTCCAATAATTTTAATATCAGGTAGGTGGTACAATGGATAGAGAACTGAGCTTGAAATCAGGAGGAGGCATTGTGAATATTGTGTTGTTGCTACAGAGCCTGGAAGACTGGGGAAGGAAGTGGAACCTTCCACAATGTAGAAGAAGAACATTTTTTTTAAAGGAAGGATAATGAGTTCAATAACTTAAGCTATCTATGAGACATTCAGTTCAAGATGTGAAACTGACCATTGGAGATATAAGACTGGATGGCTGCAAAGAGAGTAGGACTAGAATAGTGGATTTGAGAATCATCAGCATAGAGAAAAGAATAAATAGTTGGGAGTTGATGAAAGTCAAACAGTTTAGAAGTGTAAGAGGATGAAGGGCAGAAATATTGGAAAACCTATGCTTAATGGGCATGACTTGAATGAATATCCACCCAAGGAGTATGAGAAATCATCAGACAGGTGGGAAGAAAAGCAGGAAAGAAGTGTGATGGAAACCTAGAGAGAATAGAGTAATTTAGTGTCTAAAGTAAAGAATAGTGAGAATAGAACGGACAGGGTAATAGCTTTTATTAAGTGCCTGCTATGTGTTGAACACCAACTTTGATTGTGAATCCCCAAAACCTCAAACCAGAGCTTGTTCTAAGAAAGAGATAAATAATGAGATCAGGTACACGTTTTATTTCTCTCATAAACTGGTGGCATACCTTGCATGGGAGTTCAGTCCAAAACTGGCTTGATTTGGGATTTGAGGTACAGGGTTACATACACTTTGAAGGGCAGGGATTCCGAAGGGGTACCAATCAATGCTGACTGGTTGACACACTGGAAGGTGGGATATACTAAAATGAGAGTCTTGAGGTATGTGAATTAGTTCACTCAATCCTGGTCAAAGAGACATCAATTTCCACATCACCTAACTTGACAATAGGGAAGAATCAACATTCTCCCAGATCTGTCTGGGCAACACAATGAACAGGAATAGACCCATTTAGATCTTATGCTCTACTCAGGAAGTACTGAACTTTGAAAGAAATGGGGGATGGGGAAGCTCTGAGTCTCCAAGATAATGAGTACTAGGAAAATCATTTTTCTTTTCTTTTTTTAAAATTTGTTTATTTTTTGTTTTCAACATTCATTTCCACAAGATTTTGAGTTCCAAATTTTCTCCCCATCTCTCCCCTCCCACCTCATAACAAACAACATGCATTCTGATTAGTCCTTCTATCAATCTGATCTCCTTTCTATCACATCACTCCTTTCCTTTATCCCCATCTTCTCTCTTTTCTTGTAGGGCAAGATAGATTTCTATACCCCTTTACATGTATTTCTTATTTTCCAGTTGCATGCAAAAACAATTCTCAGTCTTCATTCCGAAAACTTTGAGTTCCAACTTCTCTCCCTTCTTCCCTCCCCACCCATTCCCATTGAGAAGGCAGGCAATGCAATATAGTCTACACATGTGTGGTTTTGCAAAAGTCTTCCATACTAGTCATGTTGGGAAAGACTAACTGTAGTTCCCTCCACCCTATCCTGCCCTCTATTTACGATATTTTCTCTTTAGACCTTGTTCCTCCCATAAAGTGTTTACTTCCAATTACTCCATCCTCCTACTTGCCCTCCCTTCTCTCATTCTCCCGCCCCACTTTTCCATTCTCCCCTACTTCCTGTGGTGTAAAATTGATTTTCATGCCAAATTGAGTGTGCATGTCATTACCTCCTTAAGCCAAATGCGAAGAAAGTAAGCTTCACTTTTTCCCCTCTCACCTCCCCCTTTTTCCCTCCATTTCTTGCCTGTCTTATGAGAGATAATTTACCCTATTCCACTTCTCTCTTTCTCCTCTCAATATATGCTTCTTTTATTTCTCAATTTTATTTTTTTAGATGTCATCCCTTCCTATTCAACTCATCCTGTGCCCTCTTTCTATATGTGTGTGTGTGTGTGTGTGTGTGTGTGTGTGTGTGCTAGAGTATAATTCCTCCAACTACCCTAATACCAAGAAAAGTTTCAAGAGTTACAAATATTATCTTTCCATGTAAGAATGTAAACAGTTCAACTTTAGTAAGTCCTTTTTCATTTCTCTTTCTTGTTTGCCTTTTCATTTTTCTCTTGATTCTTGTGTTTGAAAGTCAAATTTTCTATTCAGCTCTGGTTTTTTTTTACATCAAGAATGCCTGAAAGTCCTCTATTTCATTGAATGACCATTGCTTCCCATGAAGTATTATATTCAGGTTTGCTGGGTAGGTAATTTTTGGCTTTAATCTTAGTTTCCTTGACTTCTGGAATATCATATTCTGTGCCTTTGGATCCCCTAATGTAGAAGCTGCTAGATCTTGTGTTATCCTTATTGTATTTCCACAATACTAGAATTGCTTCTTTCTGGCTTCTTGCAATATTTTTCTCCTTGACCTTTGAACTCTGGAATTTGGCTCCAATACTCCTAGGATTTTTTTTTTTTCAGATCTCTTTCAGGAGATGATCAGTGGATTCTTTCAATATTTATTTTACCCTCTAGTTCTAGAATATCAGGGCAATTTTCCTTGATAATTTTCTGAAATTATCTCTTTTTATGTCTAGGCTCTTTTTATGATCATAACGTTCAGGTAGTCCCATAATTTTTAAGTTGTCTCTCCCGAATCTATTTTCCAGGTTAGTTGTTTTTCCAATAAGATATTTTACACTGTCTTCTATTTTTTTCATTCTTTTGTTTTTGTTTTGTACTTTCTTGGTTTCTCGTGAATGCTGCCACCTGAGGCCAGCTGGGACTAGGGCTAGGTCAGTTCTCTGCTCTCTTCTCATCCAGGTGAAAGAGCTTTCTCACTGACCTTTGAAGCTGTCTTTGGAATTTGTGTGTTGAAAAATCTGGGAACTGCAGCTGCTGCTGGTGGCACCCTCAAACCTGCTCTGGTCCTGCTCATGCTGCACCACATGGTCAAGGTTTGGCTGCACTCCATGGATTGTGCTCTAGTCTGAGCCCAGTGTGACAGACCTTTCCTGTCAGCCTTCCAGGCTGCCTTGGGCTGGAGATCTCTTTCACTCTTTCGTTTTGTGACTTCTACTCTATAACTTGTTTAAAGTCATCTTTTACAGGTATTTTATGGGCTGTTGGGGGGAGCTTCTACAGGGCCACCCTTCTACTCTATCATTTTGGCTCTGCCCAGCAGGAAAATCGTTTTCCACATATATGGTAGGCATTGTGCTAAGTGCTTCACAATTATAATCTAATTTGATTCTCATAACAAACCTATGAGGTAGATTCTACATCACGGCAATCATAAATATCAAGAAAAGGTTGTCAGATTTGGCCCGTAAGTGATGTCTGGGAACTTTGTTCATGAACAGGGAAATGATGTATTTTGGGTGATGGCAAGATCCAAGATCTAACCATAGGTTCTGATAAATGAATAAGTTGAGTAATTAGGAGCCTAGGATATTTGAGGGAAGTTAAATGAATTTGTAGAAGTTCCCTAATATGAAAATAGGAATTGGGAAAAATAAGAAGATTATGAGCCAAGCATTGAATTCAATGAAAAATGAAGAGACTGAGGGGCAAAACCAAGATGGCAGAATGAAAGTAGTGATTTGCCTGGGTTCTCCCCCAATCCACTTCAAATATCTTTGAAAAGCAACTCTGAACAAATTCTAGAGTGACCTAAACCAAAAAGAGGTAGAATGAAGCATATTTCTAGCCCAAGGCATTCTGGAAGGTCTACAAGAAGGGTCTGTTGCCCCAAGCTCAGAGAGGAGCACAGACTAGCACAGGCCATGCCAGTGAAGAGTCAGCTCCATCATAGCTGGAGCAGGCCTCAGAGGACTAAATCACTGGTAGCAGAAATTTCCAGACTTTCCAGACTTCTCAGCCAACAGGTACCAGAGACAGCTTAGAAGGTCAGTGGGAGGGGCCTGTCTAAACTGTGAGAGAGAAGTCCAGTCCAGCACAGGGTGTTCCAATACAACCCTGGTCCCAGCAAACCAGGAGCAAGCCTTGAGAGTGAACTGGCAGCAGCAATGACCAGCAGCTATCAGTCCATACTCAGAATGTGTGAAAGTCACCTATTTTGACTTACAGGAACCAAGATGGCAGAATAAGCAGTAAATCACGCTCACCCTCCTTTATTGAACTTGAAAAACCCAGAGAATATTGCCACAGGAAAAATCCTGAAGTAGTAGAGTCAACAGAAAGACAAGGTGTAGCCATCTTTTAGGTTAGGAGCCAAGCGGATTAAATAGAGAAGTCCCCCTTGCTGTGGTTGAAGGGGACCAGTAGAAGATTGGAGGCATCTCAGCAAGCCAGTGGAAAGCCCTATCTCAGCTAACCAGTAACCAGGTCCCTAGCCCCCAGCACAAGAAGCCTGGGACAGTGCCCCTTGTGCCCCAGAAGCAGAGACCAACTTTAAAAGCATGAAAAAAGGCAAACAACATGAACAAAAAGCAAAAAATAAAAACAATGACCACAGAGAACTGTCTTGGGGACAGGGAAGATCAAAACACAAATTCAGGATAGGATTACATGGTCAATATGCCCATATCCAAAACCTTAAAGGGGAATACAAACTGGTTTCAAGCCCCAAAAAAGTCTTCTTGGAAGACCTCAAGGAAAGTAAAATAATAGAGGTAGAAGAAAAATGGAACAATTCCTTTAAAAATACAATCAACAAAAATGGGGGGAAAGTAAAATGAAGAAAACCAAAAAGTGGAAATCGAGGGAATGTCCATCTATTGAGGAATAGATGAACAAGTTGTGGTATATGAATGTAATGGAATACTACTGTGCTATGAGAAATGTTGAACAGGAAGACTTCAGAGAGGCCTGGAAAGACTTATATGAACTGAGGCTGTGTGAAAGAAGCAGAACCAGGAGAACCCTGTACACAGCAACAATCACAGTGTGCAAGAAATTTTTCTAGTAGACTTAGTCCTTCACAGTAATGTAAGGACCTAAAAAATTCCCAGTGGACTCTTGAGGCAAAACACTTTCCACATTCAGAGAAAGAACTGCGGAACTGGATCTTAGGATGAAGCACACCATTTTCTCTTCTATTATGGTTTTTTTTTTTATGATTTCTTCCATTCATTTTAATTCTTCTATGCAAGATGATTAAGCTGAAAATGTATTTAATAGGAATGTATGTGTAGAACCTATACAAAATTCTATGCCATCTCAGGGAGGGTGTGGGCAAGCAGGGGAAAAATCTAAGGTATATGGAAGTGATTGAAGAAAACTGAAAACAAATAAAATAATTTTTAAAAAGTAGAATTGGCCAAATGGAAAAGGAGATGCAAAAACTAACTGAAGAACACCACTCATTAAAAATCAGAACTGGGCAAGTGGAAAATAACGACTCTATGAGACAACAAAATCAAAAGAAATTAACACAAGGAAGACATTTTAAAATACTTCATTGGAAAACAACTGACCTGGAAAATAGAACCAGAAGAGATAATTTAAGAATTACTAGTCTACCTGAATACCATGATCTGAAAAAGAGTCTGGACAAAATCTTTCAAGAAATAATCAAGGAAACTGCCTTGAAATCTGTAATGATAACTTAAATGGGAAGATCTTTCCCATTTATTAATAGACCTTTGTGACCTGCCTGAGTCACATGGAAGTCTGAGTCCCATGGAGCCTGTGGAGGGAGGAGCTTGCTGAATAGGTAGAACAGGAAGGGTGGAGCAGAGCTTAGAATAAATTGGTCAGAGTAGTCAGAACTGAGGGAGAGAGTAAAACAGGCAACTGGCTAGCTTGAGTGGGAGAGCTTGTTTGTGACTGTTTAAGAGAACCTGTTTGTCATTTGTTTAAGGGTGCCAGTTTTCGAGAAGTTTAACGGGGGGAAGACTTGGGGATGGTAGTGCCCTTTGCATTTTTTATTGTGTATGGATGTCTTTGTTGGTATGATGGATTTGGCCTTTTGGTGTTACGATTCAACTTTTTGGTGTTTGAGTAAATATTTTGGTTCTATCTTCCATGTGGAGAGTCTGTTGTATTTCATGATTAAGAACTGTGTCAGCATATTTATGGCTTTTGTAGGAACTGTGAATACCACATTGGTGTACAAGGTCCTAGAACCAGAGAGGGTAAAATGGTCATTCTAAGAATGCATCGATCACTTTCTGATTGAAAACACTAAGGAATATTGGAGCCAAATCCCAGAATTAAAAGGCCAAGGAGAAATTACTGCAAGCAGCCAGAAAGAAACAATTCAAAAATTGTGGAGCCACAGTCAGGGTTACATAAGACCATGCACTTCTATGTTAAAATATCAGAGGGTATGGACTATGATATTCTCTAAGTCAAAGGAGCTTGGATTACAACCAAAGATCAACTACTCAGCAAAATTGAGCATAATCTTTCAGGGGAGGAGGTGGACATTCAACGAAATAGGGAATTTCTTTTTACTTTATTTTATTTTTTTATTTTTATTATTAATTTTATTTATTTTCAGTGTTGTACAATCACTAAGACATAACTTAGATTTTTTACCCTCTATCTCCCTTCCCTGCCCCTTCCCTCCCCAAGATGGTATACAATTTTATATAGGTTCTACACATACTTTCTTATTTAATACATTTTCACTATGGTCATGCTGTGTAGGAGAATTAAAATGAATGGGAGAAATCATATAACAACAAAACGTAATACACACACATAAAAAATGATCTGCTACATTTTGCGATTGAATTCCATAGTTCTTTCTCTGAATGTGGAAGGCATTTTGCCTTAAAAGAGCATTGAAAATTTTTTTAAGTCCTTGCATTGTAATGAAGTTCCAAGTCTACCAGAAAAAATTCTCACACACTGTGGTCATTACTATGCACAAAGTTTTCCTGTTTCTGCTCCTTTCTCTCAGCATCAGATATAAGTTTTTCCAGGCCTCTCTCAAATCTTCTTTTTCATCATTTCCTACAGCGCAATAGTATTCTATTACATTCATATACCATATGTCAGTCATTCCCCAATTGATGGTCATCCCCTTGATTTCCAGTTTTTGGCCACCACAAAGAGTGCTGCCATATATATTTTTGTACATGTGGGACCCTTTCCTATTTTTATGATCTCTTCGGGATACAAATTGCTCTCCAGTACAGTTGGATCAGCTCAGAGCTCCACCAACAATGAACTAGTGTTCCAACTCTCACACATTCTCTCCAACATTTATCATCTTCCTGTTCTGTCATGTTTGCCAATCTGATAGGTGTGATGTGGTACCTCAGAGTTGTTTTGATTTGCTTCTCTCTAATCAAAAGTGATTTAGAGTCTACCCTTCCTTCTTTCACACCCCTCCATTTTACTCCCCTTTACCCTTACTACTTCTTCTCTTCCTTTTAGCTTCCCCTTCTCTTTCTTCCCCCTTCCCCTCCTACTGTCTATAGAGCTGGTTAGATTAATATACTTAATTAAGCTTATTGTTCCCTCCTTGAACCAAATCAGATGTGCATACCTCTCAAACAATGCTTATCTCCCTCCTCTCTTTCCCTCTACTGTAATATAATTTTGTACTTCTTCTTAGGATATAATTTACCATTTTCTGCTTCCTCCTTTTCATATCTCCTGTTACAATCCCTTCGCATGTTTAAATCATATTTTTATCATCACATCATTTAGTTTATACCTGCTCCCTTTATGTATATCTATTATATTTCATAATGGATGTACAATACTCAAGAATAAAAAGTATCATCTTCCCTTATATGGAGGCAAACAGTTTGCCCAAATTGAGTAAAAAGTTTTTCTTTTCCCCTCTTTACCTTTTTATGCCTCTCTCTTGAGATTTGTGTTTGAAGATAGAATTTTCTATTAAGTTCGGATCCGTTTGTCAGGAAGGTCTGGAAATCCCTTATTTCATTGAATGTCCATCTCGTTGTCTGAAATGTTATGCTGAACTTTGCTGGGTAAATGATTCTTGGTTGTAGTCCCAATTCTTTTGCCTTATGGAGTATCATATTCCAGTTCCTTCAGTCTTTTAAAGTAGAACCTGCAAGGTCCTGTGTGATCCTGACTGTTTGAGTGGTTTGATATTTGAATGGTTTCTTTCTGGCTACCTGTAGTATTTTCTCCTTCACTTGATAGCTCTGGAATTTGGCAACAATATTTCTTGGTATTTTAGTTTGGGATCCCTTTCAGGAGGTGAACAGTCGATTATTTTGCCCTGTGGATCTAGCACTTCTGGGCAGTTTTCCTTGATGATTTCTTGAACGATATTGTCCAGGCTATTTTTTTCATCATGACTTTCTGGTAGGCCAATAATTCTTAAATTTTCTCTCCTGGATCTATTTTCCAAGCCAGTTGTTTTTGCAATTAGATATTTTGAATTTTCTTCTATCTTTTCATTGTTTAGCTTTTGTTTGACTGATTCTTGATGTCTCATAGAGTCATTAGTTTCTACTCGCCCAATTCTAATTTTTGTGTACTTTTTTTCTTCAGTTAACTTTTGCATCTCTTTTTCCATCTGTCCAATTATTCCTTTTAAGGAATTATTTTCTCCAGTTAGTTTTTGTACTTTCTTTTCCATTTGTCCGATTTTCCCAGTGTGGTTTTGTGCTTTCTTTTCCATTTGTTCAATTTTCCTTTTTAAAGAGCAATTCTCTTCAGTAAATTCTTTTTTCATACTTTTAAAATCACTGGCCAGTTTTTCTTCTATTTCCTCCTTTAGCTCTTCCAGGAGAGCTCTTTGTGCATGCGAGCAGTTCTTGGTCCCTTCTGAAGTTTCAGATGTCAGTACAGTCTCAATACTAGCCTCTTTTGTATCTATGTTTTGGTCCTTGTCCCCATAGAAAGATTCTATGGTTTGTTGCTTATTTTGCTTCTTCTTTCTTAACATGGTGAGACTTTGTGTGTTGTGGTCTCTGGTTCTTTCAGCTAGAAGCTGGAGAACCTGGTGTTGAGCTAACTGGTATGAAAAAACTAAGGACAGGTGCTTTTTTAATTTTTGTTTTGTGCTTCCCCAGATAAGCCCTGGGGCTAGCTTGTTAAGTGTTGGGGAGCTGTGGTCTCATTACAGGAGATCTCCTCAGCTGAGCTGGAGCAAAGGCAAACTCAGGGTTTTGTGATCTTGGCTGCTCTATTGTCTTCCCCTTTCCCCTGGAGCACTGAGGTATGCCTGGGTCCTAGTGGGCATTTCCACCCTGCTGGGACTCCTGTCCTTCAGATTTACCTCTGCCAAAGTAAGAGGAATCCCACTTAGCCATTTTTCTAGCCTCAGGTGCTACGAGACTGATTGCCCCTCCAGCTCATCCCACTGATCCAGGATTTATCTGGGGAAATATTTTATGGTTCTTTCGAGGTCAACAAGGGGAGGGAGAGAGGGCATTTACTGATCACTCTGCCTTTTTGGGTCCCAGAAGTTCAAGTAGGTGACTTGCAGACATTTAGTTTGTAGGTTGAAAGTCTCAGGAGCTGCTGTGGCTGATACCTGGGGCTCGGCAGCTGTCACTCACTCGGGTCTGCTGGTCTCCAGCCCTAGGTTGCCACTCCGCCATTCTGTCATGTTGCTGCTGGCTCAGGCTGCCCTGAGGCTTTCCTGCTTGTCCATGCCACTGTGGCAGCTTGTGCTGCTCTATGTACTGTGAGCTCACCTCCATGGAACAGATCCTTCCCATCGACCTTCCAGTCTGTCCTGGTCTGTAAATCTGCCATAGTCTGTGTCCTATTGGAATTTTCACCTCCAAAATTTGATCATATTCTGTTTTTAGAGGTATCTGAAGAAGTTTATGTAAGAGCTTCGGTGAGTAGTTGCTCTCACTCCATTATCTTGGCTCCACCCCCCAAAATAGGGAATTTCCAAACTTTCCTGATGAAAGGACCAAAGCTCAACAGAAAACTTGATCTTCAAATAAAAGACTCACGAGATGCATAAAAATATTAATACTAAAGGAAAAAAAGCATGTTGTTCAATAAGGGCAAATGGTTTACATACTTACATGGGAAAATGATAACTATAACTCTTGAGAACTGTACCTTTATTATGTGATTTAGAAGGAATATGTATTTAGACAAACGGGGTGGGTTTTTGACTTTGATGTGATGATAAAAAAAATCCCCAAATAAATGGTGAATAGGGATTGTAATGGGAGAAGAAGAAAATAGAAGGCAAAAAAGGGTAAATTACATCACCTGAAGAGGCACAAAGACATACTACAGTAGAAGGAAAGAAGAGAGGCAGATGAGTAGTGTTTGAACTTTACTCACATTGAATTTATTTCAAGAAGGGAATAATATACTCAGTTAGATAGAAAAATCTAACTTGCTCTATAGGCAACAGAAGGGGAAAGGGGAAAGAAAAGGAAGGGAGGGAATAGAAAGAGGGAAGAAGTAATAAGGGGAAAAGAAAAGAAAAAGGAGAGGGCTAATAGAAGGGAGGGCATATTGAAGGAGGTTGTTGTCACAAGCAATATTCTAGTGAGGAGGGAAAGGGAGAAAAGAGAAAGAAAACATAAATGAGAGTATAGGATGGAAAGACACAGATAGCCATCATAATTGTGAATGCAAATGGGAATGTATTCTCTTAAAGAATAGAAGTGGATAGTATAATGGAATAAAAGCCATTATTCTACAAAATATTGTTTAGAAGAAACACATTTGTAGCAGAGGTATAGTCACAGGATAAAGGTAAATGGCTAGAGCAGAATATATTATGCGTTAGCTCAAGTGAAAAAAAAAAGCAGGGGTAGCAATTCTGATCTCAGACAAAACAAAAGCATAAACCGACATAGTTAAAAGAGATAATGAAGCAAACTACGTTCTGCCAAAAATAGGCAATACACACACAATGAAGTAATATCATTACTAAACATATATGCACCAAGAGGTATAGCATCCAAATTCTTGGAGGTGAAGGTAAGGGAGTTACAGGAAGAAACAGACAGAAAAACTATGCTAACGGGGGACCTCAACTTCCTGCTCTCAGAACTACATAAATCTAAGTACAAAACGAACAAGAAAGAAGTTAGGGAGATGAATAGAATTTTAGAAAATTTAGATATGGCAGATCTCTGAAGAAAACTGAATGGGGATAGAAAAGAATATACCTTTTTATCCACAGTGCCTAGCACCTACACAAAAACTGACCACGTATTAAGGCATAAAACCCTCACAGTACAATGCAGAAAGGAAGATATATTAATTCCATCATTTTCAAATCACGATGCAATAAAAATTACACTTAATAAAGGGCCATAGAAAGGTAGACTAAAAATTAATAGGAAAATAAATAATCTAAGTCTAGAGAATGAGTGAGTCAAACAACAAGTCATGCAAACAATCAGTAACTTCATTCAAGAAAATGACAATAATGAAACAACATACCAAAATTTATGGGATGCAGTGGCTTTTAAAGTAAGTTTTATGTCTCTAAATGCTTGCATGAATAAAATAAAGAAAGAGGAGATCAATGAATTGGGCAAGCAATTAAAAAAGATAATAAAAGATCAAACTAAAAATCCCCAACTAAATACCAAATAAGAAATATTGAAAACCAAAGAAGAGACCAATAAATTTAAAATTAAGACTACTAATGAACTCACAAATTTAACAAAGAGCTAATTTTATGAAAAAAACAGTGAAGTAGATAAACCTTTGATGAATATGATTAAAGGAAAGCAAAATTACTATAACCAAAAAAGAAAAGGATGAATGCACCATCAATGTAGAGGAAATTAAAACAAAAATTAGGAACTATTTTGCCCAACTGTATGCCAATAAATGGTGCAATCTTAGTGAAATGGATGAATATTTATAAAAATATAAATTGCCCAAATTAATGGAAGAGGAGATAAAATACTTAAATAGCCTCTGTTCAGTAAAAGCAATTGAACAAGCCATCAGTGAATTCCCTAAGAAAAAGTCTCCAGAGTCAGATGGATTTACAAGTAAATTCTATCAAACATTTAAAGGCCTATTAATTCTAATACTATTTGGACTTTTTGAGAAAATAGATCAAGAAGGAGTCCTACCAAATTCTTTTTATGATACAAATTGTACTATTAACTAAACCTGGAAGAGTCAAAACAGAAAAAGAAAATTATAGCCCAATTTCCTTATGAATATGGATCCCAATTTTTAAAATAAAATATTAGCAAAGAGATAATAGCAATTTACCTTGAGGATAATACAAAATGACAGTAAGATTTGTGCCAGGAATGCAGGTCTGGTTCAATATTAGAAAAACTATTGGCATAATTGACTTTACCAACAACAAAACTAACAGAAGCAATAAGATTATCTCAACAGATGCAGAAAAAACCTTTGATAAAAGACAACACCCATTCCTGTTAAAGTACTAGAGAATACAGGAATAAATGAAGTCTTCCTTAAAATGATAAGTAACATCTACCTAAAACCATCAGCAAGCATTATATGTAATGTTATAAGCTAGAATCGTTTTAGATAAGATCACGGGTGAAAAAGGGATATCCATTATCACCACTGTTACTCAATACGGTACTAGAATATTTAGCTTTATCAATAAGAGAAGAAAAAGAAATTGAAGGAATTAGAATGCATCAAGAAGAAACAAAGCCCTTTGCAAATGATATAATGATATACTTAGAAAATCCTAGAGAATGAAGTAAAAAAAACTACTTGAAATGATAAAATACCTTTATAAAAAACTTTACCAAAGTTGCAGGCTATAAAATAAGCCCACATAAATCATTAGCATTTCTATATAGAACCAACAAAGCATAAGAACAAGACATAAAAAAGAAATTTCATTCAAAGTTATTGTAGACATTATAAAGTATTTAGGAGTCTATCTGCCAAAACAAACCCAGGAACTATATATATATATATATATATATATATATGTATATATATATATATATATATATATATATATATATATATATATATATATACATATATATATATATACATATATACATATATATATATATACATATATACATATATACATATATATATATATACATATATATATATATGTATATATATATATATATATATACATATATATATATATATGAACACAATTTACAAAACAATTTTCACATAAATAAAGTCAGATCTAAATAATTGGAAAAACATCAATTGCTTATGGGTAGGCTGAATTAATATAATAAAAATGACAATTCTACTTTAATCAATTTACTTATTCAGTGCCATGCCAATCAAACTTCCAAAAGTTATGTTGTTGAGCTAGAAAAAATAATAACAAAATTAATCCGGATGAACAAAAGGTACAGGAGAGCAAGGGAATTAGTGAAAAGAAATGTTAGGGTAGATGGCCTAGCCATACCAGATCTTAAATTGTAATACAATGCAGCAATCATCAAAACTCCTTAGTACTGTCTATGAAATAGAGTGGTAGATCAGTGGAATAGGTTAGGCACACAAGACACAGTAGTTAATAACTAGATTAATCTAATGTTTGACAAACACAAAGACCCTTCTGGGATAAGAACTGACTATTTGACAAAAACAGATGGGAAAACTAGAAAACAGTAGGGCAGAAACTAGACATAGATCAACATTTTACATCACATACCAAAATAAAGTTCAAATGAGAAAAAGATTTAGTTATAAAGGCTGATACTATAAGCAAAGTAGGAGAGCAAGGAATAATTTACCTGTCTGATCTATGGAGAAGGGAAGAATTTATGACCAAACAAGAGCTAGAAAACATTATGAAATGCAAAATGGATGATTTTGATTACATTAAATTGAAAAGTTTTTGCAGAAAGCCAATTCAAGCAAGATAAGAAAGGAAGGCAAAAGATGAGAAATAATTTTTACAATCAGTATTCATGATAAATGCCTCATTTTAAAAATATAGAGAGAACTGAGTCAAATTTGTAAGTATACAAATCATTTTCCAATTGATAAATGGTCTAAGTCTATGAACAGGCAGTTTTCAGATAAAGAAAATAGAGATATTTATGTCATATGAAAAAGTACTCTAAATTGCTCTTCATTAGAGAAATGCAAATCAGAACAACTCTGAGTACCACATCACCCCTATCATATTGGCCAACATGACAGAACAGGAAAATGAAAAATGTTGGAGAAGACTTGGGAAGATGGGAACACTAATGCATTATTAGTGGAGCTGTGCACTGATCCAACCATGCTGGAGAGAAATTTGGAACTATGGCCAAAGGGTTATAAAATTGTGCATACCCTTCAACTCAACAATGCTACTTCGAGATCTGTATCCCAAAGAGATCATAAAAATGGTAAAGCACCCACATGCACAAAAAATTATTTCTAGCAGCTCTTTTTGTAGTGGCCAAGAAATGGAAATTGAGGGGATGCCCATCAGGTGGCGAATGGCCGAAGAAGTTTCTGTATTTGAATGTAATGGGATACTTTTGTGCAATAAGAAATTATGAATAAGCAGACTTCAGAATAATCTGAAAAGACTTGTATGAACTGACGCTGAATGAAGTGAACAGAACTAGAATTTTGTACACAGCAACCACCACATTATGTGATCACTAACTTGTATAGAGCAATCTCTTCTTAGCAATGCGAGGATCTAGTTCATGGTTCATGACAGAAAATGCTGTCCACATCTAGCAAAAGAACTATGGAGTCTGACTGCAAGTCGAAACATATTGTTTGCTTTCTCTACTCCCCCTCACCTTATGATTTCTCCCATTGGTTCTAAGTCCTTTTTTACAACATGTCTAACATAAAAATAGGTTTAATGTGAGTGTGTATGTTGAATCTATGTCTACTTGCATACTGTCTGGGGGCGGTGGGAGGAGAAAAATGGGGAGAAAATTTGTAACTCAAAATTTTATGGAAGTGAATACTGAAAACTAAAAATTAATAAGTTTTAAAAAAAATGAAAAAGGAAACGACTTCCCAGGAAGTCTATAGACAATAGGCATTAGAATCTTGATTAGGTGATAAATTTTGATTGAATGAACCTCAAAGGAAGAGATGTTTTTGAATAATAATGGTACAGTGAGAGCAAGTGAAGGGGAGAGAAGAGTAATCCAAATCAAGGTAGTATGTACTATAATTTATTTCAGTAACCGAAATCAATGCCCAAGTGGTCATACCATCCAAAAGTACAGATAGTAGATCTTAACCCACGAAGTCTCTCACAAAATCTCAATCTGAATATGTAGATACGCGTATACAAAAGAATACTAAACACTAAAAAAATAGCTCAAAAGGTGACAGACGCTGTCATAGCTTTAATATGTTATATTGTAGTCATTGCCTCTTCTTTTGGGTATACTGTCTAACTACAATCAGAGGAAGAAAATGGTTGGCCACATGCACAAGAGTATCTGGAAGAAATTCAGTAAAAGATTAAAAAAATTAAATTGTATGTGAAATAAAAGCCCTGAAAGGAAGAATTGGAAGGATATTAAAAATTTAGAACTGAAAGTGCAAAACCTTTCCCACTAAGTGAACCATGTGAAAATCAAAATAAAACAAAGAGAACCCAATGATACCATGAGTCATCAGAAAATATTAGAACAAAACCGATTAATTAAAAAAAAGAAGAAAAATATAAGATAGCTTCTATCATAAACAGCTAAGTGGGAAAATGAGATGATTTTGGATATAAAAGATAACTTAAGAACTATAAAAACTAAGACCAAAAAAAATTTTTCATCATGTTTGGAAATTCATAAAAAAGCAAAATAAAATAAAACAAAAACCCAAAACTGCCCAGACCTATAAGAATCACAGAAAAAAATGAAAAGAATAAAAGAATCAACAAGTCATTTCCTGAAAAAAAGGAAACTCTTAAAAATATCCTGACCAAAATCTTGAGCGAGTAGGTCGAAAAAATGCAATAGCCACATTTCAAGAATCAACGAATCACTCTATACATAAGAACATAAAATACTTGTTGTTGCTATCAAGGAGAGAAAATCTTGTAATACAATATTTTTTTTAAAAAGAGAGAAACATACACACACACCCAACAAGAGTATATGGCACTGAAAAGCTAAATATAAACCTATAGAAGAAAAAGTGAATTTTTTTTTGGAATAATGGAATTTTCAAGCTTTTCATATGAAAATATTAGAGTAGAGTGGATATATTTAAAACACAAAAGTCAAGAGACATAAGAAGGTAAACATATTTGAGAAATTGTAAGGGGTCAAATGATAATGAATTACTTACATTCATGCAGGGAAAGAATTATACTTTCAGAACCCCAGTGTCCTAAGGATAACAGAGGGAATCAAATAGAACCAACAGAGGACCTAGGGTTGATTTTGTTTTGTTTCAGTGATCATAATAAAGGAAAGAAAAGGGAAGTAAGAGGGAAAAGACTATAGAAGAAATGAATTAGATGAAACTTACTCTTTAGTACAATTAAGCATAAGTGAGTAAAAAGAAGAGTTAACAAACACTGAGGAAAGAGTAAGGGGAGTGGAAACGATATGGACCTCACATATATGAGTGAGACCATGGAGAGTTGAATATATGCACGATACACACTCATAGAGTTTGGTTAGGATATGGATATGTACAGAGAGAAGGGAGAGGATATTAAAAAAGAAGGACAGAGTTAGAAAAGTCACAAGCAAGATTAATTTCAGTTTGAAAAGGTAGATCATAAAAGGGACATTAAAATGAAAACAAGGAAGACTAAGAATCATTTTGGATACAAAAAGAAAGGAGAGGTAGTGTTGTGGAAGCAGATTAAGTCAATTACAGATCATGAGAGTATCATCACCACCACCACCACCACCATCATAAACAACATCAACATCAGTATCAACATCATAATCATCTTTATATTCATCATAAAGGGTGGTCAGGAAAATTAAAAAAAAAAGTAAGATGATGTGATGGAGGAAAATGCACAATTTATTACACTATCCCTGAATGTGAATGAGATAAAGTAAAACTTAAATTTAAAAGGGGCAGTTAATAGATAACAATGGATAGACGAAACTAACACTTTGTCTTTTACAACAAATAACCCTTGAAGCATAAAGATTCACACTGTCACTCTAACCAGTTAGAAGAGAATTTATTATGCTCCAGGAATAATTTAAAGCAATAACAACAAAAGTAGCAGGGATGGTAATTGTGACCTCATACAAACAATTTACAAATTATTTTAATTGTAATCTTTAAACCCACAGTTACAACTGAAGAAGTAAGAAAAACACAACTCCTGTTACAAAAATGTTGTCAAGGGAAAATAAATCTGCATTGACCATATTCAAATTGTGTATTTGTATGCATATATGTACACACAAATTCACACAATATTGTGCATATGTATGTGTGTATATATTTCTGTGCACATATATCCATCCATAAATACGCACACATCTTTCTGTCTTTCCATGTCTATTTATCTACAACACAGCTGGCAACAGTGGAGCAGAAAAAGAGTGGGCAGCTTTCAGAGATTTGATGTACAGCACTGCATTTGCTTATCTGGGTCAAAACATTCTCAAACACCAAGACTGGTTTGATGAAAATGATGGGGAAATTCAGAAGCTGCTAAATGAAAAACAAGAATTTCACAGGATATATCAGCAGGATAGTTCATCCACATTTAAGAAGGCAGCATTTAATTCCATCAAAAGCAAAATACAAGCAAAACTTAGGGAGATGCAGGATTCCTGAATCAGTAAGAAGGCAGATGAAATTCAGTTTTATGCTGATAGTAACCATCCAAAGTGCTTCTATGATTCCCTGAAAGCTATTCATGGACCAAAAACCTATGGTGCATCACAACTACTCAGTACTGATGGAGCCACATTGATTAGTGATAAGGACATAATCCTAGAGAGATGGGCTGAACACTTTCATAGTGTTCTCAACAGACTATCATCAATCAATGCTGAGGCCATTGACTATTTGCCTCAGGTTGAAGTCAATCCCTCCTTAGCTGAACTTCCAGCAGAAGAAGGGGTTTTGAGGGTCATTAGGCTCCTTTCATGTGACAAAGAGCCTGGTGCTGATTCTATTCCAGCTGAGATTTACAAGGTATGGGAACTATTTCTTGTATAAAAACTGACTGACATTTTCCAGGTTATATGGCAACAGGAGGTTATCCCCCAGGAGTTCAAGGATGCCTCCATTGCCCATATCTATTAAGGTAAAAGGAATAGATTGTCCTGTGACAATGACAGAAGAATCTCTCTCTTGGACATTGCTGGAAAAATTCTTGCTAGAGTCCTCCTTAATAGGCTGATCCTTCACCTGGAAGATGGTCATATACCTGAGAGCCAGTGTGGCTTCAGAAAGGGCAGAGGAACAGTCGATATGGTATTTGCTGCCCAACATCTCCAGGAGAAATGCCAGGAGCAGAACAGAGGTCTGTACACAACGTTTGTAGATCTGACTAAGGCTTTTGACACTGTTAGCCATGAGGGCTTATGGAAAATTATATCAAAGCTTGGTTTCCCAGAGAAGTTCATCAATATTTTAGGTCAATTTCATGATGGCATGTTTTCCCGGGCTCTGGATAATGGACAAAGCTCTTGTGCTTTCCCAGTCACCAATAGAGTGAAACAGGGCTTTGTGCTTGCTCCCATACTTTTTAGTTTTCAGCTAAGTTGACAAATGCTTTCAATGAGGATAAACATGGCATCAAGGTCCACTACCATACTGATGGTAAGTTCTTCTATTTGAAAAGGCTACAAGCCAAGACCAAAGTGGAGGGACTGTTGGTACATGATTTTCTGTTTGCAGGTGATTGTGCACTCAATACAGCCTCTGAAGCTGAGATGCAACCTAGTATGGATCAATTCTCTGCTACCTGTGCTAATTTTGGCTTAATAATTAACACCAAGAAAACATAGGTGCTCCATCAGCCACCACCACACCATCCATATGTGGAACCATCAGTTACAACAGTTGGAGAAGTTTTGAATGCTGTGGATAAGTCACTTACCTTGGTAGTGTACTTTTCAGGGATGTACACATTGACAATGAGTTTGATGCACGCATTGCCAGAGCTAGCTCAATGTTTGGGAGGCTCCAAAAAAAGTTTGGGAGAGAAGAGGTATTAGACTGACTACCAAACTGAAGGTCTACAGAGCCGTTTTGCTGACCTCATTGTTATATGCTTGTGAAACATGGACAATCTACCAGTGCCATGCAAGGAAACTGAATCGTTTCCATTTGAACTGTCTTAGGAAGATTCTGAGTTTCACCTGGCAGGATAAGGTACCAAATAGTGAAGTCCTTGTTCGAGCTGAACTGCCAAGTATTCAAACTATGCTTCAGAGAGTGGAACTCCAATGGGCTGTCTGTGCTCTTCGAATGCAAAATGTACACTTCCCAAAAAGACTATCTTATGGAGAACTCACATGAGGCAGGCGATCACATGGTGGTCAGAAGAAGAGATACAAGGACACTCTCAACGTCTCTCTCAAGAACTTTGGATCTGACTATGCAAAATGGGAGACATTGGCACAGGACCAATCGGCATGGCTTGCCCACATCAGAAAGAGTGCTGTGCTCTTTGAGCAAAGCAGAATTGAGACAGTACAGAGTAAATGCAGGATGCTCAAATTTGGGATATCCACCCCTAGGATTCATATGAACTATTTGTGCCCAACCTGTGGTAGAGCATTATGAGCTCATATTGGTCTGAGCAGCCACAGTCGGACACACTGAAATTTCACTTTATTTTGGTGATGTCATGTTTGTCCTCTTCAAAGATGATGAACAACAACAAAACAACCATCTGTCTGTCTGTCTATCTATGTATCTATGTATCTATCTATATCTGTTCTCTGAAGCAATCAGGAAGTAAGAAGCATATGTAATCTTGTGTTTTTTGAAATCATAGCTGGTCATTGTGTTAATTGAAATTTTTAAGTCTTTCAGAGTTGTTTGTCTTTATAATGTTACTGTTATTGCATAAATTGTTCTGCTGTTTTGGTCCATCTCATAATAGAGCTAAACTGTTTACATTCCTGTATGAGAAGATGATACTTATAATTCTTAAAAATTGTTCAGCTTCAGGGAATATACATAAAGGTTATGGGTATAAGGCAAATTGGAGAGAGTGACATAAAAAGAATTAAGGGATGAGAACGAACAATACAGTGGTTAGAGAAGGAAGAGAGAGGTAGAATGGGGTAAATTACTTCACATGAAGAGGCATGAGAAACCTAGCACAATATAGGGGAATATGGGAAGACAGGTCATGGACATCCCTTGAACTTTACTTTCATCAGTATTGGTTCAAAGAGTCAATACAACAATCAGTTGAATTTAGAAATCTATCTTACTTAACAAAGAAGTAGGAGGGATGGAAATTAAATAAAGGAGGAGGGGACTGACGGAAGGGAGGACAGATTGGGGGAATTGGTTGACAAAAACAAAACACTGCTGAGGGGGGAAAGGGAAAAAAGGCAGAGGACAAACAGGATGAAGAATAGAATGAAGGAAAATAAGCAGGTAGTAATAATAATTGTGATGGTGAATGGGATGAATTCTCCCATAAAACAGAAATGAATAGCAAAATGTAACAAAACCCAGAATCCTACAATATAGGATTTTTTACAAGGAATTTACAAGGAATACACTTGAAGCAGAGAGACACACACAGAACAAAGGTACAGAATTGGAGCAGAATATATTATGCCTCAGTTGAAGAAAAAAAAAAAAAAGCAGGAGTAGCAATCCTTATTTCGGACAACGGACCCCACCAGTACCGTCTCAGAACCTGATAAATCCAACTACAAATAAACGAGGAACTAAGGAGGCAAATAAAATATTAGAAAGATTAGATATAACAGACCTTTGGACAAAAGTGAATGGGAAAAGAAAGGAATAGACCTTTTTTCTCGTAGCACATGGCACCTACACAAAAATTGACTGTATAACAGAACATAAAAGCCTTAAAATCAAATATAGAAAGGCAGAAATATCAAATATATACCTTTGCAATCATAATACAATAAAGTTATATTTAACAAAAGGCAGTAGAAAGATAGATCAAAAAGTAACTGGAAACTACGTAATCCCGTCCTAAAGAATAGGTGGCTCAAAGAACAAATCATAGAAACAATCAATAATTTCATTAAAGAGAATGATAATAATGCCAACATAACAAAATTTATTGGATGCAGTCAAAGCAGTACTTAGGGGAAAATTTACTTCTATAAATTCTTGCATCAGCAAAATGGGAGAAAAATCAGATCAATGAATGGGCAAATGATTTGAAAAACCTAGATCAAAACCAATTAAGAATCCTCAATTGATGTCCAAATTGAGAATCCTGAAAACCAAAGGTGCAATTTGTAAGCTAGAGAGTAAGCACACATACACACACACACACACACACACACGTACGCACATACACACACACACAAACTATTGAGCTAATAAATAAATCTAGAAACTGTTTTTTTTGTGTAGGTGGCATTTACTACTGAGAAAAAGGTCAATGCGGAGTGGAAAAATTCATGACTAAGCAACAGACAAGGAACATTAAATGCAAAGTCAATAATTTTGATTATATTAAAAAGCTTTGTAAAAACAAAGCAAATGAAACCAAGATTAGAAGGAAAGCATAAAGCTGGGAAATAACTTTCAAAGCAAATGTCTCTGACAAAGTCCTCAAATTTCAATTATATAGAGAACTGAGTCAAATTTATATGCATACAAGCCATTCCCCAGTTGACAAATGATCAAAGGATATGAACAAGCAGTTTTCAGATGATGAATTCAAAGCTATCTATAATCATAGAAAGAAGTGGTCTAAATAGCTTTTGATTAAAAATACAAATTAAAACAACTTTGAGGTAATGCCACTTATCAAGTCAGCTAATATAACACAACAGGAAATGTTGGAGAGAATATGGAAAAATTGGTACACTACTGCACAGTTGGTGGAATTGTGAACTAATTGACTCATTCTGAAGAGCAATTTGGAAATATGGCCAAAGGGCAACCAAACTGCATACATACTCTTTGATTCAGCAATACCACTACAAGGTCTGTATCCCAAAGAGATTATTAGAAAAATGGAGAAGTACCTACATGTGCAAAAATATTTATAGCTGCCCTTTTTTGTTTTGACAAAACAGAAATTGAGAGGATTCCCATCAATTGGGGAATGGCTGAACAAGCTGTGGTACTTGAATATAATTGAATACTATTGTGCAATAAGAAATGATAAACAAGAAAATTTTAGGAAAACCTGGAAAGGCTTGTAGAAACTAATGTAATTTGAAATGAGCAGAACTAGAAAACCATTGTACACCATATCAGCAACATTGTGTGATGATGAACTCTGATAGATGCAACTCTTCTCAGCAACAGAATTATCTGAGATAAGTATAAAGGACTCATTCAAGAAAACGATATCCATATTCAGATAGAGAACTGATGGACTCTGAATGCAGATAGAAGTACATATTGTTTTTTACATTTTATTGTTTTTAGTCTTTTTTCCTTTTGATCTGTTTCTTCTTTCATGACTATGACTAATGTGGAAATACGTTTTACATGACAGTATATATATAACCTGCATCACATTGCCTACCATTTGCAGAAGAGGGGAGAAGTGGGGAAGGGAGGGAAGGGAAGAAGGGAGGGAAGGGAAGAAGGGAGGGAAGGGAAGAAGGGACAGAAGGAAAAAATTTGAACTCAAACTTTTGTAAAACTAGATGCTAAAAATTATATTGACATGTATTTGGGAAAATTAAAATACTATTGAAAAAGGAAGATCATAAAAAAGACTCAACAGCTTGGTATATGAGGCACAAAAAATACAATACCTTAAAAATCACAATTGATCCAAAGAAAAAAGTTATTTAACATTGTATTGAAGAAAAGGATTCATTAAAAAGCAGAAAAAGGAGGCACAGAAGCTCAATGAAGAAAATAATTCCTTAAAAATTTGAATTGGACAAATGGAAGCTAAAGATTGTATGAGACATCAAGAAAAAAAATAAAATAAAATAAATGAAAAAATGTGAAATAAATCATTGGAAAAAAACTGACCTGGAAAACAAATCCAGGAGATATACTTTAAGAATTATTAGACTACCTGAAACTCATGATTTAAAAAATAGCATATACATCATCTTTCAAGACACTATCAAAAATATTGCCCTGATATAATAGAGCCAGAGAATAAAATAGAAATGAAAAGAATACACTGATCACCTTCTGAAAGAGATCCCAAAATGAAAACTCTTAGAAATATTATAATTAAATTTCAGACCTCCCAGATTAAGGAGAAAAATCGAAAAGAAACAATTCAAATACCATGGAGAAATAGGGTAACACAAGATTTAGCAATTTTTACCTTAAAGGTTTGGAGAGCTTATGATAGGGCAAAAGAGATAGGATTATAAACAAGAATCAACTACCCAGCAAAACTGAGTGTAATTCTTCAGGGGGAAAATGTATATTCATTGAAACAGAGGACTTTCAAGAATTCTTAATTAGAAGACCAGAGGTGAATATAAAATTTAACTTTCAAATACAAAACTCAAGAGAAGCATGAAAAGGTAAACAGGAAAGAGAAATCATAAAGGATTCAATAAGTTTAAACTGTCTACATTCCTACATAGGAAAATTATACTTGTAACTCCTAAAAACTTTCTCATTATTAAATAGGGCAGTTAGAAGGGGTACACACAGACAGAGGGCACAGGTGTGAGTTGAATATGAGGGTATGAATATCTAAAAAAAATAAAATTAAGGAATGAGAAGAAGAGTGCACTGTGAGAAGGTGAAAGATAGAGGTAGAATGGAGTAAATTATCTCACCTAGCAGAGGCAAGAAAGACATTTTGCTGTGTAAGGGAAAATGAAGAAGGGTGAGGGGAGCATGTGCATCTTATTCTCATTAGAATTTACACAAAGAGGGATGAACATGCATACTCAGTAGTGTGTAGAAATCTGTCTTACCATTCAGAATAGTAGGTGGGAAAGGGAAAAAGAGATGGTGAGGCTGAACGAATGGAGGACAGTTTGTGGGAGGTGAAAGTCAGATGCAAAACAGAGTTAAAAGTAAAGAGAGAGTAAGATAAATGGGCGGAATGGGATATAGGGAAATATATAGTTGGTAAACATCACTGTGAAAAAATTGCAGTGTTTCTCTGACAAAGACTTCATCTCTTAAACATATAGAAAATTGAGTCAAATTTATAGAAAAGAGCCATTCTTCAACTGATAAGTGACTGAAGGATGTGAACAGGCAGTTTGTAGACAAAGGAATCAAAGCCATATATAGTCATAAGAAAAAAGATGCTTTAAATCACTACTGAATAGACTAAAAACGCAAATTAAAACAGCTCTGAACTATCACCACAGATCTGTCAGATTGGCTAACATGACAGAAAAGGAAATGACAAATTGTGGAGTGGATGTGGGAAAATAAAGAAAAAAAAAACTAATGCACTGTTGGTAAAGTTGTATACCAAATCAACCATTCTGGAGAGCAATTTGGAACTCTGCCTAAAAGGCTATAAAACCATGCACACCCTTTGACTAAGTAGTATCACTATACTAGGTCTATAGCCCAAAGATATAAAAAACAAAGAGGAAAAGTACTCATGTATACAAAAATACTTATAGTAGCTGTTTTAGTGGTGGCAAAGAATTGAAAATTTAGGGAATAATCATCAATTGGGAAATGGCTGAACAAGCTGTATATTATGTGATAGAATCTTATTGTGTTTTAAGAAATAATGAACAGGATGCTTTCAGAAAAAAGTGAAAAGACATATGAACTGATGCAAAATGAAATGAGCAGAACTAGGAGGACGTTGTACACAGTAACAGCAATATTGTGTGATGATCTATTGTGAATAACTTCATTATTCTCAGCAATACAATGATCCAAGACAATTCTGAGGGACTTATGGGAAAAGGTGCTGTCCATCTCCAGAGAAAGAATTGGTGAAGCCTGAATGCGGATCAAAGATATTTTTTCTTTTATTTGGATTTTTCCTCTTTGTTTTCTTTCACAGCATGACTTACACAAAAATGTGTTTTGCACAACTACACCTGTATAACCTCTGTCAAATTGCTTGCCATTGAAATGAGGGAATGGGGAGGGAAGGAGAGAATTTGGAACTTACAGTTTGAAAAAAAAGAATGTTAAAATTGTTTTTACATGCAATTGGGAAAAATACAATATTAAATTAAAAACTAAAAACATACAAACTAGCATTTTTCTTTCTCTGTAAAGACAGTACTTTAATAATTTCTATTGTTTTACTTTAATCTACTTTAATGCCACCCTATTCCCATGTGCTCGTTTTCCTCACCTCCTTCCCCGCAATTTTTCACTCTTTTCCTCAGTTTTGAAGATCTGATTTACTTGTTCCTTTTATTTTCCTTGTTGGTCTTTCCCCAGACCCCTTGCTCTTCTTTTACCTTATTCTTAGAAAGACCACTTCCAATATGTAATATAATGAAAATACTGTAATGAATCAGGACTGTGTGCATGCTCCCATGCTTTTTAGCATGATATTTTCTGGGATATTATCAGACACCTTCAATGAAGATGAAAATGGCATCAAGTTCAACTACTGCACTGATGATAAACTATTTAACTTGAAAAGTTAGAAGCCAAGTCTAAAATGGAGGAAGAGCTGGTGCATACCTTTTTGCTTGCAGATATTTGACACTCAGTCCAGCCTCTAAGGCTGAGATACAACAGATTATAAATTGATTCTCTGCCACTTGTATTAATTTTGGCTTGACAATAAACACCAAGAAAACAGATCTTTTCTACCAGCACTGCACCATGCATATGTGGAGCTATTGGTTATAATGGATAAATTTTGAATGCTGTAGGTTAATTCACTTGCTTTGACAGTATACTTTCCAGGGATGTCCACATAGATGATGGGATTGATGTACACACTGCCAGAGCTAGCTCAGTGCTTAAAGAATATGTAGAAGAGTTATTAGGATGCATACTAAACTTAAGTTCTGCAGAGTCATTGTGTTTACTTCATTATTGTATATCTGCAAAACCTGGAGAGTCTACCAATGCCATACAGAAAACTGAACTGCTTCCATTGGAATTGCCTTAGAAAGACTGTGAAGATATGGTAATAGACACGGAGGGCATCTCTAGGTGAACTACCAAACATTCAAACTCTACTGCAAAGAGTGCCACTCTGGTGGGCTGACCATATATCTCGAATGCCCAAAGTACATTTACTGAAAAGACTACTTCACAGTGAACTCACATAAGGCAAGTCCTCACATGGAGGTCAGAAGAAGAGATACAAGGACAATCTTAAAGTCTCTCTGAAGAACTTCAGTATTAGTTGTGAGATATGGGAGACACTGTCACAGGACCACCCAACATGGTGTGCCCGCATCAAAGAAGGTGCTGTGCCTTATGAGCGAAGCAGAACCAGAGTATCACAAAGGAAATATGAAATGTATAAATCTGGAGATATTTCCATCCCAAATATTCAGATTATTTGTATCTGAACTGTTGCAGAGATTTGTGAACTCATGTTAGACTGATCAGTCACAACTAAACACACTGTACCTTGACCCAAACATTGTGATGTTATTAGTCCTCTTTGAGTACTAAAGAGGAGCACCAGCTCCACAGCAGTAATTTTCCTATGTCTTGACTTTCCCCTCTATTATAGTCTTTTCTTTTCCTCCTTTTAAGTCAGAAACCCTTATCTGGAGACGATGTTTGTTTCAGTCAATATCTTTCTTCTTGGTTTATCTCTTTGTGTTCAAGGCGTTTTTTTCTTCTTCTTCATATCTTTACTGATTTATGTCTCTTCTTCCTTACATGCCCTTATTGTTTTCTTTTGGACTTTCTCCTTTGATTGCAGTTTAATCTGGAGACTGGGCTTCGAGGCTATCTCAACCTCATCCCACGTTAGGCAGTTTATATCTCACCAGCCTTGGTCTCTGCTCTAAGTGACTTTGGAAGGGACAGAGCTGGTTTCAATCCTCTCTGAAAAGTACATATTGAGAATACACCCAAATGAAAGCTAAATCATTCTAGTAAGTAGTTCTTGATTAGTGTGACTTCTTTGAGATTCCTCCTGGATCTTTGTTCAATAATTGCCAAACAACTTTAAACTGTATTTCATTATATTTCTTTATAAAAGTAATTCATTTGGAGAGCTTGGAATATGATATTCTCGAGGACAAAGGAGCTAGGATTGGAAGGAGGAATCACCTGCCCAGCAAAACTGAATATAATACTTCAGGGGAGAAAATGGACACTTAAAGAAAAAAGGACTTTCGGTCATTCTTGGTGAAAGGACCAGAGCTGAATAGAGAATTTGACTTCCAGATACAAGAATCAAGAGATTCATGGAAAGGTAAACAGGAAAGAGAAATTGTAAGGGACTTATTAAAGTTGAATTGTTTACATTCCTACAGGGAAAGATGACATTTGTAACCTGAGACTTTTCTCATGTATTAGGGCATTTGGAGGGAACATGTATGCATGTGTGCATGCATGCATGCTCACACATACATGCGTGTGTGTGTTTCTGTGTGTGTAGACAGAGGGCACAGGGTAAATTGAACATGAAGGGATAATACCTGAAAAACAAAATTAAGGGATGAGAGAGAGGAATGTACTGGAGAAGAAAGGGAGAAGTAGAATGGGATAAATTATCTCACATGAAAGAGGAAAGAGAAGCTTTGACAATGGATGGCAAGAGGGGGTAGGTAAGAGGGAATGAGTCAAACCTACTCTCATCACATTTGGCTTAAGGAGAGAATATCATACACACTTAATTGAGTATGAAAATCTCTTACCCTACAGGAAAATAGGGGGGAAAGGGATAAGAGGGGTCTGGGGGGATGATAGAAAGGAAGGCAGATTGGGGGAAGCAGCATTCAGAAAGCACACTGATTTGGGATGGGCGGAGGGGAGACATGGGGAGAAAATTTGGAATTCAAAATCTTGTGAAAGTGAATGTTGATAACTAAAAAGAAAGTAATAAAAAGAAAAAAATGACAGAATCCTAATTTATTAATTAATGGAATAAAACATGCAGTTCCATTACATAATACAATAAAAAGTGTGATGGTACATAAAACTGCAAATCTACCATGTGAAACTTGCTATTCCTTTTAAATATATAATAAAATTATCATGTAATTTTATTTTAATCCTTTTTCTCTCCCCCCCAGAGATGCCTACCATTAAGTAGAAATAGGTGTATCTATCTATCTATCTATCTATCTATCTATCTATCTATCTATCTATCTATCTGTCTATCTACACACACATACACATATATACATACACATACATGTGTATGTGTATATGCATAAAATTATTGTACACATGCTTCTATTGATCAGTTCTTTCTCTGTATGCAGACAGTATCTTTATGGTTTTAGGAAGAAAGTTCATAGTGAATTTGGGTATTTATAACAGTCAACATGACTTATTCACTCGAAGGTTTTCCTTAAAATAATATTGCTTCTAGCATACACATTTTTCTCATGGTTCTACTCATTTAACTCTTTATTATTTCATGCAATCTTTCTATGTTTTTTCTAAAACCATTGAGCTCATCATTTCTTATAGCACAATAGTATTCCATTCACAATCACATCCCGTAACTTGTTTAGCCATTCCCCATTTGATGGGCATCTCTGCAATTTCCAGTTCTTTGTTCCACAAAGAGAGCTACTATAAACATTTCAGGGCATATAGATCATTTACTTTTCTATGTTTATTGATATGGTTACAAGTGTTTATAACTCAGTTCATAAAAATAGAAGGATAGCTAGAACATTTATTACACACTTAGTATTAACCTGTCATAAGTGCTGGGGTTAGAAATTCAAGCAAGCAAGAAAGCCCTGCTCTCAAGGAACTTACATTCCAACTGGGGAATTACACAACAGAATAAATATAATAAACATTCTTGCTTATAACACTCTGATCAGTGTAACATCGATGAATTAAATCTATGAACTGGTATTGACAGAAGAGAGATACACATAGTAGAAGACAAACAAACTTTTTTCTTATTTAAATAGTAACGTAAATGACTTTTATTAAGGGAAAAATTCATCCCATGACAAATGAACAAGACAAGAAAAGAAGTTGGTATAATATTTTTAAGACTATCCTTTTTCTCTTAAGATTCCCTGAGGATTTCCTGCTCTGGACAGATATTTCATTGGGATCATAAACTTGCCAATTAGGGATACAAACATCTCAGAGGCCTCAGCAGAGTAAATAAACTGTTTTTCTTCATTTCAGCCAACTCAATGATACTAATATAAAATCCTGATTAAATTACAAGTAATACTTATCATATTACACAATTATTATTTTACCTTACAAATAATATTTAATAGTTGAAGCAACAATGTATATCATTGCAAAGTAGTTTATTGTGTTATCTCAAGTTTTTGGACTCTATCCTTTTTTTTTCCTTTAATAATAATACAGTTTGCTTACAATGTCAGTTACAATGTCAGTGTGACAAGTACCGATTGGCAACTGATATTATTACCATCACCTATCTCTTCCTCCTCGTCTTCCTTTTTCTCCTTACCAGCCATGTCCTCCTGGATTAGACAACTCCCTCAATACTCACGGGGACAAAAATCAGTGACCTAAATATTTATTCCCAAAGCAAAGTCATTAATGGCCTTATGGCAATTGGGAAGGCAGCATTTAGCAGATTTCTTTAAGGAACTTTTGCTGTCTTGGAGCTGTTTAGTATTTTTAACATTCATTTAAATAAAGACAAAAGTGGTATGCCACATGGTGAAAAAAATGGAAAGAATAACTACCAAGTTGGATGCATGAACTAGAATCCAATAATCTATACTAACTAGAACATTAAACCATATATTAGGATCTGAGCTTTAAAGGGCCTGAAGAGTCAACTTAACATTTTTATGCTCACTAAAATGAGAAAGTTTTACTAAGGTGACCTGCCCGCAGTCACTAAAGAACTGTCCTCTGCTGACAGGGCCAAAGACAGGCTACAAAAGGAAACATTGTTACAAATAGATTCTAATCTGGATTTTATTCTTGACAATGGAAGCATTTTTGGTGAGCATGTCTTTTTGTTTTAGGCATCACTTGATATCAGTAATCATTTTTCATTTAAGAGTGTCATTGAATAATTTTGTTTCTGTCATATCATTCAAGGAACTTCATAGGATTGTTCATATATACTTGGGAGACATTTTACTGGAGGACTGCCCTTTAGATAGTACTTTGCTTAACTTAGTAAATTTTTTTATTATAATCAGCAACCAATAAGGGAGACAGAGACAAGAAAGAGGAATTAGTGAGAGTTCTTAAACTTCTCTCCCTTTGCTACCTCAAAACTACTGAAAACATATCAAAAAAGAAAAAAAGTGATCATAAACAAGGAGAGGTAAGATAACACATTCCCAATAATATAATTAGCATGACACAAGAAGGATCATTCTCTGGTAGGTTTCCAGGTCCAGTCCTAGAATGTGTCTGTGACCTTTCCAATTCTACCCCCATGAATGGGTAATTTGGCAATCTGTTTCCTCTCTATCCAACAGATACCAAGCCTAATATCCAGCATAACTCCGGACATTCCAAACCCTGCCTTTCCTATGCTCTCATACATTTTAATACCAGGCCCTATTCTGGTCTTGGCCTTTACTGAGTCACTATACAGACTTTGTACAGCTCCTATCTACAGTGAACACCCACTTCCTCTGGGCTTGTCCAAGCCCGAGTCTGAGGTCTTCTCACAGAGTTATCCCTTCTCATCCTGGCAACCTCTGACTAAGGCCTGGTTCATGTCAAGATTCTGATTCTTTTTAAAAAATTCATTTTACTTTGAGCTTACAAAATTGAATAAGCATTTGTGTAGCAGAGTAGAATAATAATAAAAAAGATGATTGTCCATGAAATTGCAAGTCTATTGTGTCCAATTTGCTATTCATTTTAAACATATAATAAAGTTATCATGTAACATTTTTCCTTTTTCTTCCTTCTCCCCTCCTCTGCCCTAAATATGGCTTTGGTTAGACATAAATTTGTGTGAGTGTGTGTGTGTGTGTGTGTGTGTGTGTGTGTATTTATGTAGAATCGTTCTATACATACTTCTATTTATCAGTTCTTTCTCTGGATGCAGATAACATGTTCCTTTATAGTCTTTTGTAGTTAAGTATTTATAATAATCAAACTGACTTAATTACTCAAAGTTGCTTTTAAAACAAGATCCCTGGTACTGTATACAAAGTTCTCTTGGTTCTGCTTATTTCACTTCATTATTTCCTGTAAGCCTATCAATTTTTTTCTAAAATTAGCAAGCTCATCATTTCTTGTGGCACAATAGTATTGCATCATAACCAGTAATTCTCCAAACGATGAGCATTATATGAACAAAATTTAAAAAAAGCTTTATACAAATAAAATCAGATTTAGGTAAATGAAGAAATATCTATTGTTTATGGATTGGCAGGTCTAATATAGCAAAAACGAAAAATTTACCTGAATCAATTTATATATTCAATGCCATCCCAATTATATTACCAAAAATTTTTACTTAATTAGAAAAATTAAGAGAGAAAAAAATAATTGCAAAATTCAATTGGTAGAACAAAACAGGAACTAATGAGAAAATTATCAGAAGTATCTGGTACTAGCTAAGAAATGAAATGGTAGATTAGTGGAGCAGAGCAGATATACACTTTACAGCAGCAAATGCATATAGTGACTTTATATTTGATATATGTAATGATATGCTTTTGGAATAAGTTTTCATTATTTGGTAAAAATTGTTGGGAAAACTGGAAAGCAATCTGGCAGAAATTGGACATATACCAATGTAACATCATTTACCAAGATAAGGTCAAACTGTATATGTGACCTAAATTTAAAGAGAATTATTACAAGAAAATTTGAAGTACATGGAACATATTACCTACCAGACCTATGGATGGGCAATTTATGAATTAACAAAAGATATATTGCAGTGTGAGGTGGAACACGGATAATTTTGATTACATTAAATTAAAAAGATTTTGAACAAATAAATATTCTGATTCTTTGCAAAGCATATCCCCAAGCACTGCCTGAGATTTGAGCTCTGTCCAGAAAAGTCACCCAGCTTCCCAACACAAGCTCAAGACTTAGTCTGATCCAATATCCATGTATGCTTTCCCAAGTAGATCAGAGCCCTGAATTCCTTAAATGAAGCCACCTCCCTACACTGTTGTTGACATAGGCCCTAGATAATTCCTAAAGTGTTGTCACCTATTTATACTGCTCTAACCCAAGCTCAGGGCAGCTAAGTGGCAGGCCTGGAGTCAAGAATACTCAACTTCATGACTTCTAATTCACTCTCAGATACTAGCTGTATGGCCCTGGGAAAATCACTTAACTCTGTTTGCCTCAATTTCCTCATCTGTAAAATGGACTAGAGAAGGAAATGACAAACTTCTCCACTATCTTTGCAAAGAAAACCCCAAATGGGATAATGAAGAGCTGGACATATCTGAAAAGCAGCTGCAACTGAAGCCATGTTCAATGAATCAACATGTATTAAGCTCCTATTATGTGCCAGTCTTTATACTAAGTTCTGTAGATATAGAAAGAGACAAAAGGCAAGCTATCCTCAAGAAGCTTACAGTTCAATGAGGAGACAATATGAAAACAGATATACACTGAGCAAAATATATACAGGATAAAAAGGGAATAATGAACAGAGAGTAAGCCCTAAAATTAAGAGGGGTTGGGAAAGACTTCCTGTAGAAGGTGAGATTTTAGTTGGGACTTCAAGGAAGCCAAAGAGACCAATAATCATAGTGGAAGAAAGTATTCTAGGCATGGGGGAAATCCAGAGAAAATACCTAGAGTGGAGAGAGGGAGTGTCTTGTTCATGGAATACCCAGAAGAATGGTGTCATTCATTTAAATACTATTTGATGAGGATTAAGGTATAAGAAGACAGCTAGTTTATGAAGGGTTTGGAATGCCAAACAGAGAAGTTTATATTTGATTCTGCAAGTCATAAAGAGCCAACAAGGTTGATTGAGTAGGGGGGTTGCCTGATCACACCTGCGTTTTAGGAAAGTCACTTTAAAGACTAGATGGACTGAAGTGGAGAGAGACTTTAGGCAGGCAGACCTATGAAATAAAAGTTTCTGAATGCAGACAAAATTGTCTCCCCATTTCCTCCTGCCCCAAACCCAAACCTGAGTCCTGAGTAGTAATGGTAGACCTACTGATTACCATCTATGATCAATAACTAATACTTCTTAGGTGCCATGCCATCTGCAAAACTCATAGCTGTTGGAAAAGTAGAATGGAATAAACATTTGAAAGTGTAAACCTACCAAATTTAGCATAAAACTGAAAGGCATAAGGACCCTGAAAAGAGGAAAAGAGGAGGTAGGTGAGAAAGGAATCAGTACAACAAACTAGTGGTAGTGAGAGAAGAAAATTCTATTAAAAATCTTCCAAAACAAAAATTCTACAATCACATTTTATAGACTCCCCAGAAATGGCAACAGAATTGTACAAAAAAGTAATAGAATTGAAAGAAGCAATAAGGATGGAAATTTAGGCAGAAATTAGAGCTTAATGGGAGACATTAGTAAAACAAAGACAGGATAATTTTTAACAGATAATATAAAAAATAATCTACCAAACATCATATGGTATGAAAGACAGAAAATCTGAAACACACACACACAAGTCCCACAGAAGCATACGTAGTATGAAAGGAACTGATTCAAATTCAAGAGATATTTCTTGATAAGTAATTTTTTTAATATCCTCATTATTTTTATTTTTTTAATTTATTATTTATTTTTTAAATGATTGTGATCTTACATTTTGAGTTCTAAATATTTTCCTCCTCCCACCACTCCTATATACTATTGAGAAAGCAAGCAATATGACATCAATTATACTTGTGAAATGATACAAAACATATTGCCATATTAGTCATATTTTTAAAGAAAGTTATCCTTTAATTTGAACTTAGGGTTCATTAGTTCTCTCTCTTGAGGTGGATCATGAATTCCTTGGAATTGTCTTGGATCATTTTATTGATTATGAATGACTCATTCCTCAACAGATAAACTGATAAATTTTAGGAAGAGACACTTTTCAAAGGAAGATAGCAGTACTCATCAATATCATATGACTATCAGTAATCATGTTTAATTGCTCCTCCAATTAGAAAAATACAAATTATATGGATCAGATTAGTAAAGCTGAACGAAAGGAAAGTGATATTTGAAGGAGTTATAGGAAAACTGGTATACTAATGCACTTCTGTGTTTTATAGTCATTCTGGAAAGTCATTTGGAATTACATCAATTAATAAGCTATACATATTTTTTATTTAGTCATATAAGACTTGAAAGAAGCCAGGAGAAAGAGATGAGGAGAAAGAACATTTCAGTCATGGGAGATAGCCAGTGAAAATGCTCAGTCTAGAAATGTAGTGCTCTGTTCAAAACAATAAGGGGGACAGTGTCATTAGATCACGGATTATGGGTGGGGAGGTTGGTGGAATACACAGTTTAATAAGGAACAACTAGGTGGTACAGTGGATAGAGTGTCAGTCTAAGACAATTCAGGAGGTCAGAAGGTGATGTCTGTGACACTGGGGTGAGAGCCAGCCCTGAGTACACTAGAGGCAGCAGCTGCTGGGGTAGTGGCAGTAGTAGCAATAGCAGCTTCAGGAGCTCTCAGTCCAGGGGTGGTACCAGGATTGGACAATTTGCCAGAAAAAAGATGACAAGGACCTCTTTTCTAGCACTAGATGCAGTTGGTACTGATTGGCAGCTTTACTGACCATACAAAGTTCTATGTCTCAGTTCCAAAGTGGAGAGAAGCATTTGTTCTCATTCACAAGGAGCCAGTTCTGGTTGCAATTCAAAGTCAGAGAGGAGCATTAGTACTTACAGCTGCGGGAGAGCAAGGGACCTCATTACAGTTCCAGGACCAAGAGAAGAACTAGCATTTGAAGCTACAGAAGAGCAATAGCCCATCTTGGGTAAAGATCAGAGTTCAAGCCCGTAGAATCTTGACCACACCTCACCCCAGACCACACCATCTTGAAAGAATAGAAAATAGGTAGACTTTCTAATTAGCTTTTAAAATAACAGCACACAAAAGCCTGAAGCTTGGGACAGTGTCTTCTCACCCTCAGGTGAGCAGAGCCCAATTTCAACATAAAGGTTAAAGTCAAGAAATAGAAAAACGAGAAAACAAGAAAAGATCTTGACCACAGAAAACTTCTACAGCGATAGGGAAGAGCAGGACACAAATTCAGAATAAACAATATGAAAAGAGATATAAACAAAAACTGAAAGAAAAATGAACATTGGAGACAAGTCCAAAAAGAATTCCTGGAAATGTTGAAGAAAAAATGAGTGGTCCAGGAAAAATTGGAAAGAGAAATGAGAGGAATGTCAGAGAATCAACAGCTTTATAAAAGGATCTCCAAAAAACACTGAATAAATAACACCTCAAAAACCAGAAATGACCAAATGGCAAACAAGACACAAAAGTATAGTGGAGAGAAGAATTCCTTAAAAAGCAGAATTGGCCAAAAAGAACAGTAAGCACAAAAGCTCAATGAAGAAAGTGATTTGTTAAAAATTGGAATGGTGCAAATGGAAGCTAATGACTCTATGAAATTTCAAGAAACAAAGCAAAAAGAATGAAAAAATGGAAAATGTGAAAAATCTCATTGGATAAACAACTGATTTGGAAACTATATTGAGGAGAGAAAATGTAAGAATTATTGGATTACCTAAAAGCTGTGATTAAAAAAGAGATTTTAGACATCATATTTCAAGATATTATCGAGGAAAACTGCTCCAATATCTTATAGTCATAGGTAAAATAGAAATTGAAAGAATCCATTGATCACCTCTTGAAAGAGGTACCAAAATGAAAACTCACAGGAATATTATGGCCAAATTCCAGAGCTCTCAGGTCAAAGAAAAAATATTTTAAGCATTCAGAAAGAAGCAATTAAAATACCATGGTGCCACAGTCAAGATCACACAACAATTGGAGGGAGAAAGCACACTACTCATGACTGGGAATATGAATAGGATGAGCTCACTCATAAAATGGAACTGGCTAGCAGAATAACAGCACCCTGTTTACAAGAGACATACTTGAAACAGAAACACACAAACAGAGAATTAAAATTTTGCTCTAGCAAAATCTAATAAGTTTCAGATAAACTAAAAACAAGCTGGCATAGCAATCATGATTTCAGAGAAAGCGAAAGCAAAAATAGACCTAATTATAAGGGAAAATCAGGGAAACTTCATTTTGTTAAAAGGTATCATAGACAATGAAATCACGTAAATTTTTTTTGCAGCAAGTTTCTTTGATAAAGATGTCATTTCTCAAATATATCCTAAATATAGAACTGAGTTAAATTTATAAAAATAAGAGCCATTCCTCAACTGATAAATAGTCAAAGCATCTAAGCAGTTACTTTTCAGAAGAAGAAATGAACACTATCTATAGTAATATAAAAAATGCTCTCAATCACTGTTGATTAGAGAATGACAAGTTAAAACAATTCTGATGTGTCATCTCACATCTATCAGAAATGACAAATCCTGGAGGGGATAAGGAAAAATGGGTACAATAATGAACTGTTGGTGGAGTTGTGAATTGGTCCAACCACTCTGAAGAACAATTTGGACCTAGGCCTAAAGGGCTATAAAACTATGCATAACTTTCAAACTAACAACATTACTAATAGGTCTGTATCTCAAAGAGATAAATAAAAAAGAAAAAAAAAAGACCTGTATCTACAAAAATAGGTAGCTTTTCTTGTGGTAGAAAAGAATCAGAAATTTAGAGGATGCTCATCAGCTGGAGAATGGCTGAACAAGCTGTGGCATATGATTATGATGAGGTAGTACAATGCTGCAAGAAAAAGCTAGGGAAGTGGTTTCAGAAAAATACAGCAAGATATATTTGAAGTGATGCAAACTGAAATTGGAAGAACTGGGAGATCATTACATACTGAGAGAAGTGATCATTTTTCTATTATATTAATAACCAATTATTAAATTGGGATTAAGACTTTTCCTATTTCCTCCTGCAGACACCAGCCACTTTAAGCCAGTCAGTCAGTCTCTGATGGGCATCGCTGATAGATGAGATCTCCCAAATCCTCAGGGAACATGCTCCTTGATCTTGGTCAGGACCTCACGCAACTAAAAAAAAAATATTTCTGTTTGCAATATAAACAGAATCTAATCTAGGTACCTGCCAACCCTAAAGCATTAGTCTGTGCCCTTGTAGCCCTCTCCTCCCCATTGGAGTTAAGGTAATCTAGCTCGTGAAGGTGTAAACCAATCAAAGCCCTCTGGGTTAAGACAGATTCCTTTGTCCACGTTGCTGATGGCAGCTAAGTCTCATGAGTAAGTCACTTTCCAAGCAAGAGGAGCTGAAGGCTTTCAGCTCACCTCCTCATTTGAAAGCCCACCTTCTAATTATTATTCACCAATCAGAGTCGATTTTCATCTGTCAGGGGCTCCTCCTTTTTCAAAAGTATTTTAGCATTTGGTAATCTCCATGGTGTTATCTTTGGTTACCAAGAGAAACCTCTGACCATCAATTTATTGATTATCAGCTACTCTAATTAACAAATTGATTAATTGCCTAGAAACTTTATTAGTTGTTTCATCTGTCTTAGTACAGCAATAACAGCAATGCTATAACGATTATCACCTGTGAAAGACTTGGATATCTAAGACAATTCCAAAGGACTCCTGATGAAAAATGCTATCCACCTCCAGAGAGAGAACTGATGAAATCTAAATGTAGATCGAAATGACCGTATAGCTTGATTTTAGGACATCAAGAAAAGATTTCATATATTTTCTACCTAGATTCAGGAGTAGTGCAATTCCTCAGATTGTTGTTGTTTGTGAGGTCCTTATTGATGAAAGCCATAAACCTAAACTCTGTGAAAAATGAAAGCCTGGACATGGTGACCTGTTTAAAAACATAACTCATACACTGAGTCATAACTTAGATATTGTGACTAGTATGTGAGTGGTACATTACCAGGACCTAACCCTGAGTGCCTGGGAATTTACACAACAGCACTGGGTAAATGCCTGGATGTTTGAGAATTGGGTTCAGTGCTAAGTATAAACTAAAATATTAGCCAAAATATTAACTAAACCGACCCCCCCCCCAATATCCCCCAATCCACAATGAAGCACGCTAAAGTTCCTCCTTCCTTTATCTGATTTTTATAATTACCATGGGAATTTTTGGGGTAGAACTAAATCACTTGGTAACCTTCTCAGATTGCTTCTATTTGTAAATATTCATAATGATTAAACTCCTATAATCAATTTGAAGATTCTTGACCTCTTCTTTTGGGGTCAAAATCATTCCACTAACTGTGGGAAGTACAGGGTTACCCAGCAAGGGGAATTCCAGACCTTGCATCATTGTGGTTTGTCCTTCATTCTCAAAAAGGACTATGACATCAGGAAGATAATGACTGAATCCTAAGTGAATTGAATTTAAGTGAGGGAGGGCAGTGCAAGGTCATCAACATCACTTTCTCCTCCAGAGCCATCTGGTCCAATGACAAGATATAGAACAGTATGACTAGAGATGGCCCTCCAATTCCTCATGCACAACAAAACAGGATGGTTCATCCTACATACTATGCTTGGGTGTGGGAGTGGAAGAGAAAGTGATACTAGGCAATGTAACATAGAGTAGTAGAAAGAATGGTTAGCCTAGAATCTGAAGAGTGTGAATCATATCTCTGAAACTTAGTAGTAGTTATGTTACCCTGGTGAAGTTTTGAAGTCACTTTATATACCTGCCCTGCCTACCTTCCAGACTTGTGAGGATCATATGAGATGAATTTATGAATAGGATTTATGGAGAGAACAATGGACAGGTAGCCACAGGGTCCAATCAGTTCAATCCTAGCTCTGACACTGATGTGTAACCTTAGGTATATCATTTACTCTCACTGGGCCTCAGTTTCTTAAGTCTATGAGGAGGCATGTTTCGATAGGTTCTTTTAGATTTAGATCTCTAATCCTTAAGTTCTTTTTATGAAGTAATACCTCATAAGGCTAGGAGGAAAAAATAAATCATTATAGGGCTTGCTCACAGACCTATTTAACAAAACAAAAATCATATTGTCAGGAATTTTTGCCATTCTCAAATAGCTTTCAGGATAAACATACAGTGGATTCTAAGTGAAGACCTTATCCAGTATCTATCATTGGACTTAACCTTCAGGATATGATCTCTTTTGTGATCATTAAACCTTTTAGCCTCTCTCTTTACACATCAGTCTTCTGAGTGCCCCCTTTACTTCCTTGTTTCTCAGGGTATAGATGAGGGGATTGAGGCTAGGAGTAAGCAAGTTGTAGAAGAGAGTAAGGAATTTGCCTTGGTCCTGGGATGAATTGTTCCCTGGCTGCATGTACATATAGATGATGTTTCCATAAAAGAGGGAGACCACAGTGAGGTGGGATCCACAGGTGTTGAAGACCTTCCTGCGTCCATCCGCTGACTTGATCCTGACAACCGTTCGTGTTATGTACCCATAAGAGACCAAAATTAGGGACAGTGGCAGAAGAGTAAAGCAACTGGCCAAGACAAACACTGCACTTTCAATGAGTGTAGTATCCACACATGCTATCTTGATCATGGCTGGCATCTCACAAAGGAAGTGGTCAATTTCATGTCGTCCACATCGGGGCAGTGTCAGCGTCACAGGAGACATGGCCAGGGAGTTGGCAATGCCGCTTAGCCAGGCAGTGGCCACCAGCTGCAAACGAAGCTGGGGATGCATAATAACCACGTAGTGGAGAGGTTTGCAGACGGCAGTAAAGCGGTCATAGGCCATGACAGCCAAAAGTATACATTCAGTGCCACCTAATGCTAGAAACATGAAAAGCTGGACTGCACAACCTGTATGGCTGATGCTCTTGTCTGGGCCACCAAGGTTAAAGAGCAACTGGGGAACAGAGCTTGTGGTGAAACAGATGTCTAGAAAGGAGAGGTTGGTAAGGAAGAAGTACATTGGTATCTGCAGATGGGGGTCTAGGCGGGAGACCAGTATGATGATGGCATTGCCTACTAAAGTCAGGAGGTAGAAGATCAGAACCACCACAAAGAGGACCAACTCTAGTCTGGGTCGATCTGAGAAACCGAGCAAAATAAATCTCTCTAGGGAGCTTCCATTGACTCTCATTGTAATTGTTCAATACATGTCATCTATAAAAATGAAAGAAATTAGAATGATTCTCCTGGGACTCAAAGAATTTCTGGATGAGACATTGTTTTAGAAATTCATCTTTAGAGTTAAATTAGGAAAAATAATGGGCTCACCTATGTTTAAAGAACTCCGGAAGAGATGCCATAACTCTAACTTGATCACGTTTTCTTGTGACTAACAGAGTTCTTTATCAGGATGTTTTTTTTCCTGAATTCTAGCTCAAGTCCTTATGCTATTAGTACATTTTACATCCTTCACATACTAAGCATCATGACAATGATCAGGTCCGGAGATCAAGGCTTAAAACAACAACAACAACTCTAAAGAAGGTATCATTATTGAGGCACAGGAATCATAATCATGTGTTCATGTAGAGTCCTACAGTGAAGGTACAGCTTTTAGGGAGAGATCAGGATAGTACTATTTGCTCCAGTGCCCTTCCCAGTGAAACTATACTATCAGGTTACTCGTTTCTTAAGGTCTTTTCACTGTCTTAAAGGCCATAATTCTACTCTATAAAGAATTCTCCTTGCCTTGTTTCCAGAACTAACATAGACTAAGCAATTCCATGCTCTTCCTGCAGTATAAAAAACACATTTTCAGTAAAGTGGAGGCCAAGCCAACTCCCCTTGATTCATTGAATCGGAGATGCACAATTTATTTGAAAATTACAGGGTTTTTCGATACCACAATATTTTTTTCAGTCCCTTATTCTTGGTTTATCTCCTATATTCTAACATGAGTCCCACCCTCCCCTTTGTCCTTACCCATCTTGCACTCCTCTTACTGAAGCTAGATGGAACAGTTGATTGAGCATAATACTTACAGTCAGGAAGTCATGAGGTAAGATTCAACCTCAAGTCTTACTATCTGTATGACCCTGGCAAATTATTTAATTTCTCTAGGGCACTGAGAAATAAAGGGACACCCAACCATTATGGATCATAGGCAGGATCCGAACTTCTGTTTTTCTATCTTTATGGCAAATTCCTGGAATATAGGGTTATTGATATTGTGATATTGTTCTGTTCCTAGAACACAAAGAACAACAGAGAAGGAACTTCAAGAGAAAATGTTTGACCCAAGCCTTGCACTACCTGCTCAATATATAATCAGAGGAGATAAATAATCTTTATTCTAAATTAATTGAATTGAGGTGATAGAGAAATTACATACTCCCTCATAGTACTCTTTACAGTTAACACACACACACACACACACACACACACACACATACACACACCCTTTAAAAATGTAGACAACAATGGGATGAAGTAAGCGTTAGCCCTTTCTCTTGAACATCTCAAAGCACTTACACATCTGTGATATGATTTTTCCTAATATCAGCTACATAGAGTAGAAAGGTTGATTTTTTACCTTGTCTGTCCCTCATTTGTAAGGAACTGAGCTCCAGAAAGAATAAATACAAAATGAGCACATCAAGGATATTCTGCAGGGCAAGAATTCAGGTCTTTAAACTTCTCAGACTATGTTTTTACCAATATCCATTCTTATATTTTCCTTGGTGTATAAGAAATAGAAAATCTCCATCAATTAGAAGTACAGGAATTATTGCCAGTTTGCTTTAACATGTAATTACATATTCGTCTCAATACTCTCATAGTCTGTTCCACACTATCAGCTCATATGACCCGGCAGGAAGAAATTTTTCTGACTCATCAATGGCATCCCTAAGGCTAAGGTCACAAGAGTTCTTTGGAGTTGAGAAATGTCTACCATTACAACCCTGTGGAACTACCTTGCCATTTGAAAAATGTCATTATTCCCACTAAGAAGAAAAATTGAAATTGCTCACCAAATTTCCTTTGTTTTCTATATAAATTTCCACCATTTTGAAGTGAGGGTATTTTTTCTTCAAAATTATTTAACTAATTTAAATTTTATTGATATCTGTTGTTTCTACATTAGAGAAGTTTCTGGATATGCCCTACTTCTATCCACCCACTGGACTTTCCCTTTTAGCAAAGGAAAACATAACACTATCTAAAACACAAACACATAGCATTCCATAGTTGTATTCCATACTTATAGTCTCTCCAAACAAAAATCTCTTTTATTTTTAGCTTTCTACATACTTTCTAGGCTTTTGCTAACCTATACCTCACCAAATCTTCTGGGGATGAATAAACAAGATATTTTGCTTGATGATAAAACATATCTTTGGAAACATCCAGAGGATTATGTGTTTCTGCTTACAGTGGTGTAGCAGGAAGTTTTGATCAAATGCTTCAGCATTATTTAGAAATAACTTTAATAATTACTAGAATTAAAATAGCACTTTAAGGTTTGAAAAGTCCTTTATACATCTCATCTTGCTTGATCCTCACAACAGTCTTTTGAGGGAGATACTATTGTTGTCCCCATCATAAGATGTAGAAATGGTAGAAATGAGGCAGGTTATTATTTTTCCAGGTCATACAACTAGTGTCTGGGCAAGATTTGTACTCAGCTCTTCAAATCTCCAAATTTAGGGCTCTATCCACCATACTGAATAGCTATGTCTTTGTTTTACTTAAGTAAGATAAAATCTGAGCATATAATTGTCCAGCCTCTCACCTGAACTTTTTCATTTCCTTTCTTACAGGTTCGAACTGTAATAAAATCTTTGTTTCTTAAGATGGCAGGATTCATCAAGAAGTTTCCCAAGGAGTATGGGTGACAGACATTCTGGTTTCCAAATGGCTAAACGTTACTATAATTTTTGTGGAGCAAACTCTCCCCCACCCCACCTGCATCTTGCTGCATGTTTTTGATTTTTCTTGTAAGAATAGGTAAGAGATGATGGGAACATTACGAAAAAAGAGGCTAGGAATTAGAGGAAAAATTATCTGAATGTAGTCAGTTACTAGTTGCATCTGTGTGACCTTGATCCAATTGCTTAAGTTATCTGATCCTCAGTTTCTTCATTAGTAAAATTGATATTCCCTCCATACATGGCTGTTATAAGTTCAAATGTGAATGTGATTGCTTCAGTTGATAGAGCACTGGATCTGGACGTAGGAACTTCTGAGATCAAATCCAATCTCAGACACTTACTGTCCACATGACTGAGAAAGTCTTCTTGAGTTTCCTCACCTATAAAAAAGGTAAAATAGTAGTACCTATCTACCACGGTGGTTGTGAGGATCAAATGAGATGATATTGGTAAAGTTCTTAGACAGTACCTTTCTTATAACAGGTACTTAGTAAAAGCTAGTTTCCGTGTATGTATGTACGTAAACTATATATGACATCATCATGATTATGGCACGATCTGGGAACTTATTATGATCTATGGCTGTCTAATTGATTTCAATGAATACATAAAGTGGATTCCTCATAATATCTCCTCAATAAAAAGGACATATGGGTAAAATTATTCATTAATAGAGGGTAAAAAGGAAAAGTTTTGGGGTCAGAAAAATCTCTAGTCAGAGCCAGTCAGTGAAACACACCTCTTCTCACCTCTTTTGCTTTGTAGCAGTATCCATCACTTGCTCTCCATATGACACTGGCACAAAAGAAAAATCGATCACCTTTCTGTCATCTTCAGGTACTGAAAGAAAACATATCAACCCTTGTGCTCTTCTCTAGCTTTTGTCCCCTTTGTCTTGACTAAAAGACGTCGTTTGTGTTAAGCTCTAAGAACCTTTCTCCCATACAAGTTCTTATTGGGAAAACAGGTAGATGTGATATTCGAAGACTATGTTCTGATTCTCAATGCCAACAATCAGAATACGATTTATCAATTCTCTAGCATAGAATTCTATGCTGCCCCCCCCCCCCCCACTTCATCACCAGGAGATTCCAAACAAATTGTGCATCTCCAAAAGGCAAATGTTGGTGACAGTTGTATTATTTGTACCTCCTTGGAATCATCAGCACATATACATCATACGATGGGAAGGAAATTATCTTGATCCCGCTGAGACCTCTGGGACCCTACGTCCCAAACAAGCAATTAGAGACACTGATCTGTCCAGAGAGAGATTTCCTGGGAGAGGAATTGCTGCCCGAATTGTTTCATCTCTGGGATAGGGACGTGTTCACAATATGAGATGTGCATTGAATTTAACTCAACTATTTTTGTGTGTAACCATTTAATTGGATCTTAAGCCTGGAAGAAATCTTTAAGATTAATGGGTCATTCTCCTTTGGATATGCCATGTGAACCATTGATATAACCAGCTTTCTAAAGTCTTAAAAAATAGTAATGGCATATGTAGTCTAATACATCTGTTTATAAATTTTACCATCTTCCTCTACTCTCCCCTCTTTATTCTGTTGCCATCTTATGCCCAAAGTATATCAATGCAAAAATTACTCCTACCTGGTAAATCCAATAAAAGAAAATCTATTTTAGCACAGTTTTTCTTTTTTGTAATCTTCTGTATTCATTTTCTGGTGAAGAATTCTCCCAGTAGTAATAATTTTAAAATAAAACTCCATATAGATCATGAAGAGAAAAAGCTCTAATTTGTAAGGAGTTTAAATTCTAATAGGAAAGAAAATGACATCTATAAGTACAGAGAAAATATGTACAAAGAAAGTAAATACAAAGTAGTTAAATGTGAATTCGTTCATAAGGGAAGACAAAATATTTGAGGGCATAAAGAAAGGCTTCTCACAGAAGGTTATATTTCAGCTGCATCTTCAGGGAAAAAGGAGATGATATGAAGTAGACATATGGAGTGAGTGAATTTCGGGTATTGCGGGCAAGTGTATTATCCTAGAGATGAGAGATGGAGTGGTGTGTAAGAAATACAAAGAAGGTCAATTTAGCAGAATTGTAGAGAAAGAAGGTTAGAGTAAGGTAACATGAGATCTGAAAGATGGGTTGGGGCCAGATTTTGAGGGACCTTTAAAGATAAACAGCAGCATACACTTCATTTCTAAAACAATAGGAAGATACTGAAATTTATTGAGTAATGGAGTGACAGGGCACAATTTTCACATCTAGAAATCACTTTTGCAGCAAATTGTTGGTGGGTGTTATATTTTTATTTAAAAATTTTGCAACAATATTCATTAGGGAAACTGGTCTGTATTATTCTTTCTCTTTTTGTTCTTCTGATTTAGTTGTCAGCACAATATTTGTGTCATGTCAGGCATTTCTTTGCCCGTTTTTCCATAGAGTTTATATATTATTGGAAGTAGTTGTTCTTTAAATGTTCGGCACCATTCACTAGAGAATCTTTCCGGACCTGGGGCTTTTTCTTAGGAAACTGATTTGTGGTTCATTCAATTCCCTTTTTTTTTGAAGATGGAGTTATTTAAGTATTCTATTTTCTCTTCTGTTACTCTGACTAATTTATATTTTTGTTTTGAGACATCCATTTCACTTAGATTGTCAGATTTATTGACAAATAATGGGACAAAATGAATTCTGATAACTGAAATTTCATCTTCATTGGTGATGCATTCATTTTTTTCCATTTTTAATATTGTTAATTTGGGTTTTTCATTCTTTTATTTAAATCAAATCAACTAGTGGCTCATCTACATTATTGTAGATAAGCCCCTCCCCCCCCAAACTGGTATTGTTCTTTCTAATTTTATTACTCTCCATTAATTTTCAGGATTTCAATTTTCATGTTTACTGAAGAGTTTTAAGTTGTCTCTTTTCCATTTCTTTTTTTGGTGTTGTTGTTACTTGAAGGCCCAATTATTCACCTACAGTTTTTCTATTTGTTTGATGAAAGTGTTTGGAGATATATATTTTCCCCTAAGTATTGTATTAGCTTCATCCCAAAAATTTTGGAATGCTGTCTCATTGTTATTCTTTAATGAAATTAATGATTGTTTCTATGACTTGTGTTTTAATCTACTAATTCTTTAGGATTAGATTATGCAATTTCCAATTAATTTTTAAATCGATATTTTATGGTCCTTTATAGAAAATATTTTTATTGCATTATAGTCTGAAAAGAGTGTATTTAATATTTCTGACTTTCTGTATTTGGTTGTGAAGTTTTTATGCCAAAATACAGAGTCAGGTTTTGTGAAGATGCTATATAATATTGAGAAAGCGGTTTACTCCTTTTAATCTACTTTAAATTTTCTTTTGAAGTCTATCTTTTATAACTTTTCTAAAATTTCATTCATCTCCATAACATCTTATTTATTTTATTGTTAGAGTTATCTAGTTCTGAAAGGGGAAAGCTGATGCTCGCCACTAGTATAGTTTTACTATTTCCTCTTATAACTCATTTACTATTTCCCTTAAGAATTTGGTTGTTATGCCATTTGGTGCATATATCTTTGGTTTTGATATTACTTCATTGTCTAAGGTACCTGTTAGCAAGATATAGTTTATCTGCTTATCTCCTTTAATTTGGTCTATTCTTTCTTTTGTTTTGTCTGAAATCATGATTGCTAACCCTGCATTTTTTGCCCCAACAGAAGCATTAAAAGATTCTGTTGCAGTCCTTTATTTTGTACTGAATGTGTCTTTCTGTTTCAAGTGTGTTTCTTATAAACAAAATAATTTTGGATTCTTGTTTTTTAGCCATTTCACCATCTCCTTCTGTTTTATGGGTGAATTCATCCCATTCACTTTTTCTATTGTTTATCCTTCTCTCACTCTTTTTACCTAGTTTCTCCCCTAGTCTATTTTGCTTCTGATTACTGCCCTGCCCTCCTGTTTTCTTATTTCTTCCCCATCTTACTTCCATGTTGGTTAAGATACATTTCTATACCCAAAAGAGAGTGTATATAATCCCCTAATTACACAAATTTTGATGAGAGTAAGGTTCAAGTATTGACTGCCACTCCACCCTCATTTACTCCTCCACTGTAAAAATTCTTCCTTGTCCTCCTCTTTTGTGTGAGATTTCCCCTATTCTTCTCTTGTCTTCCCCTTCTTCCTGTGTATCCTTCATTCTCAAAGTTTAATTTTTTGGGTGTGAGTATGTGACAATACCATTACAGTCAATATACACTTACACAATTCTTCTAATAGCTCTAATAATGATAAAGTTCTCAGGAGCTACAAATATTACTTTTCCCATAAAGGAAAGTAAATAGTCGAACCATATTAACCTGTTATGATTTCCCTTTCTTGTTTACCTTTTTATGCTTCCCTTGAGTCTTGCATTTAAATGTCAAATTTTCTTTTTTCATCAGGAATGCCTGAAAATCCTCAATTTCGTTGAATGTCCATTTCCCCCTGAAATAGCTATATTCACTTCTGCTGAATAGTATACCATAGTATAGTAAAATTATAGCATTATTTATCCTATTACATCACAATCATGTACCACAATTGTTCAACCGTCTCCCAATTGAATCCCCCCTGAATTTTCATTTCGTGCCCATCACAGAAGAGCTACTAGAAATATTTTTGTACATGTGGGTCCTTTTTGCATTTTTATGATCTCTTTGAGCTACAACCCTATACCTGGTATTGCTGGGTTAATGAGTATGCATATTTTTATAGCCCTTTGGGCAAAATTCTAAATTTCTCTCCAGAATGACTGAATCAATTCCCAATCTACACAAGAATACTGAGAGACAGTATCACTTTGTATCAGGAAGGACCATGATACACTGGAGGACTTGCTATCACAGGTTCTTAGATCTGCATTTCTAAAATGAAAGGCGACTTTTGAGAAGTCAGTAACCACTTTAATCAAACACATGTATCATTCACTGAGTTCAGGGGGGAAAAGCCAGCATGCCGAACTTCAGAGAAAAAACACAGCAAACAAAATCAACAGACATGCTTCCAGCTTTCTGACATGAGCAATACATATATCACAGATCAACAGATAAATCCAGCTGTGTGACCATTACATACATGCATAGTTACCAGAGAGGGAAGCAGTAACATGAGTTTTCAAAGTCAGGTGGTTACTTAGCAGCTTCCCAGAGTCTCATCTGGCACACAAAGCTTCTTCCCAAATCTAAGCCCCAAAATAAAACCTGACCTCAGAGTATTTATACAATTTTTTGGACCCAGAGGGCATCACAACCCTTGAGGACCGGTACCTCATTAACAAAAGATGTGGGCCTTCCTACAAATCTTCCCAGGCCCATTAATAGGTGGGGAAGATCTTCTTTCATCACATTATTCAATCATAGGCATTTGATAATACTAAAACAAAACAGCAAAAGATCCTATTTTGCTTGTCATTACACACTTCCAGTTCCAAAAGAGGAGGGACCCTGAGGCCCAGTATCAACTGGAATTCCAAAGGATGAGGGGGCTTTTTAAGTAAGAACCAGAGTGGACACCAGAAGAGAAGTGACAATGCCTCTTCCCAGATCATACTACTTGTGAAGCATAAATTCTTCACCCCAGAGCTTTCGCTGAAAACACTGTGTGTGTGGGGAAAATACCTAAAACTTGAGACAGTCTTTCACTGCCTTCCCCCATTTTTTGAACAGAATGCAACATTAATATACAATACCAAATCAAGAAAAAGCATGTAAAAATGAGCACATAACAAAAAAAAGAATCGGATCATAACAAAGCTATTACAGTGACTGAAAGATCAAGATACAAACTGAGAAAATAATAAAGACAAAACTTTGCTATAAGCAAAACTTCAAATAAAAATGTGATTTAGAAACAAATACAACAACAATTCCTGGAAGATCTTAGAAATGATTTTCAAAAGCAAATAAGGGTGGAAGAAGAAAAATTAGTTAAAGTAATGAAAAGAGGAATAAAGTTATGAAAAGCAATCGAAAGCTTGTTAAGAAGCATAAAATACTGAAGAAAATAACTAATTAAAAAGCTGGATAGGTCGAATGGCAAAAGAGGTACAAATATTTGCTGAAGAAAATAATTCTTTTCCAAAAATTATTATTATTTCTTTCGATTAGTTCCCTTGATATTCTGGACTTTTTGTTCTTCCAGATGAATTTTGATATTATTTTTTCTAAATCTAGAAAATAATTATCTGGTAGTTTGATTTGTATGACACTGAACAAGTAAATGAATTTAGGTAGAATTGTGAGTTTTATTATATTGCTTCAGCCTACCCACGAGCAACTGACTTTTTTCACTTACTTAGTTCTGACTTTATTTGTGAGAAAAGTGTTTTGTAATTGTGTTCAAATCGTCCCTGGATTTGTTTTGGCAGTATCTACTATAGCTTTAAGTGGGATTTCTCTTGCTATCTCTTGCTGTTGGGTTTTGTTAGTAATATATAGAAATGCAGATGATTTATCTGGGTTTATTTAGTAACCTGCAACTTTGTCAAAGCTGGTTATTATTTCAAGTAGTTTTTTCACTTGATTATCTGGAATTCTCTAAGTATATCATTATATCATCTGCAAAGAGTGATAACCTAGTTTCTTCTTTGCCTATTCTAATTCCTTCCCTTTCTTTTTCATCTCTTACTGCTAAAGTTAATATTTCTAGTACCATATTGAAAAACAGTGGTGGTAATGGACATCCTTGTTTCAACCCTGATCTTATTGGAAATGCATCTAGCTTATCCCCATTGCATGTAATGTTTACTGAGGGTTTTAGGTGGATACTGCTTATTATTTTACGGAAAATTCCATTCATTCCTATGTTCTCCAGTGTTTTCAATAGGAATGGGTGTTGTATTTTGTCAAAAGCTTTTTCTGCATCTATTGAGATAATCATGTGGTTTCTGTTAGTTTTGTTGTTGATATGATAAATAATACTAATAGTTTTCATAATATCCATCCAGTCTTGCATTCCTGGTATAAATCCTACCTGATCATAATGTACTACTCATTATATGTTGCTGTACTCTTTTTGCTAATATCTTATTTAAAGTTTTTTCATATATATTCATTAGAGAAATTGGTCTCTAATTTTCTTTCTCTGTTTTTTGTCATCCTGTTTTAGATATCAGAACAATATTTGTACCATAAAGTAAATTTGGTAGGAATCCTTCTTCACCAGTTTCCCCAATTAGTGCATATAGTATTGGGACTAAGAGTTATTTAACTGTTTGATAGAATTCACTTTTAAATCCATCTAGTCCTGGAGATATTTTCCTGGGGAATTCATTGAGGGCTTGTTCAATTTCTTTTTCTGAGATGGTGTTATTTAAGTATTCAACTTCCTCTTCAGTTAATTGGGGCAAATTATGTTTTCTTAAAAATAATTATCCATCTCAATTACGTTATGGGCATAGAGCTGAGCAAAGTAATTTCTAATTATCGTTTTAATTTCCTCCTCATTTTAGATGAGTTCACCCTTTTTACTTTTTCTTATTCATAACTTGGTTTTCTTCTTTCTTTTTTGTTAAACAAATTGACCAAAGGTTTATAAATTTTATTGGTTTTTTCATAAAACCACTTAGTTATATTTATTAGTTCATAAGTTTTCTTAATTTCAATTTTCTTAATGTCTCCTTTGGTTTCAGTCTTTTTAATTTGGTATTTATTTGGGAATTTTCAATTTGTTCTTTTCTAGCTTTTTCAACTGCATACCCAATTCATTCATCTCCTCTTTCCCTGTTTTATTCATGTAGGCATTCAAAGATATAAAACTTCCCCTAGGAACTGCTTTTGTAGTATCACATAATATTTGGTAGGCTGTCTCATTACTGTCATTGTCTTGAATGAAGATGTTGATCGTTTCTATGATTTGTTGTTTAATTCACTCATTCTTTGGGATTGGATTATTTAGTTTCCAATTAATTTTTGGTTAATCTTTCCATAGACTTTTATTACATACAATTTTTATTGCATGAAGACCTGAAAAGGATGTATTGACTATCCTTGTCTTTCTGCACTGGATTGTGAAGTTTTTATGTCCCAGTACACGGGCAATTTTTCTTATTGCCATGTACCACTCAGAAAAGGTGTAGTCCTTTCTATCCCCATTCAGTTTTCTCCAGAGATCTACCATATCTCCCTTATCCAGGGTGTTATTCACCTCCTTAACTTCTTCTTGTTTATTTTAAAGTTACAATTATCAAGTTCAGAGAAGGGAAGATTGAGTTCCCCCACTAGTATATTTTTGCTGTATATTTCTTTCTGTGACTCCCTTAACTTCTACTGTAAGAATCTGGATGCTATACCAATTGGATCATATATGTTTAGAAATGAAATTGTTTCGTTGTCTATGTCATTTGATTAGATCTATTTCTGCTTTAGCTTTGTCTGAGATTAAGATTTCTACCTCTGCTTTTTTACATCAGGTGAAGCACAATATATTCTGCTCAATCGTTTATCTTTACTCTTTGTGTTTGCCTCTGTTTCAGACGTGTTTCTTGTAATCTACGTATTGTTGGATATGATTTTTTATTCATTCTAATATCTGCCTCCATTTCATCAGAGAATTCATTCCATTCACATTCACAGTCATGATGACTATCTGTGTCTTTCCTTCCATCCTTCCCACCCCCTCCGTTTAGGCTTTTAGTTCTTCCTTCTCCCTTACCCTCTACAATAGAGTTTTCATTTTTGACCACTATCTCCCTCAGTATTTCCTCCCTTCTTTCAGCCACCATCCTTTTGAATCCTCTTTTCCCTTACTACTTCTTTCCTCCCTCTTAGCTTCCCCTCCCTTTTCTTTCCCCCTTCCCATCCTAAGGCCTATAGAGGTAGTTAGATTTCCATACTTAATTAAATTTGTTGGTTCCTCCATGAACAAAATCAAATGACAGTAAATCACAAACAGTGCTCATCTCCCGCTTCTCTTTGCCTCTACTGTAATAGATTTTTGTACCTCTTCCTGTGATGTAATTTACCTTTTTCTGACTCCTCCTTTTCCCATATTCTGTTATAATCCTTTTGCACCCTTAAATCACAATTTTATTATCACATCATTTACTTTATACCCACTCTATCTAAGTATGTCTCTTTTTTTATATCATAATAAATTTACAATTCTCATGATTAATGAGAATCATCTTCCCTTATAGGGATTTTAATGTATTGAACAAGTTTTTTCCCCCTGTTTACCTTTTTAGGCCTCTCTTGAGACTTGTGTTTGAAGATCGAATTTTCTATTGATCTCTGGTCTTTTCATCAGCAAGATCCGTAAATTCCTTATTTTATTGACTATCCATCTCCTTGTCTGAAATATTATGCTCACCTTTGCTGGGTAATTGATCCTTGGTTGTAGTCCCAGCTCCTTTACCTTACAAAATATCATATTCCAATCTCTTCAGCCTTTTAAAGTAGAGGCTGCAAGGTCTTGTGTGATTCTGACTGCAGCTCCTCAACCTTTGAATTATATCTTTCTGGCTGCCTGTAATATTTTCACCTTCACTTGGTAGTTCTGGAATTTGGCAACGATATTCCTTGGTGTTTTTAGTTTAGGATTCCTTTCAGGAGGTGAACAGTGGATTCTTTCAATGAGTATTTTGCCCTCTGGATCTAGGGCTTCTAGCCAGTTTTTCTTGATGATTTCTTGGAAGATATTGTGCAGGCTTTTTTTTCATCATGGCTTTCTGTTTGACCAATAATTCTTAGATTTTCTTTCCTCTATCTATTTTCCAATTAGGTTGATTTTCCAATCAGATATTTTTACATTTGCTTCTATCTTTTCATTCTTTAGATTCTGTTTGACTGATTCTAGATGTCTCATATAGTCATTAGCTTCTACTTGACTGATTGTAGTGTTTATTAAATTGTTTCCTTCGGGTAACTTTTGAATCTCCATTTCCACATGTCTAATTGTTCCTTTTAAGAAATTATTTTCTCCATTTAGGTTTTGCGCTTCCTTTTCCATTTGTCTAATTTTCCTTTTTATGGAGATGTTCTCTTCAGTGAATTCTTTTTTCATATTTTTAAAATCATTGGGCAGTTTTTCTTCTATTTCTCTAATTTTGCTTTTAAAATCCCTCTTGAGTTCTTACAAGAATGTTCTTTGGGCTTTACATCAGTTCATATTCTCTTCTAAAGTTTCAGATGGGAGTACAGTCTCAATGCTGCTCTCTTTGACATTTGGGTTTTGGTCCTTTTCCCCATAGAAAGACTCTATGATCTTTTCTTTTGTGGTTTGCTTCTTACTCATGATGATCACCCTCTTCCTGCCTTTTAAAGTATTTCTCTGCTTTTGGGGCACAGGTTACTCTCTCCCACAGTTCTTGTACAGCAATACTTATAACAGCTGTTTTTGTGGTGGCAAAGAATTGGAAATCAAGGTAAAGCACATCTATTGAGGAATGACTGAACAAGTTGTGGGTTATGGAATACTATTTTAATATGATAAATGAAGGGCAGGCAGACTTCAGAAATACCTGGACCTATTTGAACAGATGGTGAGTGAGGTGATCAGAATCAGGAGAACATTGCTCACAGTAACATACACATGGTGTGATAACTGACTTTGATACACTTAGCTCTCCTCAGCAATGCAAAGTTTTAAAATAACTCCAAAAGACTCAAGATGGAAAATGTTATTCACATACAGAGAAAGAACTCCATGGTCTGAATACAGACTGAAGCATACTATTTGCTCTCTGTTTTGTTTTGTTTTGTTTTCTCATACTTCCTTCCATTTGTTCTAATTTTTTTTTGTACAACATGAGTAATGTGGAGATGTGTTCAAAAAGTACATATATGTAGCGCTATATCGAATTATTTGCTGTCTTGGAAAGGGAAGACAAGGAGGGAAGCAGAGAAAATTTAAAACCTATGAAAGTGAATTTTGAAGGCTAAAATAAATAAATTCATTACAAATGGAGCAGAAGGCTTTCAAATATGATATTCTGGGAGACAAAGGAATTAGGATTACAACCAAGAATCATCTATCCAGCAAAACTGAGTGTTACATTTCAAGGTGGAAAAGTAGGCATTTAATGAAATAGAAGACTTTTATTCCTTCCTGATGAAAAGAAGAGAGATGGGGGCAGAGCCAACATGGCAGATTAAAAAGCAGAACATACTCTAGCTCTTAGCCCACAGTTCCTAAAATATTTGAAAAGAAAGACTCTCAAGAAATTCTAGAGCAGCAGAAGCCAGAGAAAGATGGAGTGGAGGAGATTTCCATCCCAAGGTGACCCTGAAGGCTGACAGGAAAGGTCGATTGCACTGTGTGCAGAGCAGAGCTCAGTCCAGCATGGGCCATGTGGCGCTGGGAGGAGCAGACTAGAGCAAGTCTGTGTGGCAAAATTCCGAGGAGCAATGGCAGTCTGCAGATCCCTCAACCCACAGGTGACAAAGATACTTCAAAGGTCAGTGAGAGAGCTTTTTCACCTCCATGACAAGGGAGGAGGATCGTTCCCTAGCCCTTCCACCAGGTAACTGCAGCAGTGGTTGCTGCAGCAGCAGGCTTGAAGTAGCTGTGGTGGCCAGGCAGGGAGTAGTTAGCATGCATGGCTGGATAAAGCCCCTGGGGGAATTGAGCATCTGATCTGAGCCTCAGCTCTGAGTGACAGCACCACTTTGGCCTAAAAGCTGTGGGAGAATTAAGCAGTTGATCTGCATCTCATCCCTGAGTGGGGGCCCTGACTCCACCTAAAGACCCTCGGGGAAGTGAATAGCTGATCTGTATCTCAGTCACAGTACTGGCCAGGGAGCAAATTCCTGTCCCTTGTTGTGCCCCCTTGGAGGAAATGAGAACTTAGTGTTCCCCAGAGTACACCCTACTCTTGGCAAAGGACCCAAAATTCAAGTAACTGGTTAGGAAAATGGCCAAAAAAGGGAAAAATAAAACTATAGAAGTTTACTTGCTTAGTGAACAGGTATTTTCTCCCATCCTTTCAGATGAGGAAGAACAATGTTTCCCACAGGGTTTGACATAAAAGTCAAGGCTTCTGCATCCAACATCTCAAAGATAAATATGCAGTGGTCCCAGGCCATGGAAGAGCTCAAAAAGGGTTTTGAAAATGAAGTAAGAGAGATGGAGGAAAAATTGGGAAGGGAAATGGGAGTGATGCAAGAAAATCATGAAAAGCAAATTAACAGCTTGCTAAAGGACATAAAAAAAAATACTGAAGAAATGACACTTTTAGAAACAGGCTAACTCAATTGGCAAAACAGGTCCAAAAAGCCAATGAGGAGAAGAATGCTTTAAAAAGCAGAATTAGCCAAATGGAAAAAGAGGTTTAAAAGCTCAGTGAAGAAAATAGTTCTTTAAAAAGTAGAATAGAATAGATGGAAGCTAATGCCTTTATGAGAAACCAAGAAATTACAAATCAAAACCAAAAGAATGAAAAAATGGAAGATAATGTGAAATATCTCATTAGAAAAACAATTGACCTGGAAAATAGATCCAGGAGATACAATTAAAAAAATATGGAACTACCTGAAAGCCATGATCCAAAAAAAGAGTCTAGACATCATCTTTCATGAAATTATCAAGTAAAACTTCCCTGATAATATAGAACCAGAGAGCAAAATAAATATCGAAAGAATCCACAGATCACCTCCTGAAAGAGATCCAAAAAAAGAAATTCCTAGGGATATTGTAGCTAAATTCCAGAGTTCCCATGACAAGAAGAAAATATTGTAAGCAGCTAGAAGGAAATAATTTGATTATTTTGGAAATACAATCAGGATAACACAAGATATAGCACCTTCTTCATTAAGGGATTGAAAGACCTGGACTATGATATTCTAGAAGTCAAAGGAACTAGGATTAAAACCAAGAATCACCTACCCAGCAAAACTCAGTGTAATATTTCATGGGAAAATGATCATTCAATGATATAGAGGACTTTCAAGCATTCTTGATAAAAATACCAAAGCTGAAAAGAAAATTTGACTTTCAAACACAAGAATCAAGAGAAGCATGAAAAGGCGAACAGGAAAGAGAAGCACAAGGGAGTTACTAAAGTTCAACTGTTTACATTGCTACATGGAAAGATAATATTTGTAACTCCTGAAACTTTTCTCAGTATCTGGGTAGTCAGAGGGATTTTATACACACACAGACACACACACACACATACACACACACACACACACACACACACACATATATATATATATGTCTCTCTCTATATATATATACATATGTACATACATACATACATATATACATATACATATATATATACATATATAGATATATACACATAGAGACAGAGAGAGACAGACAGCACAAGGTGAGCTGAATAGGAAGTTATATCTAAAAAAATAAAACTAGGGTGTGAGAGTAGCATATTGAGAGGAGAAAGGGATAAATGGAATGGGGCAAATTTTCTCTCATAAAAAAGGCAAGAGAAAGCTTTTCCAATGGAGGTGGAAGGTGAGAGGGAAAAAGTGAAGCTTACTCTCATCACATTTGGCTCAAGGAAGGAAGAACATGAACACTCAATTTGGTATGAAAGCCTATCTTACAATACAGGAAAGTAGGGGAGAAGGGGATAAGCAGTGTGAGGAAGATGATGAAAGGGAGGGCAAATGGGAGGAGGGAGCAATTAGAAGTAATCACTCTTGGGGAGAGACAATATCAAAAGAGAGAATAAAAAAATGGGGGGCACGATAAGATGGAGGGAAATATAGTCTTACACAATATGACTATTACGGAAGTCATTTGCAAAAGTAAACATATGTAGCTTATATTGAATTGCTTGCCTTCCCAACGGGTATTGTTGGGGACAGAGGAAAGAAAAGAAGTTGGAACTCAACGTTTTAGGATCAAATGTTGAGAACTGTTTTTGCATACAACTGGGAAATAAGAAATACAGGTAAAGGGGTATAAAAATTTATCTTGCCCTACAGAACAAGAGAGAAGATGGGGATAAGGGAAGAGTGGGGTGTTAGAAGGAAGGGCACATAGGTCGAAGGGACAATCAGAATGCAAGGCATTTTGGGATGGGGAAAGGGGAGCGATGGGGAGAAAATTTGGAACTCAAAATTTTGTGGAAATGAATATTGAAAACTTTCAATAAAGAAAGAAAAAAGAAAACAACAGAGGTGAATTGAAAATTTGACTTTCAAATACAAGACTCACGAGAAGCATAAAAAGGCAAATATGAAGGAGACATCATGAAGGACTTGAAAAAGTTACACTATTATATCCCTCTATTACATTACATATATATTCATATTAAATAATAGTATATTAATATTAAATTACATATATTTTCTAAGAACTTTGTCATTACTATGGAAGTTAGTAGAATTCATCATAGAAAGGGTTTGTGGAATGGAGTTGATTATTTTGGATAAGATAAAAAAAAAATGTGGATAGAGGAGCAAGAGGGATACCGTAGAAGAAGAGCAAAGGGAGAGGCAGAATAGGGAAAATTACCTTAAATAAAAGAGGCACGCAAGGAAGAGCTTTTAAAGTGGAAAAGAAAATTGTGGTTGGCAGCAAAGTGAGCAATGCTTGAATTCTCACATTTAAATTGGTTCAAAACCGGAAATGTGTGTGTGTGTGTGTGTGTGTGTGTGTGTGTGTGTGAGTGTGTGTGTGTGTGTGTGCACGCGCGTCTGTACTCAATTGGTAATAAAAAGATATTTTACCCAACAGGGAAATAGGTGATGAAAGGAATAAGAGACAAGTGAGATGACACAAATAATAGACAAAAATAGAAGACAGTATTCAGAAGCAAAACAGAGCTCAGAGGAGGTAAAAGATAAAAACAGTGAGAGAAGGATAAATAGAAGAAAATAGGGTGGAGTCAAATGCACACTTTGTAATCATAACAGTGAATGTGAATGGGTTGAATTCACCCACAAAATGGAAGCAGGAGAATGGATTAGATGTGAAAATCACATATGTATTTATATCTCTTTATATACATATGTGTGTATGTAAAAAGAAACAAACTTGAAACAGAGAGACACACAGAATAAAAGTAAGGGGCTGGAGCAAAGACTATTGTGCTTCAACTGAAGCAAAAAAATTAGGGGTAGAAATCATGATTTCAGACAAAGCAAAAGAAAATTAGACTCAATAGCATGGAAACTACATCTTGCCAAAAGAAACCACTAAGTAATATTAATACTGTACCTATATGAAGCAAGTGGCATAGTCTTCAAGATCTTAACGGTGATATTAAATTATTATTAATTAGTATTAAAGTATCAAATTAATTACAATTAAATTATTTATAATTTTCCATAAGAAATATTATTAAACAACAGTATAGTATACTATAGTAAATACCAAATAGTCTACTAAATTGTACAGTAGTAAAACTATGTTAGTCCTCAACTTTTCCCTCTTCCCAAATCTGAACATAATATAAATAAGAGAGAAGTCAAGATGAATAGAACCTTAGAAAAGTTTGATATGATAGATTGAAGAAAATCGAATGAAAATGTAAAAAGTATACATTTTTCTCAGTTGTACATGACACATTCATAAAAACAGACAATAGGAATAACAACCTCACAACAAAATGCCAACAGGCAAAAGAATTAAATGCATCATTTTTTAGACCATAATGAAATAAAATTACATTTAATAAAATTTTATGAAAGAACAGATGAAAAATTAACTGGAAACTAAATAATCTCATTCTAAAGAAATGGGTGAAAGAACAAGTCATAGAAATAATAATTTTATTAAAGAGAATGACAATAAGACAACATTCCAACATTTGTGGGATTCAACCAATGTAGTATTTAAGGGAAAAATACTTTATCTAAATGCATATTTCAATAAATGTAGAAAGAGTAGATGAATAAATGTAGTTAAAAAAAAAAACAAATAAAAAGCCAGATAAAAATCTCCAATAAAACACCAAAATAGAAATCTTGAAAATGGAAGAAATGATAAAATTGCAAGGAATAAAACCATTGAAATAAAATTAGGAGTTGGTTTTATGAGAAAGAATAGTAGAATAAACAAATCAAGCTTTCCAGTCCTAATCTGTGCTGATCTCCAGATTTACATCTCAAATTCCTTATGGATGTCCCACAGGCACCTTTAACTCAACATGGCCCAAAGTGAAATCTTTACCATCAAGCCCACCGTTTTTCCTAATTTCTCTATTAGGGAAGTGGAAAGGGAGAGTACCATCATTCTCTCAGTCACTGAGGCTCACAATCTAGACATCATCTTCAACACATCATTCTCTCTTACTTCCCGATATCCAACCTGTTATCAAGTCCTGTTGATTTTACTTTTGCATACATGCTCTCCTCTGCCACTGCCACCAGTAAGGCACTCATCAACTCAAATCGGCACTATTCCAATTGCCTACTGGGTGGTCCTCCTGCTACAAGTCTCCTCCCCACTCTAGTCCATCCTCCACTCAGCCATCAAACTGATCTTTCTAAACTGAAGACCTGACTATGTCAGTCCAATAGTCAATAAACTCTTGTTCGGTTGTTTTTCAGTTGTGTCCAACTCTTTGTGACTTTATTTGAAATTTTCTTTTCTTTCTTTTTTCTTTTAATGTCTTATTTTCCCCCAACTACATATAAAAAAATCGTTAATATTTATTTTCAAAACTTTGATTTCCAGATTCTCTCCCTTCCTTCCTCTCCTTCCCTGGCCATTGAGGAGACAAACAATCTAATTGATATGAGGTATCATATAAGAATTCTTTTAATTTATAATCTCCAATCAATAATGAGTTAGAATTTTTTTTCATATGGTTATGATTTGGTTGAAGATTTTATTATTTCATCTGAAAGCTGATCATATCCGCTGATAATTTACCGATTGGGGAATGTCTCTTCCTTTTTGTAAAAAAAAATAAATTTGACTCAGTTCTCAGTTTGTGAAATTAAGCCTTTATCAAAGATACTTGCTTCAAAATCTTTTTCTTAGTTATTGTTCCTGACTGTATTTCCTTCCATCCTAAATCCCCCAAGTATTCTTTTTAAAAACTAAACTATTTTATTTGTTTTCAGTGCTGGACTATCACTTCCATATATCTTAGATATATTCTCCTCCCTCCCCCTTATTTCACCTCCCCCCCCCATCTCTCCTTGAGATGGTGTACAATTTCATATAGGTTCTACACATGCATTCTTATTAAATATATGTTGCATAGACGAATTAATATGAATGAGAGAAACCATAAAGTAAAACAAAATATAACACAAAAGAAAATGGTCTGTTTTTATCTGGGATCCAATGCCATAGTTCTTTCTCTGGATGAGGAAGGTGTTTTGCTTCAAGAATCCATTGGAAATTTTTGAAGTCTATATATTGTAATGAATTTCCAAGCCCACCCGAAAAATTCCTCGTTCACTGTGGTTGTTGCTGTGTACAGAGTTCTCCTGGTTCTGCTCCTTTCACTCAGAATCAGTTCATATAAGTCTTTGCAGGCTTCTCTGAAGTCTTCCTGTTCATCATTTCTCTTAGCACAATAACATTCCATTACATTCATATACCACAACATCTTCAGCCATTCTCCAATCGATGGACATCCCCTTGATTTCCAGTTTTTGGCCACCACAAAGAGAGCTGCTATAAATATTTTTGTACATGTGAGCCCCTTTCCCATTTATATGATCTCTTTGCAATACAGACCTAGAAGCAGTGTCGTTGAGGCAAAGGGTATGCATATTGTTGTAGCCCTTTGGGCATAGTTCCAAATTGCTGTCTAGAATGGTTGAATCAGATTATAGCTCCATCAACAATGAAGTAGTGTTCCAACTCTCCCACAGTTTCTCCAACATTTTTCATCTTCCTGTTTTGTCATGTTAGCCAGTCTGATAGGAGTGTACCCCAGAGTTGTTTTGATTTGCATCTCTAATCAATAATGATTCAGAGCACTTTTTTCATATGATTATAGATAGCTTTAATTTTTTACTCTGAAAATTGCCTGTTCATATCCTTTGACCATTTATCAACTGGGGAATGGCTTGCATTCTTGTACATATGACTCAGTTCTCTGCATATTTTAGAAATGAGGCCTTTATCATAGACACTATTTGTAAAACTTCTTTCCCAGTTTTCTGCTTCTCTCCTAATCTTTGTTGCATTGAGTTTGTTTGTGCAATAACTTTTTAATTTAATGTAATCAAAATGATCCATTTTGCCCTTCATAATGTTCTCCATTTCTTGTTTGGTGATAAATTTCTCCATTCTTTATAAATCTGACAAATACATTATTCCCTGCTCCCCAAATTTTTTTATAGTATCAATCTTTATACCTAGATCATGTATCCATTTGGACTTTATTTTTGTGTATGGCATCAGGCATTGGTCTATGCCCAGTTTCCACCATACTGTTGCTCTCCTAATTTGTGTATAGTATCAATGTTTATACCTAGATCAAGTAACCATTTAGACTTTATTCTTGTGTATGATGTCAGCAATTGTTCTATGCTGGGTTTGCGTTGCAGTGTTATCCAGTTGTCCCCGCAATTTTTGTCAAGCAGTGAGTTCTTATCCCAGAAGCTGGGGTCCTTGTGTTTATCAAACAGTAGATTGCCATATTCATTGACTATTGTTTCTTGGGTACATATCCTATTCCACTGGTCTATCCCTCTGTTTCTTAGCCAGTACCAAGTGATTTTGATGATTGCTGCTTGATAATACAATTTAAATTCTGGTAGGTTTACGCCACCTTCCCTAGCATTTCTTTTTATTAGTTCCCTTGATATTCTGGGCCTTTTGTTCTTCTAGACGAATTTTGATAGTATTTTTTCTAGCTCTAGAAAATAACTATCTGATAGTTTGATTGCTATGACACTGAATAAATAAATACATTTATGTAGAAATGTCAATTTTATTATATTAGCTCAGCCTACCCACGAGCAACTGATCTTTTTCCACTTTCTTAGACGTGATTTTATTTGTGTGAAAAGTGTTTGGTAATTGTGTTCATATTGTCCTCGGGTTGGTTTTGGCAGGTGGACTCCCAGATATTTTATTGAATCTACCATAGCTTTAAATGAAATTTCCCTTTCTATCTCTTGCTGTTGGATTTTGTTAGTAATATGTAGAAATGTAGATGATTTATCTGGATTTATTTTGTAAACTGTAATTTTGTCAAAGTTGTTTTTTATTTCATGTACTTTTTTACTTGATTCTCTGGGATTCTCTAAGTATATCATCATATCAACTGCAAAGAGTGACAACTTAGTTTCCTCTTTACCTATTCTAATTCCTTCTATTTCTTTTATTTTTTTATTATTTTATTTGTTTTCAGTGTTCTACACTCACTCTCACATAACTTAGATTTTTTCCCCCTCCCTCCCCCTCTTTCCCCCTACCTCTCCTCTCCTGCCCTAAGATGGAATACAATTTTATATAGCTCCCACACATACATTCCTATTAAATACATTTTCACTTAAATCATGTTGCACAGAAAAATTAAAATGAGTAGGAGAAATCATAAAACAAGCCAAAACGTAATACAAAAGAAAATGTTCTGCTACATTCTGCGATCTATTTCCATATTTCTTTCTCTGGATGTCGAAGGCACTTTACCTTAAGAGATCATTGGGAATTTTATGAATTCTTGCATTGCAATAAATCCTAAGTCTACCGGAAAAAATTCTAGCACACTGTGGTTGTTGCTGTGTACAAAGCTCTCCTGGTTCTGCTCCTTTCGCTCAGCATCAGTTCATATAAGTCTTTTCAGGCCTCTCTGAAGACTTCCTGTTCATCATTTATTATAGCCCAGTAGTATGCTATTATATTCATATACCACAACTTGTTCAGCCATTCTCCAACTGATGCACATCCCTGCAATTTCCAGTTCTTTGTCACCAAAAAAAAAGATATGTTACAAGTAATTTCGTACATGTGGGTCCTTTCCCCATTTTTATGATCTCTTTGTCATACAGACCTGGAAGTGGTATTACTGGGTCAAAGGGATCCACCATTTTATAGCCTTTGAACATAGTTCCAAACTGCTCTCCAGAATAGTTGGATCAGTTCATAACTCTACCAACAATCAGTGTTCCAATTTTCCCACATCTCCAGCATTTTCACTTTCCTGTTTTTGTCAAGTTAGTCAATCTGATAAGGTTGAGTGCTACTTAAGATTTGTTTTGATTTGCATTTCTCTAATCAGTAGTGATTTACAGCATTTTCCATGTGAGACTACAGATAGCTTTAATTTCTTTATTTGAAAAGTCTGTCTATATCTTCTAACCATTAATCAATTGGGGAATGACTTGTATTCTTATATATCTGATTTCTTTCTCTATATATTTTAGAAATGAGGCCTTTATGAGAGACGCTGGCTGTAAAAATTGTTTCTCAGTTTTCTGCTTCTCTTCTAATCTTGGCTTCGTTGCCTTGATTTGTGCAAAAGCTTTTCAATTTAGTATAATCAAAATTATTCATTTCACATTTCATAATGTTCTCTATTTCTTGTTTCATCACAAGTTCTTCTATTCTCCATAAAGCAGACAGGTAAACTATAGCTTGCTTCCTCAGTTTACTTATACTTTCTGCCTTTATGTCTAAATTATGCACCCATTTGGATTTTCTTTTGGTCTATGGTGTAAGATGTTAGTCTAAGCCGTGTTTCTGTCATACTCTTTTCCAGTTTCCCCAGTATTTTTTGACAAATTATGAGTTCTTATCTCAGAATCTCAGATCATTGGGTTTATAAAACAGTAGATTACAATAGTTATTTGTTACTGTATCTTGTGCACCTAACCTATTCCAGTGATCCAGAGAGTCAAAATTTCTATTCTGCTCTGGTCTTTTCATCAAGAGTGGTTGAAAATCCTCTCTCTCATTGAGCGTCCTCCTTCCCTCCCAGAAGTCTTGCTGGGTTGGTGATTTTTGGTTGTAATTGTACCTTCTTCGCCCCCTGGAATATCATACTCCTTAATGTAGAAGCTGCTAAATTTTGTGTTGCTCTGTCTCTGCCTCCACGATACTTGAATTATTTCTTTCTGGATGCTTGTAGTGTTTTCTCCTTCATCTGAGAATCCTGGAATTTGGCCATAATATTTCTGGGAGTTTACATTATGGCATTTTTTAGGAGGCATTTGGTGAACGCTTTCAATTTCTATGTTCCCCTCTGATTAAAGAATATCAGGGCAGTTTTCCTTGATAATTTCTTGAAAGATGATTCCTATGCTCTTTTTTTTAATCATGAATTTCAAGAAATGCAATGATTTTAAAATTATCCCTCTTGGATATTTTCCAGGTTATTTGTTTTTCCAGTCAGATACTTCACATTGTCTTCTATTTTTTCATTCTTTTGCTTTGGTTTTAGTGTTTCCTGACTTCTCATACAACCATTACCTTTTATTTTTCCCATTCTAATTTTTAAGGTTGTTTCTTTTTTTTTGTTTGTTTGTTTTACTCTAGTGAGCTTTTGTATCTATTTCTTTTTCATTTGGCCAATTTTGCTTTTAAAGGCATTCTTTTCCTCATTGGACCTCTTTTGCCATTTGGTCAAGTTTGTTTTCTAAGGTGTTATTTCCTTCAGTATTTTCTTTTTGATCTCCTTTAGCAAGTATTTGACTCATTTTTGATGATTTTCTTGCATCACTCCCATTTCTCTTCCCAGTGTTTCCTATCCTTCTCTTACTTGATTTTAAAAATCCTTTTTGAGCATTTCCATGGCCTGAGACCAATGCATATATTACTTTGGAGACTTTGAAATTGAGAACTTTGACTTTTATTGTCTTCTGAGTGTGTGTTTTGATCCTCCTTATCACAAAAAATAGCCTTCACTAATCAAAGTTTTTTTTTTTCTCTTTTTGCTCATTTTCCTAGATTATTAATTGACTTTTAACTCTTTTTAATGTATGGCACAGTTTTCAGGGTGTAGGTCGCAGTGTCTGAAGCCTCAGGCATTTTCTCCAGGTGTTTTCAGAGGGATCTGTACCTTTTCAGTTCTAAGGACAGTTGTTTACTCCTCTCCTCCTCTATACTCTGCTCTGTGAGTGACCACAAGCAGTGTTTTCTATCCTGGAACTTTGATGATGATGCTATAGAAGAAATCTCAATAAATGCAGGAGTTAATCATCGACACTCCACTGTGGCTGCCAAGCTCTGCTATGCGAGTGCTCCTTCCCATCTTTGGACTGCCACCTAGAACTGTGACCCAAATATAGGGATGGACAAAGCAACAGAGTCCTGCCTAGGTGTTAGCGAGGAGACTTCTGACCAGTTGTTCAACTCCCTTACTGTATGTGGGCTGAGAGCCCCAGAAGCAACCACTGACATTGCCTCTGCCATGGTTGATTCATTCATTCTTAAGGCCTGCTCTTGCTTCGCTGGGGCCCAGACTGTGCTGGTGTGGCCTGTGCTAGACTGTTCTCCTTTCTTACCCTGGTACAATAAACCTTTTTTTTGTTGCCTCCTTTCCTTGTTTTCTTGGGCTGGAAATTTGTTTCACTCCATCTTTTTGTGGATTCTGCTTCTCTGGAATTTGTTTAGAATTGTTTTCTAAGAGGTATTTAGAAAGGTTTGGAAGAGAGCACTGATGAGTCCGTTTTTACTGTGCCGTCTTGGTTCTACCTCTTCCATTTTGGGTTTTTTGGCAAAGATATTGAAGAGATTTGCAGTTTCCTTCTCCATTTTATTTTAGAGATGAGGAAGTGAGGCAAGCAGGGTTAAGTGACTTGCCCAGGTTTACACAGCTAGTATGAGTTTGTGGTTGAATTTGTACTCAAAAAATGAATCTTCCAGGTTCCAAGTACAGTGCTCTATCCATTGCACTACCTAGCTCCTATCTCATCCAAGATGAAATATAGTTTTCTCGGTTCTGTTCATGTCTCTAAAGCATAAATTCATACAAGTATTCCCAGATTTGTCTGAAATTCTTTCGTCTTGATATTTAAGACGTTCTGTGAAACAAATAAAAATGAGGGCCACTCACCCATAGGTAAGGGTCTCTGAAGATCACATATTGACTTAGAAAACCTTATGTTACATACACACACATATATAGATATATGTGTATATATGTCACATTCTGCATATTCTATTTTATTTTCATCTAAATTTTTCCAGTTACATTTTAGGGTTGGGCTGCATGTTTGATACTTCTGTCTTTGATTTTTTATTTTTACAAATAGATTGTGGGTTTCTTTTTGAGTCCCTTGAAATGTCCCTTTGATAATATGATTGGCTTGGTATTATAAGTTAAATTAATCTTAGCAATACTGCAACTGATACTATTTAGGTAAAGGCTAACCATTAGTACTCCATGCACCAAGAGACATTTTATTTATTCATTATGAGAACTTTGTAGTTGAATATATGCAAAAATTATGTTGTGCTTTGATAAACTCATCACAAAATATTTAATCCACTTTAAATTTATTTAGAACTGATTTTCCCTTTCTATTCTTACCTATCTAAATTTAAAAAAAAAAATTTTATAAGGAAATGTCGTTGATTGTTGAAGATTTTTTTGTAGCCCCCAAATTTGCTGATGCTATTGTTTATTTCAATAATTTCCTTTACTAATTCTCTAGTATTTCCTAAGTAAACGATTATACCACTAGCAACTAAATATGGTTTTGTTTCCTCTTTAACTATTTATATGCCTTTAGTTTCATTCTCTTCTTTTATTGCTACTTTTGGGATTGGTAGAACTTCACAAATTACTGATAGGCAAAGTGTCAATGATTAACTCCTGCCTTTATTGAGATTTCTTCTATAGCATCATGACTGAATATAACGCTGATTTTTGTTTATATAAGATGTCTTTCATAATAAAATGTACTCCTATGCCTATAGTTATGCTTATGGGTAATGGTTTTAATTTTTTTTTGTTTTTAACAATTTTTTTTAGCATAGAGTACTATATTTTATCAAAGGCTTTTCCCTGCATCTGTTGTCATAGTCATAGTTTTGGATGTTTTTGTTTTTACTGTGATTGTATTAGTTATTTTCCTAAAGTGGATCTAAACTATTGTAATAGTGCAGACATTTTGATTATGAATTCAACTTGAAGGATGAATGACTGCAGTCTGATTGAACAGGTTCTATTTAAAACTGAATTAAATCTTTCTTGCTATTCACTAATGGTATGTGTCCATAGTTCTGTACTTTATCTTTTCCTGATTTAGGTAATAGGACTCTGTAGTTTTTATATGATTAGTATGGAAAGGTATTTTATTGCTCAATTTTGAGAATAATTTGTATTGTACAAAGGTTTGTTAGAATTTTCCTGACTCCATCCCAGACAGGAAGGTTTTTTATTTATGATAATTATGTAGAGTTCTATCTCTCTAGTTACACACACAGGCACACACAAATATATACATACATACACACATACACATATAAAGAAACTAAAAATTTTATTTATCTTGATAAAGTTAAAGTTTATATATATATATATATATATATATATATATATATATATATATACACATACATACACACACAGTTATAGGTAGTTCCATTTCTATTTCTGAGATTGTATTAAGATCTATATTTTTTACTATTAGTTTATGTACTTCATATTTTTGGAGGTGTTCTTTTGTGTGTTTATGGTATTAGTTTGGTGCCATTACAGGTCTGGTGCTTTATGAATTTTGGAAATTTTTGCTTTTTCTGGTTTTGTAGTTTGTCATTGTTTGTTTGCTATTTTATTGATTAGATATTCTGCCTTTTTATTTTTCCACAAATGATAATTTTTATTTTTGATGCATCTTTGCTTTTTAGATTTGTTTCTTATAATCAGGTATTTTTTAAAGTACAGCTTATCTCTTCTTATATTTATAGGACTGTTTGATACCTTTACATTTAAAATTGCTAGAGTTAACTTAATCTCTTATTCTGTTTCTAGTATTTTTCCAAATTAGCATTTTTTCATCTTGTCTTGTCACTTCAGTTATTTTAGCTTAATGTACTTTAAAGTAAACAGGTGCTCTTTTCTCCTCAAACTCTAGACCTCTTCCATTATTTTTTACCGATTTTTCCAGGTATGTAGATCTTGCTTTTAAACTTGCCTGTTGACACCCTGGCTTTGTGGTGTCTCATTCTTAGAAATACCAGTCTCTATGTGTGATAGAAGTATTGCCCATGGCAGAAATTTACCTGTAGTTCTTCTTTACTACTCTTGCCTTCCTTATGGTCATTTCCCTCTTTGCTATAAATTCTCTTTTCTCTCACTCTTTGCAGTCTCATTTGTCGTCAGAAAATATTACTGCCCTTTTCCCTAGATAGTCACATATCAGCACCAAAACCTGAGAGATTAAAACCATTGTAAAGTCTCCATTTTCCATTATAGGTTATCTACTTACTTCATGAGAGTTTTCTTCAGTGAGACTCCATCCCATCAACAAAATATGTCCCATTTGATTTCCCTTTGTTTCAGTTTTTTTCTTTTACTGTCTTACCCATTTTCCTGTAGAGATTCTTCTTCCAGAGGCAGAGTAGCTATTTTAGTTTATTTGGTATTTCTATACCTCATAAATCCCCCTTTATCTTCTTTCCTTTATCCTATAAAAAAGGATCATCAACCCCTTTCTGGAGGCTTTCGACCTTTCTGTTAAAATCACCCTCTTGATTTACCTCCTTGTGTTCATGGTGTTTAAGTGACTTAGCGTTTAACTGTTTGTTTGTCCTGATATATTTGTCAATTTAGGTATTTCTAATTCCGCTATTATTCTCCTTTGGACTCCCCTTCTCCTTTGAATGCAATTTAACCTAGAGACTGAGCCTCAGGGCTATCTTGGCCTCATTCCACTCCTGGCAATTCACATCTCAGCAGCCTTGGTCTCTGTTTCAAATAACTTTTCTATTTTTAATTTTTTTTGTAATATTCTGTTTTTCCCAGTTGCATGTAAAAGCAACTTTTAGCCTTCATTTTTTACATTTTTGTTGTCCCAGCTCTCTAACACCTTCCATACTCTCCATGATCATTGAGAAGGGAAGCAACTTGATTAAAGTTGTGCAAGTGCAGTCATACAAACCATATTTTCATATTTGTCGTATTGTGAAATAAAACACAGACAAAAAACTCCAAGAAAAATAAAGTAAAAAAAGGATTATTCTTCAATTTGCATTTAGATTGCATCAGTTTGTTTTTCAGAAGTAGATAACATTTTTCATCTTAGTTCTCTCAGTATTGTTTTAGATCTTTTTATTGCTGGAAATAACCTGTCATTCTCTGTCGATCATTGCACAATATTCCTATTACTGTGTACCATGTTCTGCTCATCTCACTTGGATCAGTTCGTGTCTTGCCAGCCATTTTTCTGAAAGCATCCTCCTCGTCATTTGCTATAGCACCACAATCATATACCACAACTTGTTCAGCCATTCCTCAACTGATGGGCATTCCCTCAATTTCCAAGTCTTTGCCAATACAAAGAGGGGTCGTAAATTTTTTTTTTTTTGTATAGGTAGGTCCTTTTCCTTTTTTAAATCTCCTTTTGATAAAGAGTTGCTAGTGTAATTGCTGGAAAAAGGGAATGCACAGTTCAGTAGTCCTTTGGGCAGAGCTCGAAATTGATCACCAGAATGTTTAGGTCAGCTCACAACTCCATAAGTATTGAGTTAGTGTGCCAATTTTCCCATGCCCTCCAACATTTGTCATTTTCCCTTTCTGACATATTTGCTAATTTGAAAAGTCTGAGGAGGTACCTTAAAGAATTTTTAATTTTTGTTTCTCTAATCAATAGTGATTTAGAACATTTTTTTCACATAACTGAATAGCTTCAATTTCTTTTTTTCTGAAAACTACCTGTTAATTTTCCATTTATCATTTATCTACTGAGGAAAAACCTTTTGTTATTTTAAATTTGATTCAGTTCTCTAAATATTTGAAAGATGAAGTCTTCATAATAGAAACATGATGTAATTCCACCCCCTGCCAGTTTTCTACTTTTCTTCTAATCTTGAGTGTATTGGCTTTATGTAAATCCTTTTTAACTTAAAATTATCAAAATTATCTATTTTAAATCTTGGAATACTCTCTGTCTTTTGTTTGCTTCGAAATTCTTCCCTTATCCAGAGACTTGACAGGTAAATTATTCCAAAGACCCGTTATTTGCCTATGATATAGTCCTTTATGTCTAAATCATGTACTTCTTTTTAACCTTATCTTAGTGTATGGTTGTCTATAACTAATGATTATTGACTGTGTATTTCCACCGTCCAATTTTCCCTCTGATTATCTTTTTCTATTTCTTCTTTCACTCCATCTCTCTTCAAAAGTATTTTTCTTCAAATAGAAACAGGAGAACATTATACACAGTAGCAACAATATCGTAGAATGAACCACTGTGGATGAGTTAAGTATTCTTAATATTAAAATGATCCAAGATAGTCCCAAAGAGTTCATGATGAACAATGCTGTCCACTTTTAGAGTAAGAACTGATGTTGTTGAATATGATCTGAAGCATACAATTTCTCTCTTTCTTATTTCCTTCCTTCTTCAGTCTCTGTTTTCTCTTTCCTTCTGTTTTTGAGTATTCTTGCACAAAATCACTAATATGGAAATGATTTACATATTAGCGAGAGAAGAGAAAAAAAACTTGTTTTGCTTCTGACAACTACCTTTTCAGCTAACCCTCCCCTCCATCAGTCCCTTTATTCTCTCACAATCTTCTCCTACTACTTCTTATAATTTGTATGTTGTTCCCTCTTTCAACCAATTTTTATTAGAGTAAGGTTCAAACATTGCCACGCCATACCCCCCATATTGCCCTCCACTGTAAAAGCTTTTTCGTATGAGATAATTTACCCCATTCTACCTCTCCCTTTCCCCAACACAGCCTTCTTTTTTCACCCTTTAATTTTTGTTATTCATTCATCTCATCATGGTCAACTCATACCTATATCTTCTGTTTATGTATCCTCTTTCTAACTAACCTAATAAGGTGTTCTCATCAGTGTATTTTTTTTTTGGCCTGTTCTGCTTTGTAAGATCTTTTCTTCCTCAGAATGTCTGTGTTTCCTTTACCAAATTGTTGACTTTGGATATTGCTCTTTTGAAATTGCTGTTTTCTGAGTTTGCATTTTGATCTTCCTTGTCACTTAATAACTTTCTAGAGTCAGGTTCTTTTTTGTTGTTTGATCCTTTTCCTAGCCTATTGTTTTTATTTTATTTTTGTGTTAAAGTTAGGCTTTTCTCCTGGAGTGCTTGAGGCCCTGTCTGAAACTTTTATTTTCTCTTGTTTATGTTTGCAGAGCTAGTTTTGTGTGTCTATACATTTTTACTTCTTCCAGTGTGGTATGATTCAAGAAGAAGTGGGGGTCACTGCTCTCCTGGCTTATGCCTTGGTTTGCAAGTCACTAGAAGTGTGTGTGTTTTTTTTTTTTTTTCTATCCTGGAACTATGATCAGAGTCCTTATTCCTGCTAGTGCTCCTGCTCCCCCTGGGTCTGCATATGGGCAATGGCATGGAATCCTTCAGCCAGTGACATTAAAGTGTCCCTTGTAATCTTCTTCTGAGCCGTTGTCCATCCTGCTTACCATCTATGAGCTGAAAGCTCTGGAATCCACTGATGCCTATTGAGTAGATCCCAAGGACTGCTGCTGGCTTGCTAGTGCACAGCGTGTACTGGAGTGAATTAACATCTTATTTCTGTGAGAAAAAAACTTTCTTCCTGACCTTCTAAGTTATCTTGGTTGGAAAATTGTTTCACCATTATCCTTCTGTTGATTTTGTCACTTCAGAATTTGATCTGGGGTCTTATTTCAAAGTTATTTGGAGGTTATTTTTGGAGAGATAAGGTGAGGCCATAATTTTAGTCTGCCATCTTGGCTTTCATTTCTTTTTTTGTTTTTTGGCTAGAAAATAGAAAGTTTTTAGGAGAAAAATAAGGGAATGATACATTAAGAAATATAGGTGACATAAAACAAAAATACAAATGCTATTGTTTTCAAAAATGAAATTAGATCATTGAAGAAAAATTAGGAGGCAAATACTTTAGAATGGAAAGTAGAAGTCCTTATACAATCCTTATCTCTGAAGATAGAACAGAAAAAAGAAAACTTAAGAATTGTATCTGAAAAGAAGAATTATGAGAACAAAGTAAAAAAATTCAAAATCAAGAACATGGAAAATATCTCCTAATTAAAAGAACTGAGGAAGAGTAATATTCAAGAACAATAAAAAATTCTGAAAATAAGGATATAAAAAAATACCTAAGTTCCAAATTTCAAAATCTTATGTAAATGTATATTCACAATACACACAAATTTGTTTGTGTTCAATATACACTTTCAAAATACATTTGAATATGTATTTATATATGTATGCATATTGATGAGCAATAAATATGTACATATATGTGTATATAAACTTATATTCCTCAGTCTGACAAAATTGACCATATGTCAAGGAAAAAATATCATTAACATGCACATAAATGAATAAAATGTTAAGCACACAATTTATTGACTTAAAACTTAAAATTCTAACCCAAAATTCATTTCAAAATGTGATTCAATCACAGAAATTAAATATTTGCTTTTTATTAAAAACTAATGTATTTTGAGTTTTCAACAATCACTTCCATAAGTTTTAAATTTTTCTTCCATTACCTCCTCTCTCCTTTCCCAATCTTATATGGGTTCTACACATACATTTTTATTAAACTAATTTTCACATTAGTCACGTTGCATAGAAAAATTAAAACGAATGGGAGAAACCATGAGAAAAACCAAACCCAACCAAAACATAAGACAAAGAGAAAACAGTCTACTTCTTTCTGAGTTTTGATTCTACGGTTGTTTCTCTGAATGTGGTTGGTATTTGGTATCGAGTCCCTTGGAACTGTTTTAGGTCCTCGCATTGCTGTGAAGGGCCAAATCTATCATGAAAAGTCCTCACATGCTATGGATGGTACTGTGTATAATGTTCTCCTGGTTCTGCTCATTTCACTCAGTATCAGTTCATATAAGTCTTTCCAAGTTTTTCTGAAGTCCTTCTGTTTGTCATTTCTTATAGCATAATAGTACTCCATTACATTCATATACTACAACTTGTTCAGCCAGTCCTCAATTGATGGGCATCTCCTTGATTTCCAAATCTTGGCCACCACAAAAAAGAGCTTCTATAAGTGTTTTTGTGCATGTGGGTCCTTCTCTTATTTGTATGATCTCTTTGCGATACAGACTTGGAATTGCTGGGTCAAAGGGTATGCACATTTTTATAGCCCTTTGGATATAGTTCCAATTTGTTTCCCAGAATGGTTGGATCAGCTCACAGCTCCACCAACAATGAATTAGTTTTCCAACTTTTCCACATCTTCTTCAATATTTACCATTTCCCTATTTTGTCATGTTAGACAATCCAATAGATGTGATGTGGTACTGCAGATTTGTTTTGATATGCTTCTCTTTAATCAATAGTGATTTAGAGCATTTTTTCATATGACTATAGATAGCTTTAATTTCTTCCTGTTCATATACGTTAACCATTTATCAACTAGGGAATGACTTGTATTCTTATAAATTTGATTCAGTTCTTATATATTTTAGAAATGAGGACTTTATCAGAGACACTATTTGTCAAAAAAATTTTCCCAGTTTTCTGCTCCTCTCCTAATCTTTATTGCATTGGCTTTGTTTGTGCAAAAACTTTTCAATTTAATGTAATCAAAATTATCCATTTTGCATTTCATAATGTTCTCTATCTCTTTTTTGGTCATAAATTCCTCCATTCTCCATAAATCTCACAAAAAGTATTCCTTGCTTCTCTAATTTGCTTATAGTATCAGCCTTTATGCCCAAATTGTGTACCCATTTGGCCTTTATTTCATTATACGGTGTCAGGCATTGGTCTGTGCCCAGTTTCTGCCATACTATTTTCCAGTTTTCGCAGCAGATCTTGTCAAACATTGAGTTCTTATTGCAGAAGCTGGGGTCCTGGGTTTATGAAATAATTGATTGCTATATTCATTAAGTACTGTGTCTTGTGAACTTAATCTCTTCCACCAATCTACCTATGTACTTCTTAGCCAGTACCAAGTGGTTTTGATGAATGATGCTTCACAATACTATTTGAGGTCTGATATGGCTAAGCCACCTTCCTGAGAATTTCTTCTCATTAATTCTCTTGATATTCTGGACCTTTCGTTCTTCCAGATGAATTTTGATAATATTTTTTCTAGGTTTTGAAAATAATGTTTTGTTAGTTTGATTGGTATGGCACTGAATAAGTAAATTAATTTATGTCGAATTGCCATTTTTCTCATATTATCTTGACCTACTCATGAACCCCTGATGTTTTTCCTCTTATTTAGATCTGACTTTATTTGGGGAAAAGCTGTTTTGTAATTGTGTTCATACAGTCGCTGGGTTTGTTTTGGCAGGCAGACTCCCAAATATTTTATAGTGTCTACCATAACTTTAACTGAAATTTCTCTTTCTATCTCTTGCTGTTTAACTTAGTTAGTAATATATAGAAATGCTGATAGATTATGTGGTTTAAAATAATATATTTTTGAAGTATGTTTGATACAAAGAGCAATTCACAGAATTGCTCTTTTAAGGAATTTTAAAAAAGAAATTGTAAGAAATAATATATGAAAGCTTTTGTGAAGCAGCAAGAGCAGTCAATAGAGAATGTGTTTGTGTGTGTGTGTGTGTGTGTGTGTGTGTGTGTGTCTATGCGTGTATGTGTACAAACACTGATCGATGAAACTAGGAATAGTCTAGGGAAATCTGCATGAAACACTGAAGTATTTCTAGAGAAGTACCAAATCAAAGAATTTACATAAGATGCAAAGCAACTGGAAATCCTGAAAAATGGAGAAGATAAAAACTGTAATGAAAGGAAAAGTATCCTAGTAGATACAAAGAAGGAGATAGATTTTGAAGAAAAAAAGAGAACTTTTTAGCTATTTTTTGGAAACAGAATGAAGAAAATTAAATTATTGAAATAAAAGTTTAAAGTGAGAATTCACAACAGATGAAGATGAAATAAAGGAAATTATCAGAAAACACTGAGCTCACATTTATACCTATAACTTCATGTCAATAAAATACGTGAATAATTTTAAAATGCGAAGTACATAGGTTTACACAAAATACATATATTTCAATAACCCAATGTTAAAAAGAGAAAGTAAAATAGCTGTAAATGAATTTCCAAAGGGAAAAATCTAAACCAAAATACAAAGTCTGAATAAAATGAACCATTTAAAGAGAAAGAAACATCAGTATTATATAAAATGTTTACAGAAATAGAGAAAAAAGACATCCTACCAAAAGTCCTTTGCAAGACAAATACGATCACTGCGATAAGAAGAATGGTGTCCTCCAACCTTGTGTCCATTAAAAATGATTTTTTTTCTCTAAAAGACAGTAAAGATGCCCTTGAGACTCAACTGGCTCCTGCCATCTCTGATACAGTTTCCCAGTCACATAACAGTATAAAATTTCCTCTTTCTAACTGTGTTTTAGTAGATTAGTTTGCTGGCAAATCTTGGTAACCCTATTTGGGGTTTTCTTTATTTTTTCTTTTTTTTTTTCTTCATTTTTTTTTTGCAGTTATAAAAATATTTTATTTTATTTTATTAATTTATTTAACTTCTAACATTCATTTTCACAAAATTTGGGGTTCCAGATTTTCTTCCCATTTGTCTCCTCCCCCACCCCAAAACACTGAGCATTCTAATTGCCTCTACCACCAATCTGCCCTCTCTTCTATCATCCGTCCCTTCTCTTCTCCCCATCTTCTCTTTTGTCCTGTTGGGCCAGATAACTTTCTATACCCCTTTACCTGTATTTCTTATTTCCTAGTAGCAAGAACAGTACTCGACAGTTCTTCCTAATACTTTGAGTTCCAACTTCTCTTCATCCCTCCCTCCCCACCCATTCCCTTTGGAAGGCAAGCAATTCAATATAGGCCATATCCGTGTAGTTTTGCAAATGACTTCCATAATAGTCCTGTTGTGTAAGACTAACTATATTTCCTTCCATCCTAACCTACCCCCCACTGCTTCTATTCTCTCTTTTGATCCTGTCTTTCCCCAAGAGTGTTGACTTCAAATTTCTCCGTCCTCCCATTGCCCTCCCTTACATCACCCCCCCCCGTTTATTCCCTTCTCCCCTCCTTTTCTGTATTGTAAGATAGGTTTTCATACCAAAATGTGTGTGCATTTTATTCCTTCCCTTAGTGGAATGTGATGAGAGTAAACTTCATGTTTTTCTCTCACCTCCCTTCTTTTCCCCTCCACTAAAAAGTCTTTTTATTGGGGGGGGGGGGAGGAGCAAGTTCATTTTATTTTTAATTTATTTTTTTATTTATTTAACTTTTAACATTCATTTTCACAAAATTTTGGGTTCCAAATTTTCTCCCCTTTTGCCCCCTCCCCCCACCCCAAAACACCGAGCGTTCTAATTGCCCCTGTCTGCCAGTCTTCCCTCTCTTCTATCATCCCTCTCTGCCCTTGTTTCCATCCTATACCCCTTTACCTGTATTTCTTATTTCCTAGTGGCAAGAACAGTACTCGACAGTTGTTCCTAAAATTTTGAGTTCCAACTTCTCTTCCCCCCTCCCTCACCACCCCTTCCTTTTGGAAGGCAAGCAATTCAATATAGGCCAAATCTGTGTAGTTTTGCAAATGACTTCCATAATAGTAGTGTTGTGTAAGAACTAATTATATTTCCCTCCATCCTATCCTGTCCCCCATTACTTCTGTTCTCTCTTTTGATCCTGTCCCTCCCCGTGAGTGTTGACCTCAAATTTCTCCCTCCTCCCCATGCTCTCCCTTCCATCATCCCCCCCACCCTGCTTATCCCCTTCTCTCCCACTTTCCTGTATTATAAGATAGGTTTTCATACCAAAATGAGTGTGCATTTTACTCCTTCCTTTAGTGGAATGTGATGAGAGTAAACTTCATGTTTTTCTCTCACCTCCCCTCTTTATCCTTCCACTAATAAATCTTTTGCTTCCCTCTTTTATCAGAGATAATTTGCCCCATTCCATTTCTCCCTTTCTCCTCCCAATATATTTCTCTCTCACCCCTTAATTTCATTTTTTAAAGATATGATCCCATCCTATTCAATTCACTTTGTGCTCTCTCTCTCTCTCTCTCTCTCTCTCTCTCTCTCTCTCTCTCTCTCTCTCTCTCTCTCTCTCTCTTTCTCTCTCTCTCTCTCTCTTTCTCTCTCTCTCTCTCTCTCTTTCTCTCTCTCTCTCTCTCTCTCTCTCTGTGTGTGTGTGTGTGTGTGTGTGTGTGTGTGTGTGTGTAATCCCACCCACTACACGGATACTGAAAACTTTCAAGAGTTACAAATATTGTCTTTCCGTGTAGGAATGTAAACAGTTTAAGTTTAGGAAGTCCCTTATGACTTCTCTTTGCTGTTTACCTTTTCATGCTTCTCTACATACTTGTGTTTGAAAGTCAAATTTTCTTTTCAGCTCTGGTCTTTTCATCAAGAATTCTTGAAAGTCCCCAATTTCATTGAAAGACCCGTTTTTCCCCTGAAGTATTATACTCAGTTTTGCTGGGTAGGTGATTCTTGGTTTTAGTCCTAGTTCCTCTGAATTCTGGAATATCCTATTCCACACCGTTCAATCCCTTAACACAAAAGCTGCTAGATATTGTGTTATCCTGATTGTATTTCCACAGTACTTGAATTGTTTCTTTCTATCTGTTTGCAATATTTTCTCCTTGACCAGGGAACTCTGGAATTTGGCCACAATGTTCCTAGGAGTTTCTCTTTTTGAATCTCTTGCAGGTGGTGCTCAGTGGATTCCTTGAATACTTATTTTGTCCTCTGGTTCTAGAATCTCAGGGCAGTTTTCCTTGATAATTTCATGAAAGGTAGCGTGTAGGCTCTTTTTTTGATCATGTCTTTCAGGTAGGCCCATAAATTTTAAATTTTGTCTCCTGGATATATTTTCCAGGTCAGTTGTTTTTCCAATGAGATATTTCACATTATCTTCTATTTTTTCATTCTTTTGGTTTTGTTTTGTGATTTCTTGGTTTCTCATAAAGTCATTAACTTCCATCTGTTCCATTCTGATTTTGAAAGAAGTATTTTCTTCAGTGAGCTTTTGAACCTCTATTTCCTTTTGGCTAATTCTGCTTTTGCAAGCATTCTTCTCCTCATTGGCTTTTTGAACTTCTTTTGTCAATTGAGTTAGCCTATTTTTCTTTCTTTTTTTTCCTTTTATAATCAAGATTTTATTATTTCATTTGGTAATCATTACACAGACACTATGAATAAATTGTACAATAAAAATGCTAGAAAAGTCTAAAAATTATGTAGTTATAATCCTTTTTCTGAACTGTTATTACCGTGACTTTCTTGTTTTAAGTTTGGAGGGAGGCAACTCTCCCTAAAAAGAGATTATCAAATACCAGTATCTTGAATACGAATAATTTATTTGGTCTTTAAGAAAGCAAAATTCCACTAGTTCTGTATTTGATAAAACTATACTCATTATAGATATTTTGCAGTCTATTAAAGTACATTAATGAAGTTACTGGAAAAAAAAATGTACCACCACTACCAAAGATGACAATGTCACAAATAGCATACAATTTTAAAAGGGAGATCCACCACCAGGGAGCAGTTTTATTTAGGAAACAATTGTACTGAAAGACAAGATAGATATAGACTCAAATAAAAGCTTTAAAATTCATGACCACAACTCCAAATTGCTATCTATGCTTCATTTAATATGTCAAAACTGCCTATGGAATGTTAAGTCTATGCACAAGACACACAAAACCATACTAGTCAACATTCTACTAATTTCTGGTTGTTTTAAAACAAACAAACAACAAACCAAACCAACAACCAGCACATCATTTCCCCTCTTCAAACAAGAATCTAAATAAAGCCACTTTAGATTAGCTTACATTTATCTAAATGTTTTAAAAAATTAATATGATGAGATGGTATTGCCTCCTTCTTAAAAATGTGTCTCTAGAGCTACTAAAAAACTGTCATTTACAAAATAGTTGATAAAAATATTTCTCTGAATTGTACAAGAAGGGAGTTAACAGGGAAAATTATGAAAACACTTGGCATAAGACGTTATTCAGATTTGGTTTCTTTCTCTCCTGCTGAATCAGATTCTGGAACCTCTTCATTTTTAGTTTCTCCATTTTCTGCAGGCAAGTCATCTTTATTCTCTTCTTGGTTAGTAGCTTCTGCTTGTTTTCCTTTTGCTCCTTTTTTTCCTTTTGTGTGAACTTTTTTGTCCTCAGATTTATTCTTTCCAGCTGTCTTTTTAGGCTTAGGTTCAACCTTTCCAAGGACTGGTTTAGCGGACAATCTAGCTGACCTTCTCTTGGGCTCCTCCCTTACTTCCCCTTCTTCAGAGTTGACCTTCCTCTTGGGCATCTTGGCAGCGTGAGAGGATCGGCTCCCTCTCCCCACACAGGCGAACACTGGCGGGTCGGAGGGAAAGGGCCGTGGTGGCGGGAGCTTCTTCTCCAGCAGGGCTCCTGGGCCTTGAAGCCCCGAGTTAGCCTATTTTTCAAGGTGTTATTTTCTTCAGCATTTTTCTGGGTCTCCTTTAGCAAGGTTTTGACCTGCTTTTCATGCTTTTCTTTCATCTCTCTCATTTCTCTTCCCAGTTTTTCCTCCACCTCTCTAACTTGATTTTCAAAATCATTTTTGAGCTCTTCCATGGCCTGAGCCCATGATATATTTATTTTGGATGTGTGGGATACAGAAGCCTTGACTTCTGTGTCTTTCCCTGATGGTAAGCATTGTTCTTCTTCATCAGAAAGGAAGGGAGGAAATGCCTGTTCACCAAGAAAGTAACCTTCTATAGTCTTAATTTTTTTTCCCTTTTCTGGGCATTTTCCCATCCAGCGACTTGACTTCTGAGTTTTCTTTCCGCCCCCGCCTCGCCTCCAGATCTGCCCAGCCAGTGCTTGGGGTCTGAGATTCAAATACTGCTTCCCAGCTTCAGGGCTTTTGGAGGGGGTGGGGCTGCAATTCAGTGTGAGATTAAGTTCATTTGCGCAGGTAAGGGCAGGGCCTCCTCGAGGGGCTCAGTTCCCTCAGGGGGTTTATGAGGAGACCTTCAACAATGGATCCAAGCTCCTGCCTGCTTGGTGATCCCCTGTCCACAACAGCCCCCGCTGCTGTCTCCCGAGGGGGCCCGAGCCACAGGGACACCCCACTCCCCTGTCGGCCACCCGAAAAGACTCTTTCACCGATTCTTGTCACCTGTGGGTGGAGAGACCTGTGCTGCTGCTGGAGATTCTGTCCCTGAAGCCTGCTGGGATCCACTCCTCTTGGTGCCATGAGGCCAAGGGGGGCTGGGCTCTGCTGCAGGTCCAGTGCAAAATGGACCTTTCATGTCAGTTTTTCAGGCCTCTCTGGGACAGAAATCTTGTCTGCTCTGTTGTTCTGTGGCTTCTGCTGCTCCAGAATTTGTTGGGAGCTCTTTTTTACAAATATTTTATGGGCTCTGGGTTCGGAGCTAGAATATGTGTGTCTTTCTACTCCGCCATCTTGGCTCCTCCCCCTTGGGGTTTTCTTGGCAAATGTAGTAATTGGGAGTAATTGGGCATTCCCTTTTATCTGAAGATGAGGGGAACTAAGGAAGAGGAGAATGAGAGCAGGGATAAAGAACAAGGCTGAGCTCTCCCACTGGTGAAAAAACAAAGTCTCACCAAGTTCTTATTGCTGCTCCTAGGTGGAGTGTGATTCGTCCCCTTGAGAAAAGTTCTTGCCAGAACTTCTTTATCAGAAAACTAATTTTTTATAAAGTCAGCTAAACTTGTTGGAGCATCCAAAGGGGAACTCTCTGTCTTTTCCAAGTGACTCATATTCGGAATAATTCACTTCTGGAACAATAATGATGACTGACTCTCCCAGTTAACTCCAAAAAGGTGGTAAATTTGGAAAAGGAAATGGGTTTGATGGATGGGATTTATGTTCTCTTCTCCAATTCTCCCCATCACATACTGTATCATTTGACCAATTTGATAAAGGGACAATTAGATCGAGGGATGTACTAGGAAATGTTTAGTAACCAGTTTTCTAAAATATATGATACTTCAAAATCTAACCTACTTTGTCATCATTTTTTCTATCACTTAAATATATTTTTATTTATATTTTTTAAAATATTTCTCAACTATATGTAAAGTTTAAATAAGATATTTCTTTAAAAATTTGAGCTTCAGGGGGTGGAGTCAAGATAGTGGAGTAAAAGCAGAGACCTGCTTGAGCTTTTCCCCCACCCACCTGCAAATACCTGTAATAAATTACTCTAAACAAAATCTGGAGCTGCAGAACCCAAAAAATGACAGAGTGCAGCAAATCTCCAGCCCACCACAGCATGGAAGGTCAAAGGAAAGTGTGTATCATACTGGGTTAGGGACAAAGTGAAGCGCAGTTTGCCATGGGCCAAATTGGCACGGACAGAGCTGGAACAATCCTCAGGGGACAGAATCACTGGCAGCTGTGCCTGCTTCCAGATTTCTCAAACCACAAAAATGAAAGACAGCATAAAAAGTAAGTGAGAAAACTCTGTGGGACCTGAGTGGGGGAGGTGAGTGATCTGTCTGGAGTCTCACCCCAGCCCTAGGGAGAGAAGGAGGCAGTGGGCATAGCAAAAACTGCAGCAGCACCTTCTAGAGCTCTGGGCCGGCAGACAGGGGATGGAATACCTGATACAAAACCCATGAAACCTGGGACAAAACAGCTGCCCCCACCTCTACCCCCACTGGAAGCAGAGTCATACCTTGACAAAAAAGTTAGAAAGTGAAGTAGTTGGCTGGGAATATAAGCAAAGTCAAGACTATAACATCTTGCTCTACTGACAAAGAAGATCAAAACACACAACCAGAAGGAAACAAAGTCAAAGCTCCTACATCCAGAGCCTCCAAGAAAAATATGAATGAGTCATAGGCCATGGGGGAGCTCAAAAATGATTTTGAAACTCAAGTAAGAGAAGTAGAAGAAGAAATGGGAAGAGAAATGAGTAATGGAAGAAAATCATGAAAAATGACTCAGCAGCTTGCTAAAGGAGACCCCTCCAAAATATCGAAGAAAATAACACTTTAAAAAGTAGACTAACCCAAATGGCAAGAGATGTCCAAAGAGCCAATGGAGAGAAGAATGTCTTAATTATCAGCACTGGTCAAATGAAAAAGGAGGTCCAAAAGCTCACTGAAGAAAATAATTCCTTAAAATTAAAATGAAGTACATGGAAGCTAATGACTTCATGAGAAATCAAGGAACTATAAAATAGAAAAAAAAAAAAGAATGAAAAAATAGAAGACAATGTGAAATGCCTCATTGGAAAACCCAGTGACATGGAAAAGAGATCCAGGAGAGTTAATTTAAAGATTATTGGACCACCTGAAAGCCATGATCAAAACAAGAGCTCAGTCATCACCTTTCAAGAAGTTATAAAGGATAACTGATCTGATATTCTAGGACCAGAAAATAAAATAGAAATGAAAAGAATACGCCAATCACCTCCTAAAAGCTATTTTAAAAGGAAAATTCGTAGGAATATTATAGCCAAATTCCAGAGTTCCCAGTTCTAGGAGAATATATTACAAGCAGCCAGAAAGAAACAATTCAAGCATTGTGGAAATACAATCAGGATAACACAAGATCTAGCATCTCCTACATTAAGGGATCAATGGACTTGGGATATGATATACTGGAGGTCAGAGGAGCTACAATTAAGACTATAAACCACCTACTCAGCAAAACTGAGTGTAATACTTCAAGGAGAAAAAATAATTTGTACTATATAGAGGGCTTTCAATCATTTCTGCTGAAAACACCAGAGCTGAAAAGAAAATTTAACTTTCAAGATACAAGAATCCAAAGAAGCACGAAAAGGTAAATAAGAAAGAGAAATCATAAGGGACTTATTAAAGTAGAACTGTTTACATTCGTACATGGAAAGATGATATTTGCAACTCATGACACTTGCTAAGTATTGGGGCAGTTGGAGGAAATATGGATGGATAGATAGATAGATAGATAGATAGATAGATAGATAGATAGATAGATAGATAGATAGGTAGGTAGGTAGGTAGGTAGGTAGGTAGGTAGGTAGATAGGTAGACGGCACAGGTTGAGTTGAATAGGAAGGAATGATATCTAAAACATAAAATTAAACAGCGAGAGAAGAATATATTCAGAGAAGGTGAAAGGGAGAGATAGAGTGGGGTAAATTATCTCAAATAAAAGAGACAAGAAAAAGGTTTCACAGTGGAGGGGAAGAAGGGGGTGTTGACAGGGAATGAGTGAACCTTATTCTTATCGGATTTAGCTTAAGGAGGGAATAACATACACATACAATTGGTTATCTTACCTTACAGGAAAGTAAGGGGGAAGGGAATCCAGGGAGGATGATAGAAGGGAGGGCAGATTGGAAATGGAATAGTCAGAAGCAAACATTTCTGAAAAGGGCCTGGGACAAAGTTGGAAATGGAATAAGTGGGGGTGGGATAGGATGAAGGGAGATATAGTTAGTCTTTCAAAACATGACTATTTTGTAAGTGTTTTGCATAATTACATATGTATACCCTTTATTGAATTTTTTATCTTCTCAATGACGATGGGTGGGGAGGGAAGAAAAAGAGAATTTGGAGCTCAAAATTTTAAAAACAAATGTTAAAATTGTTTCTACATGCAAGTGGGAAATAAGATATGTAAGCATTGGGGTATAGAAATCTATCTTGCCCTACAAGAAAGTAAAGGGGAAGGGGATGCAGGGGGTGAAGAGAGAAGTGAGTGAAGGAAGGAGTAATCGAAATGCATGCCAAATCCGTGTGGTGGGAAGGGAGAGAAGGGGGAAAATTTGGAACTCAAAATCTTAGTGAAATGAAAATCAAAAATTAAAAATAGATAAATTAATAAAAAAATAAACTTACAAAAGATAGTATTGATTACACATGTGAAGTTATTCAAAACATATTGGTTGGTTGTTATCCTTTATTCTGTAAGAGAACTAAAATGACATTACTGTGCTACATTAGCAATGTGTCTGAATGGCTGCTCAGACCAATATGAGCTCAGAATGCTCTTCCACAGGTCTGGCACAAAAGGTCCTTATGAATATTTGGGGCAGATAATATAAATTTGTGCATAGTGCATTTCCTTTAAGCTGTTTCAATTCTGTTTTGTTCATAGAGGACAGCACCTTCTCTGACATGGGCATGCCATGCTTAGCAGTCCTGTGCCAGTGTCTGCTGTGTCACACATTCAATTCCAAAGTTCTTAAGAGAGTCCTTGAATGTCCTTATATCACTTCTGACCAACTTGTGAGTGCTTGTGCTGTTTGAGTTCTCTATAAAACAGTCTGTTTTGCAAGTATATGCTTTGCTTTGGAACAACATGGCCAGCTCTTTGTAGTTGCAGTCTCTGAAGCAGAGTTTGAATGCTTGGCAATTTAATTTGAGTAAGGACCTCAGTGTCTGCTACCTTATCCTTCCAAGTGATCTTCAGAATTTTTCAAGACAATTCAAAGGGAAGTGATTCAGTGTCTTGGCATAGAATGGGTATACTATCCAGGTTTCACAGGCATACAAGAATGAGGTCAGAACAACAGCTCAATATACCTTCTGTTTCGTAGTCAGTCTAATACGTCTTCTTTGGCATACTTTCCTTTGAAGTCTTCCAAACACTGAGCTAGCTGTAGAAACGCATGTGTCAACCACATTATCAATGTGTACATCCCTGGAAAGCACACTAATAAGGTAAGTGAATTTATTCAGAGCATCCAAAGCTTCTACATTTACAGTAAGTGATGGTTACATTTATGGATGGTGTGGTGGTAGCTGATGGAGAACCTGTGTTTTCTTGGTGTTAATTGTTAAACTAAAATAAGTAAAAGTAGCAGAGAATTGATCCATAGTTTGTTGCATCTCAACTTCAAAGGTTGCATTGAGTGCACAATCATCTGCAAACAGAAAATAATGCACCAATATTCCTTTCACTTTTGTTTTGGCTTGTAGCCTTTTCAAATTGAAGAATTTACCAGGAGTATGATTGACCTTGATGCCATGTTCATTTGCATTGAAAACATTTGACAATATGCTTCAAAATATCATGCTAAAAGCATGAGAGAAAGCACACAGTCTTGTTTCATTCCACTGATAACGGCGAACCCATGACAGTATTGTTCATTTTCTAAAACTCAGGCAAGCATGCCATCATGAAGTTGACAGACAATGCTAATGAACTCTGGGCAACCAAATTCTGATATAATTTGACATAAGCACTCACTACCAACAGTATCAAAGGCCTTGGTCAGGGCTACAAATGTTGTGTACAGATCTCTGTTCTGCTTCTTGAATTTCTCCTGGAGTTGTCAGGCAGCAAACACCATATCACCTGTTCCTTGGCCCTTTCTGAAGCCTTACTGACTCTCAGATAGATGACTATCTTCCAGGTAAAGGATCAATCTATACAGGAGGACTTTGACACGATTCTTGCCAGCAACAACTAAGAGAAGGATCTCCCTGTGGTTGTTACAGGACAGTCCATGTCCCTTTCCCTTTATAGAGATGGGCAATGGGGGCATTGAACTCCTGGGGGATTATCACCTCTTGTATAATAACCTGTATAATTTCAGCCAACTTTTGTATGAGCAATGAACCTTCTCCTTGTAGATCTTGGCTGAAATAGAATCAGCACCAGGTCCTTTGCCACGTGAAAGGAGCCTAATAACATTCAAAACCTCTTCTTCAGTTGGAGCTTTGGTTAAGGAGTGATTGACTTCAATCTGAGGTAAATAGTCGATGGCCTCAGTATTGATTGATGATGGTCTATTGAGAACACTGTGGAAGTATTCAGTCAATCTTTCTAGGATCTTATCTTTATCACTAATTGATATGATTCTGTCATCACTGAGTAGGTGAGACATACAATTGCTTTTTGATCCATAAATAGACTTCAGGGCATCATAAAAGCCCTTTGGATTGTTACTATTAGCATGAAACTGAATTTAATCTGCCTTTTTACAGAGTCAAGAACCTTGCATCTCTCTAAGCTTTGCTTGTACTTTCTTTGTGATAGAATTAAATGCTGAGTGCTTAGAAATGGATGAACTACACTCCTGGTAAACTGCATGGAATTCTTGTTTTTTATTTAGGAACTTCTAAATTTCCGCACCATTTTCATCAAACCAGTCCTAGTGTTTGTGAGTGTTCTGACCCACATGAGCAAACACAGCGCTGCACTTCAAATTCCCGAAAACTGTCCATTCCTTTTCTGCCCCACTGTTGCCAACTGTGTGTTGGCTCAACTTTCCCTCCAAGTTAGCAATAAATTGTTCCCTCTCAGAGGAGAGTTCTATGTTGTCATTAATTCTTTCTTTTTTATTTTGTTTTTATTTATTTAAGTTTTGAACATTTATTTCCAGAAAATTTAGAGTTCTAAATTTTCTCCCCATTTCTCCCCTCCACCCATCCCAAAACGCCAAGCATTCTAATTACCCCTATCATAAATCTGCCCTCCCTTCTACCATTCCTCCTTTCCTTTATCTCCATCTTCTCTTTTGTCCTATAGAGCAAGGTAAATTTCTATACCCCATTACCTGTATTTCTTATTTCCTAGTTGTATGCAAGAACAGTACTAACAGTTGTTCCTAAAACTTTGAGTTCCAACTTCTCCTCCTCCCTCCCTCTCCACCCATCCCCATTGGGAAGGCAAGCAATTCAATACAGGTCATATCTGTGTAGTTTTGCAAATGAGGTGCATAATAGTCGTGTTGTGTAAGACTAACTATATTTCCCTCCATCCTATCCTGCTCCCCCATTGCTTCTATTCTCTCTTTTGACCTTGTCCCTCCCCAAGAGGGTTGACTTCTAATTGCTCCGTCCTCCCATTGCTCTCCCTTACATCACCCCTCCCACTCTGCTTATCCCCTTCTCCTCCACGTTCCTGTATTGTAAGATAGGTTTTCATACCAAAATGAGTGTGCATTTCATTCCTTCCTTTAGTCGAATGTGATGAGAGTAAGCTTCGTGTTTTTTCTCTCACCTCCCCCCTTTATCCCTCCACTGAAAAGTCTTTTACTTGTCTCTTTTACGAGAGATAATTTCCCCCCATTTCATTTCTCCTTTTCTCCTCCCAATATATTTCTCTCTCGCCCCTTGATTTCATGTTTTTAAGATATGATTCCATCCTATTCAGTTCACGCTGTGCTCTCTCTCTCTCTCTCTCTCTCTCTCTCTCTCTCTCTCTCTCTCTCTCTCTCTCTGTGTGTGTGTGTGTGTGTGTGTGTGTAATCCCACCAACTACCCAGATACTGAAAAAAGTATCAAGAGTTACAAATATTGTCTTTCCATGTAGGAATGTAACCAGTTCAACTTTAATAACTCCATTATGATTTCCCTTTGCTGTTTAACTTTTCATGCTTCTCTTGATTCTTGCGTTTGAAAGTCAAATTTTCTTTTCAGCTCCAGTCTTTTCATCAAGAATGCTCGAAAGTTCCCAATTTCATTGAGAGACCATTTTTCCCCCTGAAGTATTATACTCAGTTTTGCTGGGTAGGTGATTCTTGGTTTTATTCCTAGTTCCTTTGACTTCTGGAATATCCTATTCCACGCCCTTCGATCCTTTAATGTAGAAACTGCTAGATCTTGTGTTATCCTGATTGTATTTCCACAATACTTGAATTGTTTCTTTCTAGCTGCTTGCAATATTTTCTCCTTGACCTGTGAACTCAAGAATTTGTCTACAATGTTCTAGGAGTTTCTTTTTTTGGATCTCTTTCAGGAGGTGATCGGTGGATTCTTTTAATATTTATTTTGCCCACTGGTTCTTGAATATCAGGGCAGTTTCCCTTGATAATTTCGTGAAAGATGATGTCTAGGCTGTCTTTTTGATCATGACTTTCAGGTAGTCCCATAATTTTTAAATTGTGTCTCCTGGATCTATTTTCCACGTCAGTTGTTTTTCCAATAAGATATTTCACATTATCTTCCATTTTTTCATTCTTTTGGTTTTGTTTTGTGTTTTCTTGGTTTCTTATAAAGTCATTAGCCTCCATCTGTTCCATTCTAATTTCTAAAGAGCTATTTTTTCAGTGAGCTTTTGAACCTCCTTTTCCATTTGACTAATTCTTCTTTTTAAAGCATTCTTCTCCTCATTAGCTTTTTGAACCTCTTTTGCCAATTGAGTTAGTCTATTTTTAACAGTGTTATTTTCTTCAGTATTTTTGTGGGTCCCCTTTAGCAAGGTGTTGACCTGCTTTTCATGCTTTTCTTGCATATCTCTCTTTTCTCTTCC